>NW_026045908.1:1212121-1515151 GCF_023898315.1 Schistocerca nitens | reverse complement strand
CCGCTCAAAGCACAAACTCTGAGAAGATTCACTCTTCTTGTACTTAAGTCGGCATTGTGCCTTTTATATTCAATTCCGATGCGATTTCTGTGTTTCATCGTCAATGTGAAGGTCCAAGGGATACAGTAAACCTGCACTGGTGCATCGGAATCCAATACTGGTCTCCCAGGAGCCGCTCTAACCACAAACTCTTAGGAGACTCACTCTTCTTGTACTTAAGTCGGTATTGTGCCTTTTATATTCAATTCCGATGCGATTTCTTTGTTTCATCGTCAATGTGAAGGTCCAAGGGATACAGTAAACCTATACTGGTGCATCGGAATCCAATACTGGTCTCCCAGGATCCGCTCAAAACACAAACTCTTAGAAGATACACTCTTCTTGTACTTAAGTCGGCATTGTGCCTTTTATATTCAATTCCGATGCGATTTCTGTGTTTCATCGTCAATGTGAAGGTCAAGGGATTCAGTGAACCTGCACTGGTGCATCGGAATCCAATACTGGTCTCCCAGGAGCCGCCCAAAGCACAAACTCGTAGAAGATTCACTCTTCTTGTACTTAAGTCGGCACTGTGCCTTTAATATTCAATTCGGTTGCGATTTCTGTGTTTCATCGTCAATGTGAAGGTTCAAGGGATACAGTAAACCTGCACTGGTGCATCGGAATCCAATACTGGTCTCCCAGGATCCGCTCAAACCACAAACTCTTAGGAGACTCACTCTTCTTGTACTTAAGTGGTATTGTGCCTTTTATATTCAATTCCGATGCGATTTCTGTGTTTCATTGTCAATGGGAAGGTCCAAGGGATAGAGTAAAACTGCACTGGTGCATCGGAATCTAATACTGGTCTCCCAGGAGCCGCTCAAAGCACAAACTCTGAGAATATTCACTCTTCTTGTACTTAAGTCGGCATTGTGCCTTTTATATTCAATTCCGATGCGATTTCTGTGTTTCATCGTCAATGTGAAGGTCCAAGGGATACAGTAAACTTGCACTGGTGCATCGCAATCCAATACTGGTCTCCCAGGAGCCGCTCAAAGCACAAACTCTTAGAAGATTCACTCTTCTTGTACTTAAGTCGGCATTGTGCCTATTATATTCAATTCCGATGCAATTTCTGTGTTTCATCGTCAATGTGAAGGTCCAAGGGATACAGTAAACCTGCACTGGTGCATCGGAATCCAATACTGGTCTCCCAGGAGCCGCTCAAAGCACAAACTCTTAGAAGATTCACTCTTCTTGTACTTAAGTCGGCATTGTGCCTTTTATATTCAATTCCGATGCGATTTCTGTGTTTCATTGTCAATGTGAAGGTCCAAGGGATACAGTAAACCTGCACTGGTGCATCGGAATCTAATACTGGTCTCCCGGTAGCCGCTCAAAGCGCAAACTCTTAGAAAATTCGCTCTTCTTGTACTTAAGTCGGCATTGTGCCTTTGATATTCAATTCCGATGCGATTTCTGTGTTTCATCGTCAATGTGAAGGTCCAAGGGATACAGTAAACCTGCACTGGTGCATCGGAATCTAATACTGGTCTCCCAGGAGCCGCTCAAAGCACAAACTCTTAGAAGATTCACTCTTCTTGTACTTAAGTCGTTATTGTGCCTTTTATATTCAATTCCGATGCGATTTCTGTGTGTCATCGTCAATGTGAAGGTCCAAGGGATACAGTAAACCTGCACTGGTGAATCGGAATCTAATACTGGTCTCCCAGGAGCCACTCAAAGCACAAACTCTTAGAAGATTCACTCTTCTTGTACTTAAGTCGGCATTGTGCCTTTTATATTCAATTCCGATGCGATTTCTGTGTTTCATCGTCAATGTGAAGGTCCAAGGGATACAGTAAACCTGCACTGGTGCATCGGAATCCAACACTGGTCTCCCAGGAGCCGCTCAAAGCACAAACTCTTAGAAGATTCACTCTTCTTGTACTTAAGTCGGCATTGTGCCTTTTATATTCAATTCCGATGCGATTTCTGTGTTTAATTGTCAATGTGAAGGTCCAAGGGATACAGTAAACCTGCACTGGTGCATCGGAATTAAATACTGGTCTCCCAGGAGCCGCTCAAACCACAAACTCTTAGGAGACTCACTCTTCTTGTACTTAAGTCTCCATTGTGCCTTTTATATTCCATTCCGATGCGATTTCTGTGTTTCATCGTCAATGTGAAGGTCCAAGGGATACAGTAAACCTGCACTGGTGCATCGGAATCCAATACTGGTCTCCCAGGAGCCGCTAAGACCACAAACTCTAAGGAGACTCACTCTTCTTGTACTTAAGTCGGTATTGTGCCTTTTATATTCATTTCCGATGCGATTTCTGTGTTTCATCGTCAATGTGAAGGTCCAAGGGATACAGTAAACTTGCACTGGTGCATCGCAATCCAATACTGGTCTCCCAGGAGCCGCTCAAAGCACAAACTCTTAGAAGGTTCACTCTTCTTGTACTTAAGTCGGCATTGTGCCTTTTATATTCAATTCCGATGCGATTTCTGTGTTTCATCGTCAATGTGAAGGTCCAAGGGATACAGTAAACCTGCACTGGTGCATCGGAATCTAATACAGGTCTCCCAGGAGCCACTCAAAGCACAAACTCGTAGAAGATTCAGTCTTCTTGTACTTAAGTCGGCACTGGGCCTTTTATATTCAATTCCGATGCGATTTCTGTGTTTCATCGTCAATGTGAAGGTCCAAGGGATACAGTAAACCTGCACTGGTGCATCGGAATCTAATACTGGTCTCCCAGGAGCCGCTCAAAGCACAAACTCTTAGAAGATTCACTCTTCTTGTACTTAAGTCGGCAATTTGCCTTTTATAATCAATTCCGATGCGCTTTCTGTGTGTCATCGTCAATGTGAAGGTCCAAGGGATACAGTAAACCTGCACTGGTGCATCGGAATCTAATACTGGTCTCCCAGGAGCCACTCAAAGCACAAACTCTTAGAAGATTCACTCTTCTTGTACTTAAGTCGGCATTGTGCCTTTTATATTCAATTCCGATGCGATTTCTGTGTTTCATCGTCAATGTGAAGGTCCAAGGGATACAGTAAACCTGCACTGGTGCATCGGAATCCAATACTGGTCTCCCAGGAGCCGCTCAAAGCACAAACTCTTAGAAGATTCACTCTTCTTGTACTTAAGTCGGCATTGTGCCTTTTATATTCAATTCCGATGCGATTTCTGTGTTTCATTGTCAATGTGAAGGTCCAAGGGATACAGTAAACCTGCACTGGTGCATCGGAATCTAATACTGGTCTCCCGGGAGCCGCTCAAAGCGCAAACTCTTAGAAAATTCACTCTTTTTGTACTTAAGTCGGCATTGTGCCTTTGATATTCAATTCCGATGCGATTTCTGTGTTTCATCGTCAATGTGAAGGTCCAAGGGATACAGTAAACCTGCACTGGTGCATCGGAATCTAATACTGGTCTCCCAGGAGCCGCTCAAAGCACAAACTCGTAGAAGATTCACTCTTCTTGTACTTAAGTCGGCATTGTGCCTTTTATATTCAATTCCGATGCGGTTTCTGTGTTTCATCGTCAATGTGAAGGTCCCAGGGATACAGTAAACCTGCACTGGTGCATCGGAATCCAATACTGGTCTCCCAGGAGCCGCCAAAAGCACAAACTCGTAGAAGATTCACTCTTCTTGTACTTAAGTCGGCACTGTGCCTTTAATATTCAATTCGGATGCGATTTCTGTGTTTCATCGTCAATGTGAAGGTTCAAGGGATACAGTAAACCTGCACTGGTGCATCGGAATCCAATACTGGTCTCCCAGGATCCGCTCAAACCACAAACTCTTAGGAGACTCACTCTTCTTGTACTTAAGTGGTATTGTGCCTTTTATATTCAATTCCGATGCGATTTCTGTGTTTCATTGTCAATGGGAAGGTCCAAGGGATAGAGTAAAACTGCACTGGTGCATCGGAATCTAATACTGGTCTCCCAGGAGCCGCTCAAAGCACAAACTCTGAGAATATTCACTCTTCTTGTACTTAAGTCGGCATTGTGCCTTTTATATTCAATTCCGATGCGATTTCTGTGTTTCATCGTCAATGTGAAGGTCCAAGGGATACAGTAAACTTGCACTGGTGCATCGCAATCCAATACTGGTCTCCCAGGAGCCGCTCAAAGCACAAACTCTTAGAAGATTCACTCTTCTTGTACTTAAGTCGGCATTGTGCCTTTTATATTCAATTCCGATGCAATTTCTGTGTTTCATCGTCAATGTGAAGGTCCAAGGGATACAGTAAACCTGCACTGGTGCATCGGAATCTAATACTGGTCTCCCAGGAGCCACTCAAAGCACAAACTCGTAGAAGATTCAGTCTCCTTGTACTTAAGTCGGCATTGTGCCTTTTATATTCAATTCCGATGCGATTTCTGTGTTTCATCGTCAATGTGAAGGTCCAAGGGATGGAGTAAACCTGCACTGGTGCATCGGAATCTTATACTGGTCTCCCAGGAGCCGCTCAAAGCACAAACTCTTAGAAGATTCACTCTTCTTGTACTTAAGTCGGCATTGTGCCTTTTATATTCAATTCCGATGCGATTTCTGTGTGTCATCGTCAATGTGAAGGTCCAAGGGATACAGTAAACCTGCACTGGTGCATCGGAATCTAATACTGGTCTCCCAGGAGCCACTCAAAGCACAAACTCTTAGAAGATTCACTCTTCTTGTACTTAAGTCGGCATTGTGCCTTTTATATTCAATTCCGATGCGATTTCTGTGTTTCATCGTTAATGTGAAGGTCCAAGGGATACAGTAAACCTGCACTGGTGCATCGGAATCCAATACTGGTCTCCCAGGAGCCGCTCAAAGCACAAACTCTTAGAAGATTCACTCTTCTTGTACTTAAGTCGGCATTGTGCCTTTTAAATTCAATTCCGATGCGATTTCTGTGTTTCATTGTCAATGTGAAGGTCCAAGGGATACAGTAAACCTGCACTGGTGCATCGGAATCTAATACTGGTCTCCCGGGAGCCGCTCAAAGCGCAAACTCTTAGAAAATTCACTCTTCTTGTACTTAAGTCGGCATTGTGCCTTTTATATTCAATTCCGATGCGATTTCTTTGTTTCATCGTCAATGTGAAGGTCCAAGGGATACAGTAAACTTGCACTGGTGCATCGCAATCCAATACTGGTCTCCCAGGAGCCGCTCAAAGCACAAACTCTTAGAAGATTCACTCTTCTTGTACTTAAGTCAGCATTGTGCCTTTTATATTCAATTCCGATGCGATTTCTGTGTTTCATCGTCAATGTGAAGGTCCAAGGGATACAGTAAACCTGCACTGGTGCATCGGAATCTAATACTGGTCTCCCAGGAGCCACTCAAAGCACAAACTCGTAGAAGATTCAGTCTTCTTGTACTTAAGTCGGCACTGGGCCTTTTATATTCAATTCCGATGCGATTTCTGTGTTTCATCGTCAATGTGAAGGTCCAAGGGATGGAGTAAACCTGCACTGGTGCATCGGAATCTAATACTGGTCTCCCAGGAGCCGCTCAAAGCACAAACTCTTAGAAGATTCACTCTTTTTGTACTTAAGTCGGCATTGTGCCTTTGATATTCAATTCCGATGCGATTTCTGTGTTTCATCGTCAATGTGAAGGTCCAAGGGATACAGTAAACCTGCACTGGTGCATCGGAATCTAATACTGGTCTCCCAGGAGCCGCTCAAAGCACAAACTCGTAGAAGATTCACTCTTCTTGTACTTAAGTCGGCATTGTGCCTTTTATATTCAATTCCGATGCGGTTTCTGTGTTTCATCGTCAATGTGAAGGTCCCAGGGATACAGTAAACCTGCACTGGTGCATCGGAATCCAATACTGGTCTCCCAGGAGCCGCCAAAGGCACAAACTCGTAGAAGATTCACTCTTCTTGTACTTAAGTCGGCACTGTGCCTTTAATATTCAATTCGGATGCGATTTCTGTGTTTCATCGTCAATGTGAAGGTTCAAGGGATACAGTAAACCTGCACTGGTGCATCGGAATCCAATACTGGTCTCCCAGGATCCGCTCAAACCACAAACTCTTAGGAGACTCACTCTTCTTGTACTTAAGTGGTATTGTGCCTTTTATATTCAATTCCGATGCGATTACTGTGTTTCATTGTCAATGGGAAGGTCCAAGGGATAGAGTAAAACTGCACTGGTGCATCGGAATCTAATACTGGTCTCCCAGGAGCCGCTCAAAGCACAAACTCTGAGAATATTCACTCTTCTTGTACTTAAGTCGGCATTGTGCCTTTTATATTCAATTCCGATGCGATTTCTGTGTTTCATCGTCAATGTGAAGGTCCAAGGGATACAGTAAACTTGCACTGGTGCATCGCAATCCAATACTGGTCTCCCAGGAGCCGCTCAAAGCACAAACTCTTAGAAGATTCACTCTTCTTGTACTTAAGTCGGCATTGTGCCTTTTATATTCAATTCCGATGCAATTTCTGTGTTTCATCGTCAATGTGAAGGTCCAAGGGATACAGTAAACCTGCACTGGTGCATCGGAATCTAATACTGGTCTCCCAGGAGCCACTCAAAGCACAAACTCGTAGAAGATTCAGTCTTCTTGTACTTAAGTCGGCATTGTGCCTTTTATATTCAATTCCGATGCAATTTCTGTGTTTCATCGTCAATGTGAAGGTCCAAGGGATGGAGTAAACCTGCACTGGTGCATCGGAATCTTATACTGGTCTCCCAGGAGCCGCTCAAAGCACAAACTCTTAGAAGATTCACTCTTCTTGTACTTAAGTCGGCATTGTGCCTTTTATAATCAATTCCGGTGCGCTTTCTGTGTGTCATCGTCAATGTGAAGGTCCAAGGGATACAGTAAACCTGCACTGGTGCATCGGAATCTAATACTGGTCTCCCAGGAGCCACTCAAAGCACAAACTCTTAGAAGATTCACTCTTCTTGTACTTAAGTCGGCATTGTGCCTTTTATATTCAATTCCGATGCGATTTCTGTGTTTCATCGTCAATGTGAAGGTCCAAGGGATACAGTAAACCTGCACTGGTGCATCGGAATCCAATACTGGTCTCCCAGGAGCCGCTCAAAGCACAAACTCTTAGAAGATTCACTCTTCTTGTACTTAAGTCGGCATTGTGCCTTTTATATTCAATTCCGATGCGATTTCTGTGTTTCATTGTCAATGTGAAGGTCCAAGGGATACAGTAAACCTGCACTGGTGCATCGGAATCTAATACTGGTCTCCCGGTAGCCGCTCAAAGCGCAAACTCTTAGAAAATTCACTCTTCTTGTACTTAAGTCGGCATTGTGCCTTTGATATTCAATTCCGATGTGATTTCTGTGTTTCATCGTCAATGTGAAGGTCCAAGGGATACAGTAAACCTGCACTGGTGCATCGGAATCTAATACTGGTCTCCCAGGAGCCGCTCAAAGCACAAACTCTTAGAAGATTCACTCTTCTTGTACTTAAGTCGGCATTGTGCCTTTTATATTCAATTCCGATGCGATTTCTGTGTGTCATCGTCAATGTGAAGGTCCAAGGGATACAGTAAACCTGCACTGGTGCATCGGAATCTAATACTGGTCTCCCAGGAGCCACTCAAAGCACAAACTCTTAGAAGATTCACTCTTCTTGTACTTAAGTCGGCATTGTGCCTTTTATATTCAATTCCGATGCGATTTCTGTGTTTCATCGTTAATGTGAAGGTCCAAGGGATACAGTAAACCTGCACTGGTGCATCGGAATCCAATACTGGTCTCCCAGGAGCCGCTCAAAGCACAAACTCTTAGAAGATTCACTCTTCTTGTACTTAAGTCGGCATTGTGCCTTTTAAATTCAATTCCGATGCGATTTCTGTGTTTCATTGTCAATGTGAAGGTCCAAGGGATAGAGGAAACCTGCACTGGTGCATCGGAATCTAATACTGGTCTCCCGGGAGCCGCTCAAAGCGCAAACTCTTAGAAAATTCACTCTTCTTGTACTTAAGTCGGCATTGTGCCTTTTATATTCAATTCCGATGCGATTTCTTTGTTTCATCGTCAATGTGAAGGTCCAAGGGATACAGTAAACTTGCACTGGTGCATCGCAATCCAATACTGGTCTCCCAGGAGCCGCTCAAAGCACAAACTCTTAGAAGATTCACTCTTCTTGTACTTAAGTCAGCATTGTGCCTTTTATATTCAATTCCGATGCGATTTCTGTCTTTCATCGTCAATGTGAAGGTCCAAGGGATACAGTAAACCTGCACTGGTGCATCGGAATCTAATACTGGTCTCCCAGGAGCCACTCAAAGCACAAACTCGTAGAAGATTCAGTCTTCTTGTACTTAAGTCGGCACTGGGCCTTTTATATTCAATTCCGATGCGATTTCTGTGTTTCATCGTCAATGTGAAGGTCCAAGGGATGGAGTAAACCTGCACTGGTGCATCGGAATCTAATACTGGTCTCCCAGGAGCCGCTCAAAGCACAAACTCTTAGAAGATTCACTCTTTTTGTACTTAAGTCGGCATTGTGCCTTTGATATTCAATTCCGATGCGATTTCTGTGTTTCATCGTCAATGTGAAGGTCCAAGGGATACAGTAAACCTGCACTGGTGCATCGGAATCTAATACTGGTCTCCCAGGAGCCGCTCAAAGCACAAACTCGTAGAAGATTCACTCTTCTTGTACTTAAGTCGGCATTGTGCCTTTTATATTCAATTCCGATGCGGTTTCTGTGTTTCATCGTCAATGTGAAGGTCCCAGGGATACAGTAAACCTGCACTGGTGCATCGGAATCCAATACTGGTCTCCCAGGAGCCGCCAAAAGCACAAACTCGTAGAAGATTCACTCTTCTTGTACTTAAGTCGGCACTGTGCCTTTAATATTCAATTCGGATGCGATTTCTGTGTTTCATCGTCAATGTGAAGGTTCAAGGGATACAGTAAACCTGCACTGGTGCATCGGAATCCAATACTGGTCTCCCAGGATCCGCTCAAACCACAAACTCTTAGGAGACTCACTCTTCTTGTACTTAAGTGGTATTGTGCCTTTTATATTCAATTCCGATGCGATTTCTGTGTTTCATTGTCAATGGGAAGGTCCAAGGGATAGAGTAAAACTGCACTGGTGCATCGGAATCTAATACTGGTCTCCCAGGAGCCGCTCAAAGCACAAACTCTGAGAATATTCACTCTTCTTGTACTTAAGTCGGCATTGTGCCTTTTATATTCAATTCCGATGCGATTTCTGTGTTTCATCGTCAATGTGAAGGTCCAAGGGATACAGTAAACTTGCACTGGTGCATCGCAATCCAATACTGGTCTCCCAGGAGCCGCTCAAAGCACAAACTCTTAGAAGATTCACTCTTCTTGTACTTAAGTCGGCATTGTGCCTTTTATATTCAATTCCGATGCGATTTCTGTGTTTCATCGTCAATGTGAAGGTCCAAGGGATACAGTAAAACTGCACTGGTGCATCGGAATCTAATACTGGTCTCCCAGGAGCCACTCAAAGCACAAACTCGTAGAAGATTCAGTCTTCTTGTACTTAAGTCGGCACTGGGCCTTTTATATTCAATTCCGATGCGATTTCTGTGTTTCATCGTCAATGTGAAGGTCCAAGGGATGGAGTAAACCTGCACTGGTGCATCGGAATCTAATACTGGTCTCCCAGGAGCCGCTCAAAGCACAAACTCTTAGAAGATTCACTCTTCTTGTACTTAAGTCGGCATTGTGCCTTTTATAATCAATTCCGATGCGCTTTCTGTGTGTCATCGTCAATGTGAAGGTCCAAGGGATACAGTAAACCAGCACTGGTGCATCGGAATCTAATACTGGTCTCCCAGGAGCCACTCAAAGCACAAACTCTTAGAAGATTCACTCTTCTTGTACTTAAGTCGGCATTGTGCCTTTTATATTCAATTCCGATGCGATTTCTGTGTTTCATCGTCAATGTGAAGGTCCAAGGGATACAGTAAACCTGCACTGGTGCATCGGAATCTAATACTGGTCTCCCAGGAGCCGCTCAAAGCACAAACTCTTAGAAGATTCACTCTTCTTGTACTTAAGTCGGCATTGTGCCTTTTATATTCAATTCCGATGCGATTTCTGTGTGTCATCGTCAATGTGAAGGTCCAAGGGATACAGTAAACCTGCACTGGTGCATCGGAATCTAATACTGGTCTCCCAGGAGCCACTCAAAGCACAAACTCTTAGAAGATTCACTCTTCTTGTACTTAAGTCGGCATTGTGCCTTTTATATTCAATTCCGATGCGATTTCTGTGTTTCATCGTTAATGTGAAGGTCCAAGGGATACAGTAAACCTGCACTGGTGCATCGGAATCCAATACTGGTCTCCCAGGAGCCGCTCAAAGCACAAACTCTTAGAAGATTCACTCTTCTTGTACTTAAGTCGGCATTGTGCCTTTTAAATTCAATTCCGATGCGATTTCTGTGTTTCATTGTCAATGTGAAGGTCCAAGGGATACAGTAAACCTGCACTGGTGCATCGGAATCTAATACTGGTCTCCCGGGAGCCGCTCAAAACGCAAACTCTTAGAAAATTCACTCTTCTTGTACTTAAGTCGGCATTGTGCCTTTTATATTCAATTCCGATGCGATTTCTGTGTTTCATCGTCAATGTGAAGGTCCAAGGGATACAGTAAACTTGCACTGGTGCATCGCAATCCAATACTGGTCTCCCAGGAGCCGCTCAAAGCACAAACTCTTAGAAGATTCACTCTTCTTGTACTTAAGTCGGCATTGTGCCTTTTATATTCAATTCCGATGCGATTTCTGTGTTTCATCGTCAATGTGAAGGTCCAAGGGATACAGTAAAACTGCACTGGTGCATCGGAATCTAATACTGGTCTCCCAGGAGCCACTCAAAGCACAAACTCGTAGAAGATTCAGTCTTCTTGTACTTAAGTCGGCACTGGGCCTTTTATATTCAATTCCGATGCGATTTCTGTGTTTCATCGTCAATGTGAAGGTCCAAGGGATGGAGTAAACCTGCACTGGTGCATCGGAATCTAATACTGGTCTCCCAGGAGCCGCTCAAAGCACAAACTCTTAGAAGATTCACTCTTCTTGTACTTAAGTCGGCATTGTGCCTTTTATAATCAATTCCGATGCGCTTTCTGTGTGTCATCGTCAATGTGAAGGTCCAAGGGATACAGTAAACCAGCACTGGTGCATCGGAATCTAATACTGGTCTCCCAGGAGCCACTCAAAGCACAAACTCTTAGAAGATTCACTCTTCTTGTACTTAAGTCGGCATTGTGCCTTTTATATTCAATTCCGATGCGATTTCTGTGTTTCATCGTCAATGTGAAGGTCCAAGGGATACAGTAAACTTGCACTGGTGCATCGGAATCCAATACTGGTCTCCCAGGAGCCGCTCAAAGCACAAACTCTTAGAAGATTCACTCTTCTTGTACTTAAGTCGGCATTGTGCCTTTTATATTCAATTCCGATGCGATATCTGTGTTTCATTGTCAATGTGAAGGTCCAAGGGATACAGTAAACCTGCACTGGTGCATCGGAATCTAATGCTGGTCTCCCGGGAGCCGCTCCAAGCGCAAACTCTTAGAAAATTCACTCTTCTTGTACTTAAGTCGGCATTGTGCCTTTGATATTCAATTCCGATGCGATTTCTGTGTTTCATCGTCAATGTGAAGGTCCAAGGGATACAGTAAACCTGCACTGGTGCATCGGAATCTAATACTGGTCTCCCAGGAGCCGCTCAAAGCACAAACTCGTAGAAGATTCACTCTCCTTGTACTTAAGTCGGCATTGTGCCTTTTATATTCAATTCCGATGCGGTTTCTGTGTTTCATCGTCAATGTGAAGGTCCCAGGGATACAGTAAACCTGCACTGGTGCATCGGAATCCAATACTGGTCTCCCAGGTGCCGCTCAAAGCGCAAACTCTTAGAAAATTCACTCTTCTTGTACATAAGTCGGCATTGTGCCTTTTATATTCAATTCCGATGCGATTTCTGTGTTTCATTGTCAATGTGACGGTCCAAGGGATACAGTAAACCTGCACTGGTGCATCGGAATGTAATACTGTTCTCCCAGGAGCCGCTCAATGCACAAACTCTTAGAAGATTCACTCTTCTTGTACGTAAGTCGGTACTGTGCCTTTTATATTCAATTCCGATGCGATTTCTGTGTTTCATTGTCAATGTGAAGGTCCAAGGGATACAGTAAACCTGCACTGGTGCATCGGAATTAAATACTGGTCTCCCAGGAGCCGCTCAAACCACAAACTCTTAGGAGACTCACTCTTCTTGTACTTAAGTCTCCATTGTGCCTTTTATATTCCATTCCGATGCGATTTCTGTGTTTCATCGTCAATGTGAAGGTCCAAGGGATACAGTAAACCTGCACTGGTGCATCGGAATCTAATACTGGTCTCCCAGGAGCCGCTCAAAGCACAAACTCTGAGAATATTCACTCTTCTTGTACTTAAGTCGGCATTGTGCCTTTTATATTCAATTCCGATGCGATTTCTGTGTTTCATCGTCAATGTGAAGGTCCAAGGGATACAGTAAACTTGCACTGGTGCATCGCAATCCAATACTGGTCTCCCAGGAGCCGCTCAAAGCACAAACTCTTAGAAGGTTCACTCTTCTTGTACTTAAGTCGGCATTGTGCCTTTTATATTCAATTCCGATGCGATTTCTGTGTTTCATCGTCAATGTGAAGGTCCAAGGGATACAGTAAACCTGCACTGGTGCATCGGAATCTAATACTGGTCTCCCAGGAGCCACTCAAAGCACAAACTCGTAGAAGATTCAGTCTTCTTGTACTTAAGTCGGCACTGGGCCTTTTATATTCAATTCCGATGCGATTTCTGTGTTTCATCGTCAATGTGAAGGTCCAAGGGATGGAGTAAACCTGCACTGGTGCATCGGAATCTAATACTGGTCTCCCAGGAGCCGCTCAAAGCACAAACTCTTAGAAGATTCACTCTTCTTGTACTTAAGTCGGCATTGTGCCTTTTATAATCAATTCCGATGCGCTTTCTGTGTGTCATCGTCAATGTGAAGGTCCCAGGGATACAGTAAACCTGCACTGGTGCATCGGAATCCAATACTGGTCTCCCAGGTGCCGCTCAAAACGCAAACTCTTAGAAAATTCACTCTTCTTGTACATAAGTCGGCATTGTGCCTGTTATATTCAATTCCGATGCGATTTCTGTGTTTCATTGTCAATGTGAAGGTCCAAGGGATGGAGTAAACCTGCACTGGTGCATCGGAATCTAATACTGGTCTCCCAGGAGCCGCTCAAAGCACAAACTCTTAGAAGATTCACTCTTCTTGTACTTAAGTCGGCATTGTGCCTTTTATAATCAATTCCGATGCGCTTTCTGTGTGTCATCGTCAATGTGAAGGTCCAAGGGATACAGTAAACCAGCACTGGTGCATCGGAATCTAATACTGGTCTCCCAGGAGCCACTCAAAGCACAAACTCTTAGAAGATTCACTCTTCTTGTACTTAAGTCGGCATTGTGCCTTTTATATTCAATTCCGATGCGATTTCTGTGTTTCATCGTCAATGTGAAGGTCCAAGGAATACAGTAAACTTGCACTGGTGCATCGGAATCCAATACTGGTCTCCCAGGAGCCGCTCAAAGCACAAACTCTTAGAAGATTCACTCTTCTTGTACTTAAGTCGGCATTGTGCCTTTTATATTCAATTCCGATGCGATATCTGTGTTTCATTGTCAATGTGAAGGTCCAAGGGATACAGTAAACCTGCACTGGTGCATCGGAATCTAATACTGGTCTCCCGGGAGCCGCTCCAAGCGCAAACTCTTAGAAAATTCACTCTTCTTGTACTTAAGTCGGCATTGTGCCTTTGATATTCAATTCCGATGCGATTTCTGTGTTTCATCGTCAATGTGAAGGTCCAAGGGATACAGTAAACCTGCACTGGTGCATCGGAATCTAATACTGGTCTCCCAGGAGCCGCTCAAAGCACAAACTCGTAGAAGATTCACTCTCCTTGTACTTAAGTCGGCATTGTGCCTTTTATATTCAATTCCGATGCGGTTTCTGTGTTTCATCGTCAATGTGAAGGTCCCAGGGATACAGTAAACCAGCACTGGTGCATCGGAATCCAATACTGGTCTCCCAGGTGCCGCTCAAAGCGCAAACTCTTAGAAAATTCACTCTTCTTGTACATAAGTCGGCATTGTGCCTTTTATATTCAATTCCGATGCGATTTCTGTGTTTCATTGTCAATGTGACGGTCCAAGGGATACAGTAAACCTGCACTGGTGCATCGGAATGTAATACTGTTCTCCCAGGAGCCGCTCAATGCACAAACTCTTAGAAGATTCACTCTTCTTGTACGTAAGTCGGCACTGTGCCTTTTATATTCAATTCCGATGCGATTTCTGTGTTTCATTGTCAATGTGAAGGTCCAAGGGATACAGTAAACCTGCACTGGTGCATCGGAATTAAATACTGGTCTCCCAGGAGCCGCTCAAACCACAAACTCTTAGGAGACTCACTCTTCTTGTACTTAAGTCTCCATTGTGCCTTTTATATTCCATTCCGATGCGATTTCTGTGTTTCATCGTCAATGTGAAGGTCCAAGGGATACAGTAAACCTGCACTGGTGCATCGGAATCTAATACTGGTCTCCCAGGAGCCGCTCAAAGCACAAACTCTGAGAATATTCACTCTTCTTGTACTTAAGTCGGCATTGTGCCTTTTATATTCAATTCCGATGCGATTTCTGTGTTTCATCGTCAATGTGAAGGTCCAAGGGATACAGTAAACTTGCACTGGTGCATCGCAATCCAATACTGGTCTCCCAGGAGCCGCTCAAAGCACAAACTCTTAGAAGGTTCACTCTTCTTGTACTTAAGTCGGCATTGTGCCTTTTATATTCAATTCCGATGCGATTTCTGTGTTTCATCGTCAATGTGAAGGTCCAAGGGATACAGTAAACCTGCACTGGTGCATCGGAATCTAATACTGGTCTCCCAGGAGCCACTCAAAGCACAAACTCGTAGAAGATTCAGTCTTCTTGTACTTAAGTCGGCACTGGGCCTTTTATATTCAATTCCGATGCGATTTCTGTGTTTCATCGTCAATGTGAAGGTCCAAGGGATGGAGTAAACCTGCACTGGTGCATCGGAATCTAATACTGGTCTCCCAGGAGCCGCTCAAAGCACAAACTCTTAGAAGATTCACTCTTCTTGTACTTAAGTCGGCATTGTGCCTTTTATAATCAATTCCGATGCGCTTTCTGTGTGTCATCGTCAATGTGAAGGTCCCAGGGATACAGTAAACCTGCACTGGTGCATCGGAATCCAATACTGGTCTCCCAGGTGCCGCTCAAAACGCAAACTCTTAGAAAATTCACTCTTCTTGTACATAAGTCGGCATTGTGCCTTTTATATTCAATTCCGATGCGATTTCTGTGTTTCATTGTCAATGTGACGGTCCAAGGGATACAGTAAACCTGCACTGGTGCATCGGAATCTAATACTGGTCTCCCAGGAGCCACTCAAAGCACAAACTCTTAGATGATTCACTTTTCTTGTACTTAAGTCGGCACTGTGCCTTTTATATTCAATTCCGATGCGATTTCTGTGTTTCATTGTCAATGTGAAGGTCCAAGGGATACAGTAAACCTGCACTGGTGCATCGGAATCAAATACTGGTCTCCCAGGAGCCGCTCAAACCACAAACTCTTAGGAGACTCACTCTTCTTGTACTTAAGTCGGCATTGTGCCTTTTATATTCCATTCCGATGCGATTTCTGTGTTTCATCGTCAATGTGAAGGTCCAAGGGATACAGTAAACCTGCACTGGTGCATCGGAATCTAATACTGGTCTCCCAGGAGCCGCTCAAAGCACAAACTCTTAGGAGATTCACTCTTCTTGTACTTAAGTCGGCACTGTGCCTTTTATATTCAAGTCCGATGCGATTTCTGTGTTTCATCGTCAATGTGAAGGTGCAAGGGATAGAGTAAACCTGCACTGGTGCATCGGAATCCAATACTGGTCTCCCAGGAGCCGCTCAAAGCACAAACTCTTAGAAGATTCACTCTTCTTGTACTTAAGTCGGCATTGTGCCTTTTATATTCAATTCCGATGCGATTTCTGTGTTTCGTCGTCAATGTGAAGGTCCAAGGGATACAGTAAACCTGCACTGGTGCATCGGAATCTAATACTGGTCTCCCAGGAGCCGCTCAAAGCACAAACACTTAGAAGATTCAATCTTCTTGTACTTAAGTCGGTGTTGTGCCTTTTATATTCAATTCCGATGCGATTTCTGTGTTTCATTGTCAATGTGAAGGTCCAAGGGATACAGTAAACCTGCACTGGTGCATCGGAATCTAATACTGGTCTCCCGGGAGCCGCTCAAAGCGCAAACTCTTAGAAAATTCACTCTTCTTGTACTTAAGTCGGCATTGTGCCTTTGATATTCAATTCCGATGCGATTTCTGTGTTTGATCGTCAATGTGAAGGTCCAAGGGATACAGTAAACCTGCACTGGTGCATCGGAATCTAATACTGGTCTCCCAGGTGCCGCTCAAAGCACAAACCCTTAGAAGATTCACTCTTCTTGTACATAAGTCGGCATTGTGCCTTTTATATTCAATTCCGATGCGATTTCTGTGTTTCATTGTCAATGTGACGGTCCAAGGGATACAGTAAACCTGCACTGGTGCATCGGAATCTAATACTGGTCTCCCAGGAGCCGCTCAAAGCACAAACTCGTAGAAGATTCACTCTTCTTGTACTTAAGTCGGCATTGTGCCTTTTATATTCAATTCCGATGCGGTTTCTGTGTTTCATCGTCAATGTGAAGGTCCCAGGGATACAGTAAACCTGCACTGGTGCATCGGAATCCAATACTGGTCTCCCAGGTGCCGCTCAAAGCGCAAACTCTTAGAAAATTCACTCTTCTTGTACATAAGTCGGCATTGTGCCTTTTATATTCAATTCCGATGCGATTTCTGTGTTTCATTGTCAATGTGACGGTCCAAGGGATACAGTAAACCTGCACTGGTGCATCGGAATCTAATACTGGTCTCCCAGGAGCCACTCAAAGCACAAACTCTTAGATGATTCACTTTTCTTGTACTTAAGTCGGCACTGTGCCTTTTATATTCAATTCCGGTGCGATTTCTGTGTTTCATTGTCAATGTGAAGGTCCAAGGGATACAGTAAACCTGCACTGGTGCATCGGAATCAAATACTGGTCTCCCAGGAGCCGCTCAAACCACAAACTCTTAGGAGACTCACTCTTCTTGTACTTAAGTCGGCATTGTGCCTTTTATATTCCATTCCGATGCGATTTCTGTGTTTCATCGTCAATGTGAAGGTCCAAGGGATACAGTAAACCTGCACTGGTGCATCGGAATCTAATACTGGTCTCCCAGGAGCCGCTCAAAGCACAAACTCTTAGGAGATTCACTCTTCTTGTACTTAAGTCGGCACTGTGCCTTTTATATTCAATTCCGATGCGATTTCTGTGTTTCATCGTCAATGTGAAGGTGCAAGGGATAGAGTAAACCTGCACTGGTGCATCGGAATCCAATACTGGTCTCCCAGGAGCCGCTCAAAGCACAAACTCTTAGAAGATTCACTCTTCTTGTACTTAAGTCGGCATTGTGCCTTTTATATTCAATTCCGATGCGATTTCTGTGTTTCATCGTCAATGTGAAGGTCCAAGGGATACAGTAAACCTTCACTGGTGCATCGGAATCTCATACTGGTCTCCCAGGAGCCGCTCAAAGCACAAACTCTTAGAAGATTCACTCTTCTTGTACTTAAGTCGGCATTGTTCCTTTTATATTCAATTCCGATGCGATTTCTGTGTTTCATCGTCAATGTGAAGGTCCAAGGGATACAGTAAACCTGCACTGGTGCATCGGAATCTAATACTGGTCTCCCAGGAGCCGCTCAAAGCACAAACTCTTAGAAGATTCACTCTTCTTGTACTTAAGCTGGCATTGTGCCTTTATATTCAATACCGATGCGATTTCTGTGTTTCATCGTCAATGTGAAGGTCCAAGGGATACAGTAAACCTGCACTGGTGCATCGGAATCCAATACTGGTCTCCCAGGAGCCGCTCAAAGCACAAACTCTTAGAAGATTCACTCTTCTTGTACTTAAGTCGGCATTGTGCCTTTTATATTCAATTCCGATGCGATTTCTGTGTTTCATCGTCAATGTGAAGGTCCAAGGGATACAGTAAACCTGCACTGGTGCATCGGAATCTAATACTGGTCTCCCAGGAGCCGCTCAAAGCACAAACTCTTAGAAGATTCACTCTTCTTGTACTTAAGCTGGCATTGTGCCTTTATATTCAATACCGATGCGATTTCTGTGTTTCATCGTCAATGTGAAGGTCCTAGGGATACAGTAAACCTGCACTGGAGCATCGGAATCCAATACTGGTCTCCCAGGAGCCGCTCAAAGCACAAACTCGTAGAAGATTCACTCTTCTTGTACTTAAGTCGGCATTGTGCCTTTTATATTCAATTCCGATGCGATTTCTGTGTTTCATCGTCAATGTGAAGGTCCAAGGGATACAGTAAACCTTCGCTGGTGCATCTGAATCTCATACTGGTCTCCCAGGAGCCGCTCAAAGCACAAACTCTTAGAAGATTCACTCTTCTTGTACTTAAGTCGGCATTGTTCCTTTTATATTCAATTCCGATGCGATTTCTGTGTTTCATCGTCAATGTGAAGGTCCAAGGGATACAGTAAACCTCCACTGGTGCATCGGAATCCAATACTGGTCTCCCAGGTGCCGCTCAAAGCACAAACTCTTAGAAGATTCACTCTTTTTGTACATAAGTCGGCATTGTGCCTTTTATATTCAATTCCGATGCGATTTCTGTGTTTCATTGTCAATGTGACGGTCCAAGGGATACAGTAAACCTGCACTGGTGCATCGGAATCTAATACTGGTCTCCCAAGAGCCGCTCAAAGCACAAACTCTGAGAAGATTCACTCTTCTTGTACTTAAGTCGGCACTGTGCCTTTTATATTCAATTCCGATGCGATTTCTGTGTTTCATCGTCAATGTGAAGGTCCAAGGGATGCAGTAAACCTGCACTGGTGCATCGGAATCTAATACTGGTCTCCCAATAGCCGCTCAAAGCACAAACTCGTAGAAGTTTCACTTTTCTTGTACTTAAGTCGGCACTGTGCCTTTTATATTCAATTCCGATGCGATTTCTGTGTTTCATTGTCAGTGTGAAGGTCGAAGGGATAAAGTAAACCTGCACTGGTGCATCGGAATCCAATACTGGTCTCCCAGGAGCCGCTCAAACCACAAACTCTTAAGAGACTCACTCTTCTTGTACTTAAGTCGGTATTGTGCCTTTTATATTCAATTCCGATGCGATTTCTTTGTTTCATCGTCAATGTGAAGGTCCAAGGGATACAGTAAACCTGCACTGGTGCATCGGAATCCAATACTGGTCTCCCAGGATCCGCTCAAAACACAAACTCTTAGAAGATTCACTCTTCTTGTACTTAAGTCGGCACTGTGCCTTTTATATTCAATTCCGATGCGATTTCTGTGTTTCATCGTCAATGTGAAGGTCCAAGGGATACAGTAAACCTGCACTGGTGCATCGGAATCCAATACTGGTCTCCCAGGAGCCGCCCAAAGCACAAACTCGTAGAAGATTCACTCTTCTTGTACTTAAGTGGGCACTGTGCCTTTAATATTCAATTCGGATGCGATTTCTGTGTTTCATCGTCAATGTGAAGGTTCAAGGGATACAGTAAACCTGCACTGGTGCATCGGAATCCAATACTGGTCTCCCAGGATCCGCTCAAACCACAAACTCTTAGGAGACTCACTCTTCTTGTACTTAAGTCGGCACTGTGCCGTTTATATTCAATTCCGATGCGATTTCTGTGTTTCATCGTCAATGTGAAGGTCCAAGGGATACAGTAAACCTGCACTGGTGCATCGGAATCTAATACTGGTCTCCCAGGAGCCACTCAAAGCACAAACTCTTAGATGATTCACTTTTCTTGTACTTAAGTCGGCACTGTGCCTTTTATATTCAATTCCGATGCGATTTCTGTGTTTCATTGTCAATGTGAAGGTCCAAGGGATACAGTAAACCTGCACTGGTGCATCGGAATCAAATACTGGTCTCCCAGGAGCCGCTCAAACCACAAACTCTTAGGAGACTCACTCTTCTTGTACTTAAGTCGGCATTGTGCATTTTACATTCCATTCCGATGCGATTTATGTGTTTCATCGTCAATGTGAAGGTCCAAGGGATACAGTAAACCTACACTGGTGCATCGGAATCTAATACTGGTCTCCCAGGAGCCGCACGAAGCACAAACTCTTAGGAGATTCACTCTTCTTGTACTTAAGTCGGCACTGTGCCTTTTATATTCAATTCCGATGCGATTTCTGTGTTTCATCGTCAATGTGAAGGTCCAAGGGATAGAGTAAACCTGCACTGGTGCATCGGAATCCAATACTGGTCTCCCAGGAGCCGCTCAAAGCACAAACTCTTAGAAGATTCACTCTTCTTGTACTTAAGTCGGCATTGTGCCTTTTATATTCAATTCCGATGCGATTTCTGTGTTTCGTCGTCAATGTGAAGGTCCAAGGGATACAGTAAACCTGCACTGGTGCATCGGAATCTAATACTGGTCTCCCAGGTGCCGCTCAAAGCGCAAACTCTTAGAAAATTCACTCTTCTTGTACATAAGTCGGCATTGTGCCTTTTATATTCAATTCCGATGCGATTTCTGTGTTTCATTGTCAATGTGACGGTCCAAGGGATACAGTAAACCTGCACTGGTGCATCGGAATCTAATACTGGTCTCCCAGGAGCCACTCAAAGCACAAACTCTTAGATGATTCACTTTTCTTGTACTTAAGTCGGCACTGTGCCTTTTATATTCAATTCCGGTGCGATTTCTGTGTTTCATTGTCAATGTGAAGGTCCAAGGGATACAGTAAACCTGCACTGGTGCATCGGAATCAAATACTGGTCTCCCAGGAGCCGCTCAAACCACAAACTCTTAGGAGACTCACTCTTCTTGTACTTAAGTCGGCATTGTGCCTTTTATATTCCATTCCGATGCGATTTCTGTGTTTCATCGTCAATGTGAAGGTCCAAGGGATAGAGTAAACCTGCACTGGTGCATCGGAATCCAATACTGGTCTCCCAGGAGCCGCTCAAAGCACAAACTCTTAGAAGATTCACTCTTCTTGTACTTAAGTCGGCATTGTGCCTTTTATATTCAATTCCGATGCGATTTCTGTGTTTCATCGTCAATGTGAAGGTCCAAGGGATACAGTAAACCTTCACTGGTGCATCGGAATCTCATACTGGTCTCCCAGGAGCCGCTCAAAGCACAAACTCTTAGAAGATTCACTCTTCTTGTACTTAAGTCGGCATTGTTCCTTTTATATTCAATTCCGATGCGATTTCTGTGTTTCATCGTCAATGTGAAGGTCCAAGGGATACAGTAAACCTGCACTGGTGCATCGGAATCTAATACTGGTCTCCCAGGAGCCGCTCAAAGCACAAACTCTTAGAAGATTCACTCTTCTTGTACTTAAGCTGGCATTGTGCCTTTATATTCAATACCGATGCGATTTCTGTGTTTCATCGCCAATGTGAAGGTCCAAGGGATACAGTAAACCTGCACTGGTGCATCGGAATCCAATACTGGTCTCCCAGGAGCCGCTCAAAGCACAAACTCTTAGAAGATTCACTCTTCTTGTACTTAAGTCGGCATTGTGCCTTTTATATTCAATTCCGATGCGATTTCTGTGTTTCATCGTCAATGTGAAGGTCCAAGGGATACAGTAAACCTGCACTGGTGCATCGGAATCTAATACTGGTCTCCCAGGAGCCGCTCAAAGCACAAACTCTTAGAAGATTCACTCTTCTTGTACTTAAGCTGGCATTGTGCCTTTATATTCAATACCGATGCGATTTCTGTGTTTCATCGTCAATGTGAAGGTCCTAGGGATACAGTAAACCTGCACTGGAGCATCGGAATCCAATACTGGTCTCCCAGGAGCCGCTCAAAGCACAAACTCGTAGAAGATTCACTCTTCTTGTACTTAAGTCGGCATTGTGCCTTTTATATTCAATTCCGATGCGATTTCTGTGTTTCATCGTCAATGTGAAGGTCCAAGGGATACAGTAAACCTTCGCTGGTGCATCTGAATCTCATACTGGTCTCCCAGGAGCCGCTCAAAGCACAAACTCTTAGAAGATTCACTCTTCTTGTACTTAAGTCGGCATTGTTCCTTTTATATTCAATTCCGATGCGATTTCTGTGTTTCATCGTCAATGTGAAGGTCCAAGGGATACAGTAAACCTCCACTGGTGCATCGGAATCCAATACTGGTCTCCCAGGTGCCGCTCAAAGCACAAACTCTTAGAAGATTCACTCTTTTTGTACATAAGTCGGCATTGTGCCTTTTATATTCAATTCCGATGCGATTTCTGTGTTTCATTGTCAATGTGACGGTCCAAGGGATACAGTAAACCTGCACTGGTGCATCGGAATCTAATACTGGTCTCCCAAGAGCCGCTCAAAGCACAAACTCTGAGAAGATTCACTCTTCTTGTACTTAAGTCGGCACTGTGCCTTTTATATTCAATTCCGATGCGATTTCTGTGTTTCATCGTCAATGTGAAGGTCCAAGGGATGCAGTAAACCTGCACTGGTGCATCGGAATCTAATACTGGTCTCCCAATAGCCGCTCAAAGCACAAACTCGTAGAAGTTTCACTTTTCTTGTACTTAAGTCGGCACTGTGCCTTTTATATTCAATTCCGATGCGATTTCTGTGTTTCATTGTCAGTGTGAAGGTCGAAGGGATAAAGTAAACCTGCACTGGTGCATCGGAATCCAATACTGGTCTCCCAGGAGCCGCTCAAACCACAAACTCTTAAGAGACTCACTCTTCTTGTACTTAAGTCGGTATTGTGCCTTTTATATTCAATTCCGATGCGATTTCTTTGTTTCATCGTCAATGTGAAGGTCCAAGGGATACAGTAAACCTGCACTGGTGCATCGGAATCCAATACTGGTCTCCCAGGATCCGCTCAAAACACAAACTCTTAGAAGATTCACTCTTCTTGTACTTAAGTCGGCACTGTGCCTTTTATATTCAATTCCGATGCGATTTCTGTGTTTCATCGTCAATGTGAAGGTCCAAGGGATACAGTAAACCTGCACTGGTGCATCGGAATCCAATACTGGTCTCCCAGGAGCCGCCCAAAGCACAAACTCGTAGAAGATTCACTCTTCTTGTACTTAAGTGGGCACTGTGCCTTTAATATTCAATTCGGATGCGATTTCTGTGTTTCATCGTCAATGTGAAGGTTCAAGGGATACAGTAAACCTGCACTGGTGCATCGGAATCCAATACTGGTCTCCCAGGATCCGCTCAAACCACAAACTCTTAGGAGACTCACTCTTCTTGTACTTAAGTCGGCACTGTGCCGTTTATATTCAATTCCGATGCGATTTCTGTGTTTCATCGTCAATGTGAAGGTCCAAGGGATACAGTAAACCTGCACTGGTGCATCGGAATCTAATACTGGTCTCCCAGGAGCCACTCAAAGCACAAACTCTTAGATGATTCACTTTTCTTGTACTTAAGTCGGCACTGTGCCTTTTATATTCAATTCCGATGCGATTTCTGTGTTTCATTGTCAATGTGAAGGTCCAAGGGATACAGTAAACCTGCACTGGTGCATCGGAATCAAATACTGGTCTCCCAGGAGCCGCTCAAACCACAAACTCTTAGGAGACTCACTCTTCTTGTACTTAAGTCGGCATTGTGCATTTTACATTCCATTCCGATGCGATTTATGTGTTTCATCGTCAATGTGAAGGTCCAAGGGATACAGTAAACCTACACTGGTGCATCGGAATCTAATACTGGTCTCCCAGGAGCCGCACGAAGCACAAACTCTTAGGAGATTCACTCTTCTTGTACTTAAGTCGGCACTGTGCCTTTTATATTCAATTCCGATGCGATTTCTGTGTTTCATCGTCAATGTGAAGGTCCAAGGGATAGAGTAAACCTGCACTGGTGCATCGGAATCCAATACTGGTCTCCCAGGAGCCGCTCAAAGCACAAACTCTTAGAAGATTCACTCTTCTTGTACTTAAGTCGGCATTGTGCCTTTTATATTCAATTCCGATGCGATTTCTGTGTTTCGTCGTCAATGTGAAGGTCCAAGGGATACAGTAAACCTGCACTGGTGCATCGGAATCTAATACTGGTCTCCCAGGAGCCGCTCAAAGCACAAACTCTTAGAAGATTCATTCTTCTTGTACTTAAGTCGGCATTGTGCCTTTGATATTCAATTCCGATGCGATTTCTGTGTTTCATCGTCAATGTGAAGGTCCAAGGGATACAGTAAACCTGCACTGGTGCATCGGAATCTAATACTGGTCTCCCAGGAGCCACTCAAAGCACAAACTCTTAGGAGACTCACTCTTCTTGTACTTAAGTCGGCATTGTGCCTTTGATATTCAATTCCGAAGCGATTTCAGTGTTTCATCGTCAATGTGAATGTCCAAGGGATACAGTAAATTTGCACTGGTGCATCGGAATCTAATACTGGTCTCCCAGGAGCCGCTCAATGCACAAACTCTTAGAAGATTCACTCTTCTTGTACTTAAGTCGGCACTTGGCCTTTTATATTCAATTCCGATGCGATTTCTGTGTTTCATCGTCAATGTGAAGGTCCAAGGGATGGAGTAAAGCGGCACAGCTGCATCGGAATCTAATACTGGTCTCCCAGGAGCCGCCTAAAACACAAACTCTTAGAAGATTCACTCTTCTTGTACTTAAGTCGGCATTGTGCCTTTTATATTCAATTCCGATGCGCTTT
The DNA here is from genome assembly GCF_023898315.1 of Schistocerca nitens. Taxonomy (NCBI): domain Eukaryota; kingdom Metazoa; phylum Arthropoda; class Insecta; order Orthoptera; family Acrididae; genus Schistocerca; species Schistocerca nitens. Next base: position 1,490,305 of record NW_026045908.1, on the reverse strand, counting down.
CTGTGTGTCATCGTCAATGTGAAGGTCCAAGGGATACAGTAAACCTGCACTGGTGCATCGGAATCTAATACTGGTCTCCCAGGAGCCGCTCAAAGCACAAACTCTTAGAAGATTCACTCTTCTTGTACTTAAGTCGGCATTGTGCCTTTTGTATTCAATTCCGATGCGATTTCTGTGTTTCATCGTCAATGTGAAGGTCCAAGGGATACAGTAAACCTGCACTGGTGCATCGGAATCTAATACTGGTCTCCCAGGAGCCGCTCAAACCACAAACTCTTAGAAGATTCACTCTTCTTGTACTTAAGCTGGCATTGTGCCTTTATATTCAATACCGATGCGATTTCTGTGTTTCATCGTCAATGTGAAGGTCCAAGGGATACAGTAAACCTGCACTGGTGCATCGGAATCCAATACTGGTCTCCCAGGAGCCGCTCAAAGCACAAACTCTTAGAAGATTCACTCTTCTTGTACTTAAGTCGGCATTGTGCCTTTTATATTCAATTCCGATGCGATTTCTGTGTTTCATCGTCAATGTGAAGGTCCAAGGGATACAGTAAACTTGCACTGGTGCATCGGAATCTAATACTGGTCTCCCAGGATCCGCTCAAACCACAAACTCTTAGGAGACTCACTCTTCTTGTACTTAAGTCGGCACTGTGCCGTTTATATTCAATTCCGATGCGATTTCTGTGTTTCATCGTCAATGTGAAGGTCCAAGGGATACAGTAAGCCTGCACTGGTGCATCGGAATCTAATACTGGTCTCCCAGGAGCCACTCAAAGCACAAAATCTTAGATGATTCACTTTTCTTGTACTTAAGTCGGCACTGTGCCTTTTATATTCAATTCCGATGCGATTTCTGTGTTTCATTGTCAATGTGAAGGTCCAAGGGATACAGTAAACCTGCACTGGTGCATCGGAATCAAATACTGGTCTCCCAGGAGCCGCTCAAACCACAAACTCTTAGGAGACTCACTCTTCTTGTACTTAAGTCGGCATTGTGCATTTTACATTCCATTCCGATGCGATTTATGTGTTTCATCGTCAATGTAAAGGTCCAAGGGATACAGTAAACCTGCACTGGTGCATCGGAATCTAATACTGGTCTCCCAGGAGCCGCACGAAGCACAAATTCTTAGGAGATTCACTCTTCTTGTACTTAAGTCGGCACTGTGCCTTTTATATTCAATTCCGATGCGATTTCTGTGTTTCATCGTCAATGTGAAGGTCCAAGGGATAGAGTAAACCTGCACTGGTGCATCGGAATCCAATACTGGTCTCCCAGGAGCCGCTCAAAGCACAAACTCTTAGAAGATTCACTCTTCTTGTACTTAAGTCGGCATTGTGCCTTTTATATTCAATTCCGATGCGATTTCTGTGTTTCGTCGTCAATGTGAAGGTCCAAGGGATACAGTAAACCTGCACTGGTGCATCGGAATCTAATACTGGTCTCCCAGGAGCCGCTCAAAGCACAAACTCTTAGAAGATTCACTCTTCTTGTACTTAAGTCGGCATTGTGCCTTTGATATTCAATTCCGATGCGATTTCTGTGTTTCATCGTCAATGTGAAGGTCCAAGGGATACAGTAAACCTGCACTGGTGCATCGGAATCTAATACTGGTCTCCCAGGAGCCACTCAAAGCACAAACTCTTAGGAGACTCACTCTTCTTGTACTTAAGTCGGCATTGTGCCTTTGATATTCAATTCCGATGCGATTTCAGCATTTCATCGTCAATGTGAAGGTCCAAGGGATACAGTAAATTTGCACTGGTGCATCGGAATCTAATACTGGTCTCCCAGGAGCCGCTCAATGCACAAACTCTTAGAAGATTCACTCTTCTTGTACTTAAGTCGGCACTTGGCCTTTTATATTCAATTCCGATGCGATTTCTGTGTTTCATCGTCAATGTGAAGGTCCAAGGGATGGAGTAAACCGGCACAGCTGCATCGGAATCTAATACTGGTCTCCCAGGAGCCGCCTAAAACACAAACTCTTAGAAGATTCACTCTTCTTGTACTTAAGTCGGCATTGTGCCTTTGATATTCAATTCCGATGCGATTTCAGCATTTCATCGTCAATGTGAAGGTCCAAGGGATACAGTAAATTTGCACTGGTGCATCGGAATCTAATACTGGTCTCCCAATAGCCGCTCAAAGCACAAACTCGTAGAAGTTTCAATTTTCTTGTACTTAAGTCGGCACTGTGCCTTTTATATTCAATTCCGATGCGATTTATGTGTTTCATTGTCATTGTGAAGGTCGAAGGGATACAGTAAACCTGCAATGGTGCATCGGAATCCAATACTGGTCTCCCAGGAGCCGCTCAAACCACAAACTCTTAGGAGACTCACTCTTCTTGTACTTAAGTCGGCACTGTGCCTTTTATATTCGCTTCCGATGCGATTTCTGTGTTTCATCGTCAATGTGAAGGTCCAAGGGATACAGTAAACCTGCACTGGTGCATCGGAATCCAATACTGGTCTCCCAGGAGCCGCTCAAAGCACAAACTCTTAGGAGACTCACTCTTCTTGTACTTAAGTCGGCATTGTGCCTTTTATATTCAATTCCGTTGCGATTTCTGTGTTTCATCGTCAATGTGAAGGTCCAAGGGATACAGTAAACCTTCACTGGTGCATCGGAATCTCATACTGGTCTCCCAGGAGCCGCTCAAAGCACAAACTCTTCGAAGATTCACTCTTCTTGTACTTAAGTCGGCATTGTTCCTTTTATATTCAATTCCGATGCGATTTCTGTGTTTCATCGTCAATGTGAATATCCAAGGGATACAGTAAACCTGCACTGGTGCATCGGAATCCAATACTGGTCTCCCAGGATCCGCTCAAAGCACAAACTCTTCGGAGACTCACTGTTCTTGTACTTAAGTCGGTATTGTGCCTTTTATATTTAATTCCGATGCGATTTCTGTGTTTCATCGTCAATGTGAAGGTCCAAGGGATACAGTAAACCTGCACTGGTGCATCGAATCCAATACTGGTCTCCCAGGAGCCGCTCAAACCACAAACTCTTAGGAGACTCACTCTTCTTGTACTTAAGTCGGCATTGTGCCTTTTATATTCAATTCCGATGCGATTTCTGTGTTTCATCGTCAATGTGAAGGTCCAAGGGATACAGTAATCTTGCACTGGTGCATCGGAATCTAATACTGGTCTCCCAGGATCCGCTCAAACCACAAACTCTTAGGAGACTCACTCTTCTTGTACTTAAGTGGTATTGTGCCTTTTATATTCAATTCCGATGCGATTTCTGTGTTTCATTGTCAATGGGAAGGTCCAAGGGATAGAGTAATACTGCTCTGGTGCATCGGAATCCAATACTGGTCTCCCAGGAGCCGCTCAAAGCACAAACTCTGAGAATATTCACTCTTCTTGTACTTAAGTCGGCACTGTGCCTTTTATATTCAATTCCGATGCGATTTCTGTGTTTCATCGTCAATGTGAAGGTCCAAGGGATACAGTAAACCTGCACTGGTGCATCGGAATCCAATACTGGTCTCCCAGGATCCGCTCAAAGCACAAACTCTTCGGAGACTCACTGTTCTTGTACTTAAGTCGGTATTGTGCCTTTTATATTTAATTCCGATGCGATTTCTGTGTTTCATCGTCAATGTGAAGGTCCAAGGGATACAGTAAACCTGCACTGGTGCATCGAATCCAATACTGGTCTCCCAGGAGCCGCTCAAACCACAAACTCTTAGGAGACTCACTCTTCTTGTACTTAAGTCGGCATTGTGCCTTTTATATTCAATTCCGATGCGATTTCTGTGTTTCATCGTCAATGTGAAGGTCCAAGGGATACAGTAATCTTGCACTGGTGCATCGGAATCTAATACTGGTCTCCCAGGATCCGCTCAAACCACAAACTCTTAGGAGACTCACTCTTCTTGTACATAAGTGGTATTGTGCCTTTTATATTCAATTCCGATGCGATTTATGTGTTTCATCGTCAATGTAAAGGTCCAAGGGATACAGTAAACCTGCACTGGTGCATCGGAATCTAATACTGGTCTCCCAGGAGCCGCACGAAGCACAAATTCTTAGGAGATTCACTCTTCTTGTACTTAAGTCGGCACTGTGCCTTTTATATTCAATTCCGATGCGATTTCTGTGTTTCATCGTCAATGTGAAGGTCCAAGGGATAGAGTAAACCTGCACTGGTGCATCGGAATCCAATACTGGTCTCCCAGGAGCCGCTCAAAGCACAAACTCTTAGAAGATTCACTCTTCTTGTACTTAAGTCGGCATTGTGCCTTTTATATTCAATTCCGATGCGATTTCTGTGTTTCGTCGTCAATGTGAAGGTCCAAGGGATACAGTAAACCTGCACTGGTGCATCGGAATCTAATACTGGTCTCCCAGGAGCCGCTCAAAGCACAAACTCTTAGAAGATTCACTCTTCTTGTACTTAAGTCGGCATTGTGCCTTTGATATTCAATTCCGATGCGATTTCTGTGTTTCATCGTCAATGTGAAGGTCCAAGGGATACAGTAAACCTGCACTGGTGCATCGGAATCTAATACTGGTCTCCCAGGAGCCACTCAAAGCACAAACTCTTAGGAGACTCACTCTTCTTGTACTTAAGTCGGCATTGTGCCTTTGATATTCAATTCCGATGCGATTTCAGCATTTCATCGTCAATGTGAAGGTCCAAGGGATACAGTAAATTTGCACTGGTGCATCGGAATCTAATACTGGTCTCCCAGGAGCCGCTCAATGCACAAACTCTTAGAAGATTCACTCTTCTTGTACTTAAGTCGGCACTTGGCCTTTTATATTCAATTCCGATGCGATTTCTGTGTTTCATCGTCAATGTGAAGGTCCAAGGGATGGAGTAAACCGGCACAGCTGCATCGGAATCTAATACTGGTCTCCCAGGAGCCGCCTAAAACACAAACTCTTAGAAGATTCACTCTTCTTGTACTTAAGTCGGCATTGTGCCTTTGATATTCAATTCCGATGCGATTTCAGCATTTCATCGTCAATGTGAAGGTCCAAGGGATACAGTAAATTTGCACTGGTGCATCGGAATCTAATACTGGTCTCCCAATAGCCGCTCAAAGCACAAACTCGTAGAAGTTTCAATTTTCTTGTACTTAAGTCGGCACTGTGCCTTTTATATTCAATTCCGATGCGATTTATGTGTTTCATTGTCATTGTGAAGGTCGAAGGGATACAGTAAACCTGCAATGGTGCATCGGAATCCAATACTGGTCTCCCAGGAGCCGCTCAAACCACAAACTCTTAGGAGACTCACTCTTCTTGTACTTAAGTCGGCACTGTGCCTTTTATATTCGCTTCCGATGCGATTTCTGTGTTTCATCGTCAATGTGAAGGTCCAAGGGATACAGTAAACCTGCACTGGTGCATCGGAATCCAATACTGGTCTCCCAGGAGCCGCTCAAAGCACAAACTCTTAGGAGACTCACTCTTCTTGTACTTAAGTCGGCATTGTGCCTTTTATATTCAATTCCGTTGCGATTTCTGTGTTTCATCGTCAATGTGAAGGTCCAAGGGATACAGTAAACCTTCACTGGTGCATCGGAATCTCATACTGGTCTCCCAGGAGCCGCTCAAAGCACAAACTCTTCGAAGATTCACTCTTCTTGTACTTAAGTCGGCATTGTTCCTTTTATATTCAATTCCGATGCGATTTCTGTGTTTCATCGTCAATGTGAAGATCCAAGGGATACAGTAAACCTGCACTGGTGCATCGGAATCCAATACTGGTCTCCCAGGATCCGCTCAAAGCACAAACTCTTCGGAGACTCACTGTTCTTGTACTTAAGTCGGTATTGTGCCTTTTATATTTAATTCCGATGCGATTTCTGTGTTTCATCGTCAATGTGAAGGTCCAAGGGATACAGTAAACCTGCACTGGTGCATCGAATCCAATACTGGTCTCCCAGGAGCCGCTCAAACCACAAACTCTTAGGAGACTCACTCTTCTTGTACTTAAGTCGGCATTGTGCCTTTTATATTCAATTCCGATGCGATTTCTGTGTTTCATCGTCAATGTGAAGGTCCAAGGGATACAGCAATCTTGCACTGGTGCATCGGAATCTAATACTGGTCTCCCAGGATCCGCTCAAACCACAAACTCTTAGGAGACTCACTCTTCTTGTACTTAAGTGGTATTGTGCCTTTTATATTCAATTCCGATGCGATTTCTGTGTTTCATTGTCAATGGGAAGGTCCAAGGGATAGAGTAATACTGCTCTGGTGCATCGGAATCCAATACTGGTCTCCCAGGAGCCGCTCAAAGCACAAACTCTGAGAATATTCACTCTTCTTGTACTTAAGTCGGCACTGTGCCTTTTATATTCAATTCCGATGCGATTTCTGTGTTTCATCGTCAATGTGAAGGTCCAAGGGATACAGTAAACCTGCACTGGTGCATCGGAATCCAATACTGGTCTCCCAGGATCCGCTCAAAGCACAAACTCTTCGGAGACTCACTGTTCTTGTACTTAAGTCGGTATTGTGCCTTTTATATTTAATTCCGATGCGATTTCTGTGTTTCATCGTCAATGTGAAGGTCCAAGGGATACAGTAAACCTGCACTGGTGCATCGAATCCAATACTGGTCTCCCAGGAGCCGCTCAAACCACAAACTCTTAGGAGACTCACTCTTCTTGTACTTAAGTCGGCATTGTGCCTTTTATATTCAATTCCGATGCGATTTCTGTGTTTCATCGTCAATGTGAAGGTCCAAGGGATACAGTAATCTTGCACTGGTGCATCGGAATCTAATACTGGTCTCCCAGGATCCGCTCAAACCACAAACTCTTAGGAGACTCACTCTTCTTGTACTTAAGTGGTATTGTGCCTTTTATATTCAATTCCGATGCGATTTCTGTGTTTCATTGTCAATGGGAAGGTCCAAGGGATAGAGTAATACTGCTCTGGTGCATCGGAATCCAATACTGGTCTCCCAGGAGCCGCTCAAAGCACAAACTCTGAGAATATTCACTCTTCTTGTACTTAAGTCGGCACTGTGCCTTTTATATTCAATTCCGATGCGATTTCTGTGTTTCATCGTCAATGTGAAGGTCCAAGGGATACAGTAAACCTGCACTGGTGCATCGGAATCCAATACTGGTCTCCCAGGATCCGCTCAAAACACAAACTCTTAGGAGACTCACTCTTCTTGTACTTAAGTCGTCATTGTGCCTTTTATATTCAATTCCGATGCGATTTCTGTGTTTCATCGTCAATGTGAAGGTCCAAGGGATACAGTAAACCTGCACTGGTGCATCGGAATCCAATACTGGTCTCCCAGGAGCCGCTCAAAGCACAAACTCTTAGGAGACTCACTCTTCTTGTACTTAAGTCGGTATTGTGCCTTTATATTCAATTCCGATGCGATTTCTGTGTTTCATCGTCAATGTGAAGGTCCAAGGGATACAGTAAACATGCACTGGTGCATCGGAATCTAATACTGGTCTCCCAGGAGCCGCTCAAAGCACAAACTCTTAGGAGACTCACTCTTCTTGTACTTAAGTCGGTATATTGCCTTTATATTCAATTCCGATGCGATTTCTCTGTTTCATCGTCAATGTGAAGGTCCTAGGGATACAGTAAACTTGCACTGGTGCATCGGAATCTAATACTGGTCTCCCAGGAGCCGCTCAAACCACAAACTCTTAGAAGACTCACTCTTCTTGTACTTAAGTGGTACTGTGCCTTTTATATTCAATTCCGATGCGATTTCTGTGTTTCATTGTCAATGGGAAGGTCCAAGGGATAGAGTAAAACTGCACTGGTGCATCGGAATCCAATACTGGTCTCCCAGGAGCCGCTCAAAGCACAAACTTTGAGAATATTCACTCTTCTTGTACTTAAGTCGGCACTGTGCCTTTTATATTCAATTCCGATGCGATTTCTGTGTTTCATCGTCAATGTGAAGGTCCAAGGGATACAGTAAACCTGCACTGGTGCATCGGAATCCAATACTGGTCTCCCAGGATCCGCTCAAAGCACAAACTCTTAGGAGACTCACTCTTCTTGTACTTAAGTCGGCATTGTGCCTTTATATTCAATTCCGATGCGATTTCTGTGTTTCATCGTCAATGTGAAGGTACAAATGATACAGTAAACCTGCACTGGTGCATCGGAATCCAATACTGGTCTCCCAGGAGCCGCTCAAAGCACAAACTCTTAGGAGACTCACTCTTCTTGTACTTAAGTCGGTATTGTGCCTTTTATATTCAATTCCGATGCGATTTCTGTGTTTCATCGTCAATGTGAAGGTCCAAGGGATACAGTAATCCTGCACTGGTGAATCGGAATCCAATACTGGTCTCCCCGGAGCCGCTCAAAGCACAAACTCTTAGGAGACTCACTCTTCTTGTACTTAAGTCGGCACTGTGCCTTTTATATTCAATTCCGATGCGATTTCTGTGTTTCATCGTCAATGTGAAAGTCCAAGGGATACAGTAAACCTGCACTGGTGCATCGGACTCCAATACTGGTCTCCCAGGAGCCGCTCAAACCACAAACTCTTAGGAGACTCACTCTTCTTGTACTTAAGTCGGTATTGTGCCTTTTATATTCAATTCCGATGCGATTTCTGTGTTTCATCGTCAATGTGAAAGTCCAAGGGATACAGTAAACCTGCACTGGTGCATCGGAATCCAATACTGGTCTCCCAGGAGCCGCTCAAACCACAAACTCTTAGGAGACTCACTCTTCTTGTACTTAAGTCGGTATTGTGCCTTTTATATTCAATTCCGATGCGATTTCTGTGTTTCATCGTCAATGTGAAGGTCCAAGGGATAGAGTAAACCTGGACTGGTGCATCGGAATCCAATACTGGTCTCCCAGGAGCCGCTCAATCCACAAACTCTTAGGAGACTCACTCTTCTTGTACTTAAGTGGTATTGTGCCTTTTATATTCAATTCCGATGCGATTTCTGTGTTTCATTGTCAATGGGAAGGTCCAAGGGATAGAGTAAAACTGCACTGGTGCATCGGAATCCAATACTGGTCTCCCAGGAGCCGCTCAAAGCACAAACTCTGAGAATATTCACTCTTCTTGTACTTAAGTCGGCACTGTGCCTTTTATATTCAATTCGGTTGCGATTTCTGTGTTTCATCGTCAATGTGAAGGTCCAAGGGATACAGTAAACCTGCACTGGTGCATTGGAATCCAATACTGGTCTCCCAGGAGCCGCTCAAACCCCAATCTCTTAGGAGACTCACTCATCTTGTACTTAAGTCGGTATTGTGCCTTTTATATTCAATTCCGATGCGATTTCTGTGTTTCATCGTCAATGTGAAGGTCCAAGGGATACAGTAAACCTGCACTGGTGCATCGGAATCCAATACTGGTCTCCCAGGAGCCGCTCAAACCACAAACTCTTAGGAGACTCACTCTTCTTGTACTTAAGTCGGCACTGTGCCTTTTATATTCAATTCCGATGCTATTTCTGTGTTCCATCGTCAATGTGAAGGTCCAAGGGATACAGTAAACTTGCACTGGTGCATCGGAATCTAATACTGGTCTCCCAGGAGCCGCTCAAACCACAAACTCTTAGGAGACTAACTCTTCTTGTACTTAAGTGGTATTGTGCCTTTTATATTCAATTCCGATGCGATTTCTGTGTTTCATTGTCAATGGGAAGGTCCAAGGGATAGAGAAAAACTGCACCGGTGCTTCGGAATCCAATACTGGTCTCCCAGGATCCGCTCAAAGCACAAACTCTGAGAATATTCACTCTTCTTGTACTTAAGCCGGCACTGTGCCTTTTATATTCAATTCCGATGCGATTTCTGTGTTTCATCGTCAATGTGAAGGTCCAAGGGATACAGTAAACCTGCACTGGTGCATCGGAATCCAATACTGGTCTCCCAGGATCCGCTCAAAGCACAAACTCTTAGGAGACTCACTCTTCTTGTACTTAAGTCGGCATTGTGCCTTTATATTCAATTCCGATGCGATTTCTGTGTTTCATCGTCAATGTGAAGGTCCAAGGGATACAGTAAATCTGCACTGGTGCATCGGAATCCAATACTGGTCTCCCAGGAGCCGCTCAAATCACAAACTCTGAGAAGATTCACTTTTCTTGTACTTAAGTCGTCACTGAGCCTTTTATATACAATTCCGATGCGATTTCTGTGTTTCATCGTCAATGTGAAGGTCCAAGGGATGCAGTAAACTTGCACTGGTGCATCGGAATCCAATACTGGTCTCCCAGGAGCCGCTCAAAGCACAAACTCTTAGGAGACTCACTCTTCTTGTACTTAAGTCAGTATTGTGCCTTTTATATTCAATTCCGATGCGATTTCTGTGTTTCATCATCAATGTGAAGGTCCAAGGGATACAGTAAACCTGCACTGGTGCATCGGAATCCGATACTGGTCTCCCAGGAGCCGCTCAAAGCACAAACTCTGAGAAGATTCACTTTTCTTGTACTTAAGTCGTCACTGAGCCTTTTATATTCAATTCCGATGCGATTTCTGTGTTTCATCGTCAATGTGAAGGTCCAAGGGATACAGTAAACTAGCAGTGGTGCATCGGAATCCAACACTGGTCTCCCAGGAGCCGCTCAAAGCACAAACTCTTAGGAGACTCACTCTTCTTGTACTTAAGTCGGTATTGTGCCTTTATATTCAATTCCGATGCGATTTCTGTGCTTCATTGTCAATGGGAAGTTCCAAGGGATACAGTAAACTTGCACTGGTGCATCGGAATCCAATACTGGTCTCCCAGGAGCCGCTCAAAGCAAAAACTCTTAGGAGACTCACTCTTCTTGTACTTAAGTCGGTATTGTGCCTTTTATATTCAATTCCGATGCGATTTCTGTGTTTCATCGTCAATGTGAAGGTCCAAGGGATAGAGTAAACCTGCACTGGTGCATCGGAATCCAATACTGGTCTCCCAGGAGCCGCTCAAAGCACAAACTCTGAGAAGATTCACTTTTCTTGTACTTAAGTCGTCACTGAGCCTTTTATATTCAATTCCGATGTGATTTCTGTGTTTCATTGTCAATGTGAAGGTCCAAGGGATACAGTAAACTTGCACTGGTGCATCGGAGTCCAATACTGGTGTCCCAGGAGCCGCTCAAAGCACAAACTCTTAGGAGACTCACTCTTCTTGTACTTAAGTCGGTATTGTGCCTTTACATTCACTTCCGATGCGATTTCTGTGTTACATTTTCAATGGGAAAGTCCAAGGGATACAGTAAAGTTGCACTGGTGCATCGGAATCCAATACTGGTCTCCCAGGAGCCGCTCAAAGCACAAACTCTTAGGAGACTCACTCTTCTTGTACTTAATTTGGAATTGTGCCTTTTATATTCAATTCCGATGCGATTTCTGTGTTTCATCGTCAATGTGAAGGTCCAAGGGATACAGTAAACCTGCACTGGTGCATCGGAATCCAATACTGGTCTCCCAGGAGCCGCTCAAAGCACAAACTCTGAGAAGATTCACTTTTCTTGTACTTAAGTCGTCACTGAGCCTTTTATATTCAATTCCGATATGATTTCTGTGTTTCATCGTCAATGTGAAGGTCCAAGGGATACAGTAAACTTGCAGTGGTGCATCGGAATCCAACACTGGTCTCCCAGGAGCCGCTCAAAGCACAAACTCTTGGGAGACTCACTCTTCTTGTACTTAAGTCGGTATTGTGCCTTTATATTCAATTCCGATGCGATTTCTGTGTTTCATTGTCAATGGGAAGGTCCAAGGGATACAGTAAACTTGCACTGGTGCATCGGAATCCAATACTGGTCTCCCAGGAGCCGCTCAAAGCACAAACTCTGAGAATATTCACTCTTCTTGTACTTAAGTCGGTATTGTGCCTTTTATATTCAATTCCGATGCGATTTCTGTGTTTCATCGTCAATGTGAAGGTCCAAGGGATAGAGTAAACCTGCACTGGTGCATCGGAATCCAATACTGGTCTCCCAGGAGCCGCTCAAAGCACAAACTCTGAGAAGATTCACTTTCCTTGTACTTAAGTCGTCACTGTGCCTTTTATATTCAATTCCGATGCGATTTCTGTGTTTCATCGTCAATGTGAAGGTCCAAGTGATAGAGTAAACTTGCACTGGTGCATCGGAATCCAATACTGGTCTCCCAGGAGCCGCTCAAAGCACAAACTCTTAGGAGACTCACTCTTCTTGTACTTAAGTCGTTATTGTGCCTTTTATATTCAATTCCGATGCGATTTCTGTGTTTCATCGTCAATGTGATGGTCCAAGGGATAGAGTAAACCTGCACTGGTGCATCGGAATCCAATACTGGTCTCCCAGGAGCCGTTCAAAGCACAAACTCTGAGAAGATTCACTTTTCTTGTACTTAAGTCGTCACTGAGTCTTTTATATTCAATTCCGATGCGATTTCTGTGTTTCATCGTCAATGTGAAGGTCCAAGGGATACAGTAAACTTGCACTGGTGCATCGGAATCCAATACTGGTCTCCCAGGAGCCGCTCAAACCACAAACTCTTAGGAGACTCACTCTTCTTGTACTTAAGTCGGTATTGTGCCTTTTATATTCAATTCCGATGCGATTTCTGTGTTTCATCGTCAATGTGAAGGTCCAAGGGATAGAGTAAACCTGGACTGGTGCATCGGAATCCAATACTGGTCTCCCAGGAGCCGCTCAATCCACAAACTCTTAGGAGACTCACTCTTATTGTACTTAAGTGGTATTGTGCCTTTTATATTCAATTCCGATGCGATTTCTGTGTTTCATTGTCAATGGGAAGGTCCAAGGGATAGAGTAAAACTGCACTGGTGCATCGGAATCCAATACTGGTCTCCCAGGAGCCGCTCAAAGCACAAACTCTGAGAATATTCACTCTTCTTGTACTTAAGTCGGCACTGTGCCTTTTATATTCAATTCGGTTGCGATTTCTGTGTTTCATCGTCAATGTGAAGGTCCAAGGGATACAGTAAACCTGCACTGGTGCATCGGAATCCAATACTGGTCTCCCAGGAGCCGCTCAAACCACAAACTCTTAGGAGACTCACTCTTCTTGTACTTAAGTCGGTATTGTGCCTTTTATATTCAATTCCGATGCGATTTCTGTGTTTCATCGTCAATGTGAAGGTCCAAGGGATACAGTAAACCTGCACTGGTGCATCGGAATCCAATACTGGTCTCCCAGGAGCCGCTCAAACCACAAACTCTTAGGAGACTCACTCTTCTTGTACTTAAGTCGGCACTGTGCCTTTTATATTCAATTCCGATGCTATTTCTGTGTTCCATCGTCAATGTGAAGGTCCAAGGGATACAGTAAACTTGCACTGGTGCATCGGAATCTAATACTGGTCTCCCAGGAGCCGCTCAAACCACAAACTCTTAGGAGACTAACTCTTCTTGTACTTAAGTGGTATTGTGCCTTTTATATTCAATTCCGATGCGATTTCTGTGTTTCATTGTCAATGGGAACGTCCAAGGGATAGAGAAAAACTGCACCGGTGCATCGGAATCCAATACTGGTCTCCCAGGATCCGCTCAAAGCACAAACTCTGAGAATATTCACTCTTCTTGTACTTAAGCCGGCACTGTGCCTTTTATATTCAATTCCGATGCGATTTCTGTGTTTCATCGTCAATGTGAAGGTCCAAGGGATACAGTAAACCTGCACTGGTGCATCGGAATCCAATACTGGTCTCCCAGGATCCGCTCAAAGCACAAACTCTTAGGAGACTCACTCTTCTTGTACTTAAGTCGGCATTGTGCCTTTATATTCAATTCCGATGCGATTTCTGTGTTTCATCGTCAATGTGAAGGTCCAAGGGATACAGTAATTCTGCACTGGTGCATCGGAATCCAATACTGGTCTCCCAGGAGCCGCTCAAAGCACAAACTCTGAGAAGATTCACTTTTCTTGTACTTAAGTCGTCACTGAGCCTTTTATATACAATTCCGATGCGATTTCTGTGTTTCATCGTCAATGTGAAGGTCCAAGGGATGCAGTAAACTTGCACTGGTGCATCGGAATCCAATACTGGTCTCCCAGGAGCCGCTCAAAGCACAAACTCTTAGGAGACTCACTCTTCTTGTACTTAAGTCAGTATTGTGCCTTTTATATTCAATTCCGATGCGATTTCTGTGTTTCATCATCAATGTGAAGGTCCAAGGGATACAGTAAACCTGCACTGGTGCATCGGAATCCGATACTGGTCTCCCAGGAGCCGCTCAACCTGAGAAGATTCACTTTTCTTGTACTTAAGTCGTCACTGAGCCTTTTATATTCAATTCCGATGCGATTTCTGTGTTTCATCGTCAATGTGAAGGTCCAAGGGATACAGTAAACTTGCACTGGTGCATCGGAATCCAATACTGGTCTCCCAGGAGCCGCTCAAAGCACAAACTCTTAGGAGACTCACTCTTCTTGTACTTAAGTCGGTATTGTGCCTTTATATTCAATTCCGATGCGATTTCTGTGCTTCATTGTCAATGGGAAGTTCCAAGGGATACAGTAAACTTGCACTGGTGCATCGGAATACAATACTGGTCTCCCAGGAGCCGCTCAAAGCAAAAACTCTTAGGAGACTCACTCTTCTTGTACTTAAGTCGGTATTGTGCCTTTTATATTCAATTCCGATGCGATTTCTGTGTTTCATCGTCAATGTGAAGGTCCAAGGGATAGAGTAAATCTGCACTGGTGCATCGGAATCCAATACTGGTCTCCCAGGAGCCGCTCAATGCACAAACTCTGAGAAGATTCACTTTTCTTGTACTTAAGTCGTCACTGAGCCTTTTATATTCAATTCCGATGTGATTTCTGTGTTTCATTGTCAATGTGAAGGTCCAAGGGATACAGTAAACTTGCACTGGTGCATCGGAGTCCAATACTGGTGTCCCAGGAGCCGCTCAAAGCACAAACTCTTAGGAGACTCACTCTTCTTGTACTTAAGTCGGTATTGTGCCTTTACATTCACTTCCGATGCGATTTCTGTGTTACATTTTCAATGGGAAAGTCCAAGGGATACAGTAAAGTTGCACTGGTGCATCGGAATCCAATACTGGTCTCCCAGGAGCCGCTCAAAGCACAAACTCTTAGGAGACTCACTCTTCTTGTACTTAATTTGGAATTGTGCCTTTTATATTCAATTCCGATGCGATTTCTGTGTTTCATCGTCAATGTGAAGGTCCAAGGGATACAGTAAACCTGCACTGGTGCATCGGAATCCAATACTGGTCTCCCAGGAGCCGCTCAAAGCACAAACTCTGAGAAGATTCACTTTTCTTGTACTTAAGTCGTCACTGAGCCTTTTATATTCAATTCCGATATGATTTCTGTGTTTCATCGTCAATGTGAAGGTCCAAGGGATACAGTAAACTTGCACTGGTGCATCGGAATCCAACACTGGTCTCCCAGGAGCCGCTCAAAGCACAAACTCTTGGGAGACTCACTCTTCTTGTACTTAAGTCGGTATTGTGCCTATATATTCAATTCCGATGCGATTTCTGTGTTTCATTGTCAATGGGAAGGTCCAAGGGATACAGTAAACTTGCACTGGTGCATCGGAATCCAATACTGGTCTCCCAGGAGCCGCTCAAAGCACAAACTCTGAGAATATTCACTCTTCTTGTACTTAAGTCGGTATTGTGCCTTTTATATTCAATTCCGATGCGATTTCTGTGTTTCATCGTCAATGTGAAGGTCCAAGGGATAGAGTAAACCTGCACTGGTGCATCGGAATCCAATACTGGTCTCCCAGGAGCCGCTCAAAGCACAAACTCTGAGAAGATTCACTTTCCTTGTACTTAAGTCGTCACTGTGCCTTTTATATTCAATTCCGATGCGATTTCTGTGTTTCATCGTCAATGTGAAGGTCCAAGGGATAGAGTAAACTTGCACTGGTGCATCGGAATCCAATACTGGTCTCCCAGGAGCCGCTCAAAGCACAAACTCTTAGGAGACTCACTCTTCTTGTACTTAAGTCGTTATTGTGCCTTTTATATTCAATTCCGATGCGATTTCTGTGTTTCATCGTCAATGTGATGGTCCAAGGGATAGAGTAAACCTGCACTGGTGCATCGGAATCCAATACTGGTCTCCCAGGAGCCGTTCAAAGCACAAACTCTGAGAAGATTCACTTTTCTTGTACTTAAGTCGTCACTGAGTCTTTTATATTCAATTCCGATGCGATTTCTGTGTTTCATCGTCAATGTGAAGGTCCAAGGGATACAGTAAACTTGCACTGGTGCATCGGAATCCAATACTGGTCTCCCAGGAGCCGCTCAAAGCACAAACTCTTAGGAGACTCACTCTTCTTGTACTTAAGTTGGTATTGTGCCTTTATATTCAATTCCGATGCGATTTCTGTGTTTCATTGTCAATGGGAAGGTCCAAGGGATAGAGTAAAACTGCACTGGTGCATCGGAATCCAATACTGGTCTCCCAGGAGCCGCTCAAAGCACAAACTCTTAGGAGACTCACTCTTCTTGTACTTAAGTGGTATTGTGCCTTTTATATTCAATTCCGATGCGATATCTGTGTTTCATTGTCAATGGGAAGGTCCAAGGGATAGAGTAAAACTGCACTGGTGCATCGCAATCCAATACTGGTCTCCCAGGAGCCGCTCAAAGCACAAACTCTGAGAAGATTCACTTTTCTTGTACTAAAGTCGTCACTGAGCCTTTTATATTCAATTCCGATGCGATTTCTGTGTTTCATCGTCAATGTGAAGGTCCAAGGGATACAGTAAACTTGCACTGATGCATCGGAATCCAATACTGGTCTCCCAGGAGCCGCTCAAAGCACAAACTCTTAGGAGACTCACTCTTCTTGTACTTAAGTCGGTACTGTGCCTTTTATATTCAATTCCGATGCGATTTCTGTGTTTCATCGTCAATGTGAAGGTCCAAGGGATAGAGTAAACCGGCACTGGTGCATCGGAATCCAATACTGGTCTCCCAGGAGCCGCTCAAAGCACAAACTCTTAGGAGACTCACTCTTCTTGTACTTAAGTCGGTATTATGCCTTTTATATTCAATTCCGATGCGATTTCTGTGTTTCATCGTCAATGTGAAGGTCCAAGGGATGGAATAAACCTGCACTGGTGCATCGGAATCCAATACTGGTCTCCCAGGAGCCGCTCAAAGCACAAACTCTGAGAAGATTCACTTTTCTTGTACTTAAGTCGTCACTGAGCCTTTTATATTCAATTCCGATGCGATTTCTGTGTTTCATCGTCAATGTGAAGGTCCAAGGGATACAGTAAATCTGCACTGGTGCATCGGAATCCAATACTGGTCTCCCAGGAGCCGCTCAAAGCACAAGCTCTGAGAAGATTCACTCTTCTTGTACTTAAGTCGGTATTGTGCCTTTTATATTCAATTCCGATGCGATTTCTGTGTTTCATCGTCAATGTGAAGGTCCAAGGGATAGGGTAAACCTGCACTGGTGCATCGGAATCCAATACTGGTCTCCCAGGAGCCGCTCAAAGCACAAACTCTGAGAAGATTCACTTTTCTTCTACTTAAGTCGTCACTGTGCCTTTTAAATTCAATTCCGATGCGATTTCTGTGTTTCATCGTCAATGTGAAGGTCCAAGGGATACAGTAAACTTGCACTGGTGCATCGGAATCCAATACTGGTCTCCCAGGAGCCGCTCAAAGCACAAACTCTTAGGAGACTCACTCTTCTTGTACTTAAGTCGGTATTGTGCCTTTTATATTCAATTCCGATGCGATTTCTGTGTTTCATCGTCAATGTGATGGTCCAAGGGATAGAGTAAACCTGCACTGGTGCATCGGAATCCAATACTGGTCTCCCAGGAGCCGCTCAAAGCACAAGCTCTGAGAAGATTCACTTTTCTTGTACTTAAGTCGGCACTGAGCCTTTTATATTCAATTCCGATGCGATTTCTGTGTTTCATCGTCAATGTGAAGGTCCAAGGGATACAGTAAACTTGCACTGGTGCATCGGAATCCAATACTGGTCTCCCAGGAGCCGCTCAAAGCACAAACTCTTAGGAGACTCACTCTTCTTGTACTTAAGTGGTATTGTGCCTTTATATTCAATTCTGATGCGATTTCTGTGTTTCATTGTCAATGGGAAGGTCCAAGGGATAGAGTAAAACTCCACTGGTGCATCGGAATCCAATACTGGTCTCCCAGGAGCCGCTCAAACCACAAACTCTTAGGAGACTCACTCTTCTTGTACTTAAGTGGTATTGTGCCTTTTATATTCAATTCCGATGCGATTTCTGTGTTTCATTGTCAATGGGAAGGTCCAAGGGATAGAGTGAAACTGCACTGGTGCATCGGAATCCAATACTGGTCTCCCAGGAGCCGCTCAAACCACAAACTCTTAGGAGACTCACTCTTCTTGTACTTAAGTCGGTATTGTGCCTTTTATATTCAATTCCGATGCGATTTCTGTGTTTCATCGTCAATGTGAAGGTCCAAGGGATACAGTAAACTTGCACTGGTGCATCGGAATCCAATACTGGTCTCCCAGGAGCCGCTCAAACCACAAACTCTTAGGAGACTCACTCTTCTTGTACTTAAGTGGTATTGTGCCTTTTATATTCAATTCCGATGCGATTTCTGTGTTTCATTGTCAATGGGAAGGTCCAAGGGATAGAGTAAAACTGCACTGGTGCATCGGAATCCAATACTGGTCTCCCAGGAGACGCTCAAAGCACAAACTCTGAGAATATTCACTCTTCTTGTACTTAAGTCGGCACTGTGCTTTTATATTCAATTCCGATGCGATTTCTGTGTTTCATCGTCAATGTGAAGGACCAAGGGATACAGTAAACCTGCACTGGTGCATCGGAATCCAATACTGGTCTCCCAGGATCCGCTCAAAGCACAAACTCTTAGGAGACTCACTCTTCTTGTACTTAAGTCGGTATTGTGCCTTTATATTCAATTCCGATGCGATTTCTGTGTTTCATCGTCAATGTGAAGGTCCAAGGGATACAGTAAACCTGCACTGGTGCATCGTAATCCAATACTGGTCTCCCAGGAGCCGCTCAAAGCACAAACTCTGAGAAGATTCACTTTTCTTGCACTTAAGTCGTCACTGAGCCTTTTATATTCAATTCCGATGCGATTTCTGTTTTTCATCGTCAATGTGAAGGTTCAAGGGATACAGTAAACATGCACTGATGCATCGGAATCCAATACTGGTCTCCCAGGATCCGCTCAAAGCACAAACTCTTAGGAGACTCACTCTTCTTGTACTTAAGTCGGTATTGTGCCTTTTATATTCAATTCCGATGCGATTTCTGTGTTTCATCGTCAATGTGAAGGTCCATGGATACAGTAAACCTGCACTGGTGCATCGGAATCCAATACTGGTCTCCCAGGAGCCGCTCAAAGCACAAACTCTGAGAAGATTCACTTTTCTTGTATTTAAGTCGTCACTGAGCCTTTTATATTCAATTCCGATGCGATTTCTGTGTTTCATCGTCAATGTGAAGGTCCAAGGGATACAGTAAACTTGCACTGGTGCATCGGAATCCAATACTGGTCTCCCAGGAGCCGCTCAAAGCACAAACTCTTAGGAGACAAACTCTTCTTGTACTTAAGTCGGTATTGTGCCTTTTATATTCAATTCCGATGCGATTTCTGTGTTTCATCGTCAATGTGAAGGTCCAAGGGATAGAGTAAACCTGCACTGGTGCATCGGAATCCAATACTGGTCTCCCAGGAGCCGCTCAAAGCACAAACTCTTAGGAGACTCACTCTTCTTGTACTTAAGTCGGTATTGTGCCTTTTATATTCAATTCCGATGCGATTTCTGTGTTTCATCGTCAATGTGAAGGTCCAAGGGATACAGTAAACTTGCACTGGTGCATCGGAATCCAATACTGGTCTCCCAGGAGCCCCTCAAAGCACAAACTCTTAGGAGACTCACTCTTCTTGTACTTAAGTCGGCATTGTGCCTTTATATTCAATTCCGATGCGATTTCTGTGTTTCATCGTCAATGTGAAGGTCCAAGGGATACAGTAAACCTGCACTGGTGCATCGGAATCCAATACTGGTCTCCCAGGAGCCGCTCAAAGCACAAACTCTTAGAAGATTCACTTTTCTTGTACTTAAGTCGTCACTGAGCCTTTTATATTCAATTCCGATGCGATTTCTGTGTTTCATCGTCAATGTGAAGGTCCAAGGGATACAGTAAACTTGCACTGGTGCATCGGAATCCAATACTGGTCTCCCAGGAGCCGCTCAAAGCACAAACTCTTAGGAGACTCACTCTTCTTGTACTTAAGTCGGTATTGTGCCTTTTATATTCAATTCCGTTGCGATTTCTGTGTTTCATAGTCAATGTGAAGGTCCAAGGGATACAGTAAACCTGCACTAGTGCATCGGAATCTAATACTGGTCTCCCAGGTGCCGCTCAAAGCACAAACTCTGAGAAGATTCACTTTTCTTGTACTTAAGTCGGCACTGAGCCTTTTATATTCAATTCCGATGCGATTTCTGTGTTTCATCGTCAATGTGAAGGTCCAAGGGATACAGTAAACTTGCACTGGTGCATCGGAATCCAATACTGGTCTCCCAGGAGCCGCTCAAAGCACAAACTCTTAGGAGACTCACTCTTCTTGTACTTAAGTCGGTATTGTGCCTTTATATTCAATTCTGATGCGATTTCTGTGTTTCATTGTCAATGGGAAGGTCCAAGGGATAGAGTAAAACTGCACTGGTGCATCGGAATCCAATACTGGTCTCCCAGGAGCCGCTCAAAGCACAAACTCTGAGAAGATTCACTTTTCTTGTACTTAAGTCGTCACTGAGCCTTTTATATTCAATTCCGATGCGATTTCTGTGTTTCATCGTCAATGTGAAGGTCCAAGGGATACAGTAAACTTGCACTGATGCATCGGAATCCAATACTGGTCTCCCAGGAGCCGCTCAAAGCACAAACTCTTAGGAGACTCACTCTTCTTGTACTTAAGTCGGTACTGTGCCTTTTATATTCAATTCCGATGCGATTTCTGTGTTTCATCGTCAATGTGAAGGTCCAAGGGATAGAGTAAACCTGCACTGGTGCATCGGAATCCAATACTGGTCTCCCAGGAGCCGCTCAAAGCACAAACTCTGAGAAGATTCACTTTTCTTGTACTTATGTCGTCACTGAGCATTTTATATTCAATTCCGATGCGATTTCTGTGTTTCATCGTCAATGTGAAGGTCCAAGGGATACAGTAAACTTGCACTGGTGCATCGGAATCCAATACTGGTCTCCCAGGAGCCGCTCAAAGCACAAACTCTTAGGAGACTCACTCTTCTTGTACTTAAGTCGCTATTGTGCCTTTATATTCAATTCCGATGCGATTTCTGTGTTTCATTGTCAATGGGAAGGTTTAAGGGATACAGTAAACTTGCACTGGTGCATCGGAATCCAATACTGGTCTCCCAGGAGCCGCTCAAAGCACAAACTCTTAGGAGACTCACTCTTCTTGTACTTAAGTCGGTATTATGCCTTTTATATTCAATTCCGATGCGATTTCTGTGTTTCATCGTCAATGTGAAGGTCCAAGGGATGGAATAAACCTGCACTGGTGCATCGGAATCCAATACTGGTCTCCCAGGAGCCGCTCAAAGCACAAACTCTGAGAAGATTCACTTTTCTTGTACTTAAGTCGTCACTGAGCCTTTTATATTCAATTCCGATGCGATTTCTGTGTTTCATCGTCAATGTGAAGGTCCAAGGGATACAGTAAATCTGCACTGGTGCATCGGAATCCAATACTGGTCTCCCAGGAGCCGCTCAAAGCACAAACTCTGAGAAGATTCACTTTTCTTGTACTTAAGTCGTCACTGAGCCTTTTATATTCAATTCCGATGCGATTTCTGTGTTTCATCGTCAATGTGAAGGTCCAAGGGATACAGTAAACTTGCACTGGTGCATCGGAATCCAATACTGGTCTCCCAGGAGCCGCTCAAAGCACAAACTCTTAGGAGACTCACTCTTCTTGTACTTAAGTCGGTATTGTGCCTTTATATTCAATTCCGATGCGATTCCTGTGTTTCATTGTCAATGGGAAGGTCCAAGGGATACAGTAAACTTGCACTGGTGCATCGGAATCTAATACTGGTCTCCCAGGAGCCGCTCAAAGCACAAACTCTGAGAATATTCACTCTTCTTGTACTTAAGTCGGTATTGTGCCTTTTATATTCAATTCCGATGCGATTTCTGTGTTTCATCGTCAATGTGAAGGTCCAAGGGATAGGGTAAACCTGCACTGGTGCATCGGAATCCAATACTGGTCTCCCAGGAGCCGCTCAAAGCACAAACTCTGAGAAGATTCACTTTTCTTCTACTTAAGTCGTCACTGTGCCTTTTAAATTCAATTCCGATGCGATTTCTGTGTTTCATCGTCAATGTGAAGGTCCAAGGGATACAGTAAACTTGCACTGGTGCATCGGAATCCAATACTGGTCTCCCAGGAGCCGCTCAAAGCACAAACTCTTAGGAGACTCACTCTTCTTGTACTTAAGTCGGTATTGTGCCTTTTATATTCAATTCCGATGCGATTTCTGTGTTTCATCGTCAATGTGATGGTCCAAGGGATAGAGTAAACCTGCACTGGTGCATCGGAATCCAATACTGGTCTCCCAGGAGCCGCTCAAAGCACAAGCTCTGAGAAGATTCACTTTTCTTGTACTTAAGTCGGCACTGAGCCTTTTATATTCAATTCCGATGCGATTTCTGTGTTTCATCGTCAATGTGAAGGTCCAAGGGATACAGTAAACTTGCACTGGTGCATCGGAATCCAATACTGGTCTCCCAGGAGCCGCTCAAAGCACAAACTCTTAGGAGACTCACTCTTCTTGTACTTAAGTGGTATTGTGCCTTTATATTCAATTCTGATGCGATTTCTGTGTTTCATTGTCAATGGGAAGGTCCAAGGGATAGAGTAAAACTCCACTGGTGCATCGGAATCCAATACTGGTCTCCCAGGAGCCGCTCAAACCACAAACTCTTAGGAGACTCACTCTTCTTGTACTTAAGTGGTATTGTGCCTTTTATATTCAATTCCGATGCGATTTCTGTGTTTCATTGTCAATGGGAAGGTCCAAGGGATAGAGTGAAACTGCACTGGTGCATCGGAATCCAATACTGGTCTCCCAGGAGCCGCTCAAACCACAAACTCTTAGGAGACTCACTCTTCTTGTACTTAAGTCGGTATTGTGCCTTTTATATTCAATTCCGATGCGATTTCTGTGTTTCATCGTCAATGTGAAGGTCCAAGGGATACAGTAAACTTGCACTGGTGCATCGGAATCCAATACTGGTCTCCCAGGAGCCGCTCAAACCACAAACTCTTAGGAGACTCACTCTTCTTGTACTTAAGTGGTATTGTGCCTTTTATATTCAATTCCGATGCGATTTCTGTGTTTCATTGTCAATGGGAAGGTCCAAGGGATAGAGTAAAACTGCACTGGTGCATCGGAATCCAATACTGGTCTCCCAGGAGACGCTCAAAGCACAAACTCTGAGAATATTCACTCTTCTTGTACTTAAGTCGGCACTGTGCCTTTTATATTCAATTCCGATGCGATTTCTGTGTTTCATCGTCAATGTGAAGGACCAAGGGATACAGTAAACCTGCACTGGTGCATCGGAATCCAATACTGGTCTCCCAGGATCCGCTCAAAGCACAAACTCTTAGGAGACTCACTCTTCTTGTACTTAAGTCGGTATTGTGCCTTTATATTCAATTCCGATGCGATTTCTGTGTTTCATCGTCAATGTGAAGGTCCAAGGGATACAGTAAACCTGCACTGGTGCATCGTAATCCAATACTGGTCTCCCAGGAGCCGCTCAAAGCACAAACTCTGAGAAG
This sequence comes from Schistocerca nitens, assembly GCF_023898315.1. Taxonomy (NCBI): domain Eukaryota; kingdom Metazoa; phylum Arthropoda; class Insecta; order Orthoptera; family Acrididae; genus Schistocerca; species Schistocerca nitens. The sequence goes on along the minus strand of NW_026045908.1, from coordinate 1,466,510 downwards.
ATTCACTTTTCTTGTACTTAAGTCGTCACTGAGCCTTTTATATTCAATTCCGATGCGATTTCTGTTTTTCATCGTCAATGTGAAGGTTCAAGGGATACAGTAAACATGCACTGATGCATCGGAATCCAATACTGGTCTCCCAGGATCCGCTCAAAGCACAAACTCTTAGGAGACTCACTCTTCTTGTACTTAAGTCGGTATTGTGCCTTTTATATTCAATTCCGATGCGATTTCTGTGTTTCATCGTCAATGTGAAGGTCCATGGATACAGTAAACCTGCACTGGTGCATCGGAATCCAATACTGGTCTCCCAGGAGCCGCTCAAAGCACAAACTCTGAGAAGATTCACTTTTCTTGTATTTAAGTCGTCACTGAGCCTTTTATATTCAATTCCGATGCGATTTCTGTGTTTCATCGTCAATGTGAAGGTCCAAGGGATACAGTAAACTTGCACTGGTGCATCGGAATCCAATACTGGTCTCCCAGGAGCCGCTCAAAGCACAAACTCTTAGGAGACAAACTCTTCTTGTACTTAAGTCGGTATTGTGCCTTTTATATTCAATTCCGATGCGATTTCTGTGTTTCATCGTCAATGTGAAGGTCCAAGGGATAGAGTAAACCTGCACTGGTGCATCGGAATCCAATACTGGTCTCCCAGGAGCCGCTCAAAGCACAAACTCTTAGGAGACTCACTCTTCTTGTACTTAAGTCGGTATTGTGCCTTTTATATTCAATTCCGATGCGATTTCTGTGTTTCATCGTCAATGTGAAGGTCCAAGGGATACAGTAAACTTGCACTGGTGCATCGGAATCCAATACTGGTCTCCCAGGAGCCCCTCAAAGCACAAACTCTTAGGAGACTCACTCTTCTTGTACTTAAGTCGGCATTGTGCCTTTATATTCAATTCCGATGCGATTTCTGTGTTTCATCGTCAATGTGAAGGTCCAAGGGATACAGTAAACCTGCACTTGTGCATCGGAATCCAATACTGGTCTCCCAGGAGCCGCTCAAAGCACAAACTCTTAGAAGATTCACTTTTCTTGTACTTAAGTCGTCACTGAGCCTTTTATATTCAATTCCGATGCGATTTCTGTGTTTCATCGTCAATGTGAAGGTCCAAGGGATACAGTAAACTTGCACTGGTGCATCGGAATCCAATACTGGTCTCCCAGGAGCCGCTCAAAGCACAAACTCTTAGGAGACTCACTCTTCTTGTACTTAAGTCGGTATTGTGCCTTTTATATTCAATTCCGTTGCGATTTCTGTGTTTCATAGTCAATGTGAAGGTCCAAGGGATACAGTAAACCTGCACTAGTGCATCGGAATCTAATACTGGTCTCCCAGGTGCCGCTCAAAGCACAAACTCTGAGAAGATTCACTTTTCTTGTACTTAAGTCGGCACTGAGCCTTTTATATTCAATTCCGATGCGATTTCTGTGTTTCATCGTCAATGTGAAGGTCCAAGGGATACAGTAAACTTGCACTGGTGCATCGGAATCCAATACTGGTCTCCCAGGAGCCGCTCAAAGCACAAACTCTTAGGAGACTCACTCTTCTTGTACTTAAGTCGGTATTGTGCCTTTATATTCAATTCTGATGCGATTTCTGTGTTTCATTGTCAATGGGAAGGTCCAAGGGATAGAGTAAAACTGCACTGGTGCATCGGAATCCAATACTGGTCTCCCAGGAGCCGCTCAAACCACAAACTCTTAGGAGACTCACTCTTCTTGTACTTAAGTGGTATTGTGCCTTTTATATTCAATTCCGATGCGATTTCTGTGTTTCATTGTCAATGGGAAGGTCCAAGGGATAGAGTGAAACTGCACTGGTGCATCGGAATCCAATACTGGTCTCCCAGGAGCCGCTCAAACCACAAACTCTTAGGAGACTCACTCTTCTTGTACTTAAGTCGGTATTGTGCCTTTTATATTCAATTCCGATGCGATTTCTGTGTTTCATCGTCAATGTGAAGGTCCAAGGGATACAGTAAACTTGCACTGGTGCATCGGAATCCAATACTGGTCTCCCAGGAGCCGCTCAAACCACAAACTCTTAGGAGACTCACTCTTCTTGTACTTAAGTGGTATTGTGCCTTTTATATTCAATTCCGATGCGATTTCTGTGTTTCATTGTCAATGGGAAGGTCCAGGGGATAGAGTAAAACTGCACTGGTGCATCGGAATCCAATACTGGTCTCCCAGGAGACGCTCAAAGCACAAACTCTGAGAATATTCACTCTTCTTGTACTTAAGTCGGCACTGTGCCTTTTATATTCAATTCCGATGCGATTTCTGTGTTTCATCGTCAATGTGAAGGACCAAGGGATACAGTAAACCTGCACTGGTGCATCGGAATCCAATACTGGTCTCCCAGGATCCGCTCAAAGCACAAACTCTTAGGAGACTCACTCTTCTTGTACTTAAGTCGGTATTGTGCCTTTATATTCAATTCCGATGCGATTTCTGTGTTTCATCGTCAATGTGAAGGTCCAAGGGATACAGTAAACCTGCACTGGTGCATCGTAATCCAATACTGGTCTCCCAGGAGCCGCTCAAAGCACAAACTCTGAGAAGATTCACTTTTCTTGTACTTAAGTCGTCACTGAGCCTTTTATATTCAATTCCGATGCGATTTCTGTTTTTCATCGTCCATGTGAAGGTTCAAGGGATACAGTAAACATGCACTGATGCATCGGAATCCAATACTGGTCTCCGAGGATCCGCTCAAAGCACAAACTCTTAGGAGACTCACTCTTCTTGTACTTAAGTCGGTATTGTGCCTTTTATATTCAATTCCGATGCGATTTCTGTGTTTCATCGTCAATGTGAAGGTCCATGGATACAGTAAACCTGCACTGGTGCATCGGAATCCAATACTGGTCTCCCAGGAGCCGCTCAAAGCACAAACTCTGAGAAGATTCACTTTTCTTGTATTTAAGTCGTCACTGAGCCTTTTATATTCAATTCCGATGCGATTTCTGTGTTTCATCGTCAATGTGAAGGTCCAAGGGATACAGTAAACTTGCACTGGTGCATCGGAATCCAATACTGGTCTCCCAGGAGCCGCTCAAAGCACAAACTCTTAGGAGACAAACTCTTCTTGTACTTAAGTCGGTATTGTGCCTTTTATATTCAATTCCGATGCGATTTCTGTGTTTCATCGTCAATGTGAAGGTCCAAGGGATAGAGTAAACCTGCACTGGTGCATCGGAATCCAATACTGGTCTCCCAGGAGCCGCTCAAAGCACAAACTCTTAGGAGACTCACTCTTCTTGTACTTAAGTCGGTATTGTGCCTTTTATATTCAATTCCGATGCGATTTCTGTGTTTCATCGTCAATGTGAAGGTCCAAGGGATACAGTAAACTTGCACTGGTGCATCGGAATCCAATACTGGTCTCCCAGGAGCCCCTCAAAGCACAAACTCTTAGGAGACTCACTCTTCTTGTACTTAAGTCGGCATTGTGCCTTTATATTCAATTCCGATGCGATTTCTGTGTTTCATCGTCAATGTGAAGGTCCAAGGGATACAGTAAACCTGCACTGGTGCATCGGAATCCAATACTGGTCTCTCAGGAGCCGCTCAAAGCACAAACTCTTAGAAGATTCACTTTTCTTGTACTTAAGTCGTCACTGAGCCTTTTATATTCAATTCCGATGCGATTTCTGTGTTTCATCGTCAATGTGAAGGTCCAAGGGATACAGTAAACTTGCACTGGTGCATCGGAATCCAATACTGGTCTCCCAGGAGCCGCTCAAAGCACAAACTCTTAGGAGACTCACTCTTCTTGTACTTAAGTCGGTATTGTGCCTTTTATATTCAATTCCGTTGCGATTTCTGTGTTTCATAGTCAATGTGAAGGTCCAAGGGATACAGTAAACCTGCACTAGTGCATCGGAATCTAATACTGGTCTCCCAGGTGCCGCTCAAACACAACTCTTAGAAGATTCACTCTTCTTGTACTTAAGTCGTCACTGAGCCTTTTATATTCAATTCCGATGCGATTTCTGTGTTTCATCGTCAATGTGAAGGTCCAAGGGATACAGTAAACTTGCACTGGTGCATCGGAATCCAATACTGGTCTCCCAGGAGCCGCTCAAAGCACAAACTCTTAGGAGACTCACTCTTCTTGTACTTAAGTCGGTATTGTGCCTTTTATATTCAATTCCGTTGCGATTTCTGTGTTTCATCGTCAATGTGAAGGTCCAAGGGATACAGTAAACCTGCATTGGTGCATCGGAATCCAATACTGGTCTCCCAGGAGCCGCTCAAAGCACAAACTCTGAGAAGATTCACTCTTCTTGTACTTAAGTCGGCACTGTGCCTTTTATATTCAATTCCGATGCGATTTCTGTGTTTCATCGTCAATGTGAAGGTCCAAGGGATACAGTAAACCTGCACTGGTGCATCGAAATCCAATACTGGTCTCCCAGGAGTCGCTCAAACCACAAACTCTTAGGAGACTCACTCTTCTTGTACTTAAGTGGTATTGTCCCTTTTATATTCAATTCCGATGCGATTTCTGTGTTTCATTGTCAATGTGAAGGTCCAAGGGATACAGTAAACCTGCACTGGTGCATCGGAATCCAATACTGGTCTCCCAGGAGCCGCTCAAACCACAAACTCTTAGGAGACTCACTCTTCTTGTACTTAAGTCGGCACTGTGCCTTTTATATTCAAATCCGATGCGATTTCTGTGTTTCATCGTCAATGTGAAGGTCCAAGGGATACAGTAAACCTGCACTGGTGCATCGGAATCCAATACTGGTCTCCCAGGAGCCGCTCAAACCACAAACTCTTAGGAGACTCACTCTTCTAGTACTTAAGTCGGTATTGTGCCTTTTATATTCAATTCCGATGCTATTTCTGTGTTTCATCGTCAATGTGAAGGTCCAAGGGATACAGTAAACCTGCACTGGTGAATCGGAATCCTATACTGGTCTCCCAGGAGCCGCTCAAAGCACAAACTCTTAGGAGACTCACTCTTCTTGTACTTAAGTCGGTATTGTGCCTTTTATATTCAATTCCGATGCGATTTCTGTGCTTCATCGTCAATGTGAAGGTCCAAGGGATACAGTAAACCTGCACTGGTGCATCGGAATCCAATACTGGTCTCCCAGGAGCCGCTCAAAGCACAAACTCTGGGAAGATTCACTCTTCTTGTACTTAAGTCGGCATTGAGCCTTTTATATACAATTCCGATGCGATTTCTGTGTTTCATCGTCAATGTGAAGGTCCAAGGGATACAGTAAACCTGCACTGGTGCATCGGAATCCAATACTGGTCTCCCAGGTGCCGCTCAAAGCACAAACCCTTAGAAGATTCACTCTTCTTGTACTTAAGTCGGCATTGTGCCTTTTATATACAATTCCGATGCGATTTCTGTGTTTCATTGTCAATGTGACGGTCCAAGGGATACAGTAAACCTGTACTGGTGCATCGGAATCTAATACTGGTCTCCCAGGTGCCGCTCAAAGCACAAAACCTTAGAAGATTCACTCTTCTTGTACTTAAGTCGGCATTGTGCCTTTTATATACAATTCCGATGCGATTTCTGTGTTTCATCGTCAATGTGAAGGTCCAAGGGATACAGTAAACCTGCACTGGTGCATCGGAATCCAATACTGGTCTCCCAGGTGCCGCTCAAAGCACAAACCTTTAGAAGATTCACTCTTCTTGTACTTAAGTCGTCATTGTGCCTTTTATATACAATTCCGATGCGATTTCTGTGTTTCATTGTCAATGTGACGGTCCAAGGGATACAGTAAACCTGCACTGGTGCATCGGAATCTAATACTGGTCTCCCAGGTGCCGCTCAAAGCACAAACCCTTAGAAGATTCACTCTTCTTGTACTTAAGTCGGCATTGTGCCTTTTATATACAATTCCGATGCGATTTCTGTGTTTCATCGTCAATGTGAAGGTCCAAGGGATACAGTAAACCTGCACTGGTGCATCGGAATCCAATACTGGTCTCCCAGGAGCCGCTCAAAGCACAAACTCTGAGAAGATTCACTCTTCTTGTACTTAAGTCGGTATTGTGCCTTTTATATTCAATTCCGATGCGATTTCTGTGTTTTATCGTCAATGTGAAGGTCCAAGGGATACAGTAAACCTGCACTGGTGCATCGGAATCCACTACTGGTCTCCCAGGTGCCGCTCAAAGCACAAACCCTTAGAGGATTCACTCTTCTTGTGCTTAAGTCGGCATTGTGCCTTTTATATGCAATTCCGATGCGATTTCTGTGTTTCATTGTCAATGTGACGGTCCAAGGGATACAGTAAACCTGCACTGGTGCATCGGAATCCAATACTGGTCTCCCAGGAGCCACTCAATGCACAAACTCTGAGAAGATTCACACTTCTTGTACTTAAGTCGGCATTGTGCCTTTTATATACAATTCCGATGCGATTTCTGTGTTTCATCGTCAATGTGAAGGTCCAAGGGATAGAGTAAACCTGCACTGGTGCATCGGAATCCAATACTGGTCTCCCAGGAGCCGCTCAAAGCACAAACTCTGAGAAGATTCACTCTTCTTGTACTTAAGTCGGTATTGTGCCTTTTATATTCAATTCCGATGCGATTTCTGTGTTTCATCGTCAATGTGAAGGTCCAAGGGATAGAGTAAACCTGCACTGGTGCATCGGAATCCAATACTGGTCTCCCAGGAGCCGCTCAAAGCACAAACTCTGAGAAGATTCACTCTTCATGTACTTAAGTCGGCATTGTGCCTTTTATATTCAATTCCGATGCGATTTCTGTGTTTCATCGTCAATGTGAAGGTCCAAGGGATACAGTAAACCTGCACTGGTGCATCGGAATTCAATACTGGTCTCCCAGGTGCCGCTCAAAGCACAAACCCTTAGAAGATTCACTCTTCTTGTACTTAAGTCGGCACTGTGCCTTTTATCTTCAATTCCGATGCGATTTCTATGTTTCATCGTCAATTTGACGGTCCAAGGGATACAGTAAATCTGCACTGGTGCTTTGGAATCCAATACTGGTCTCCCAGGAGCCACTCAAACCACAAACTCTTAGGAGACTCACTCTTCATGTACTTAAGTGGTATTGTGCCTTTTATATTCAATTCCGATGCGATTTCTGTTTTTCATTGTCAATGTGAAGGTCCAAGGGATACAGTAAACCTGCACTGGTGCATCGGAATCCAATACTAGTCTCCCAGGAGCCGCTCAAACCACAAACTCTTAGGAGACTCACTCTTCTTGTACTTAAGTCGGCACTGTGCCTTTTATATTCAATTCCGATGCGATTTCAGTGTTTCATCGTCAATGTGAAGGTCCAAGGGATACAGTAAACCTGCACTGGTGCATCGAAATCCAATACTGGTCTCCCAGGAGCCGCTCAAACCACAAACTCTTAGGAGACTCACTCTTCTTGTACTTAAGTGGTATTGTCCCTTTTATATTCAATTCCGATGCGATTTCTGTGTTTCATTGTCAATGTGAAGGTCCAAGGGATACAGTAAACCTGCACTGGTGCATCGGAATCCAATACTGGTCTCCCAGGAGCCGCTCAAACCACAAACTCTTAGGAGACTCACTCTTCTTGTACTTAAGTCGGCACTGTGCCTTTTATATTCAAATCCGATGCGATTTCTGTGTTTCATCGTCAATGTGAAGGTCCAAGGGATACAGTAAACCTGCACTGGTGCATCGGAATCCAATACTGGTCTCCCAGGAGCCGCTCAAACCACAAACTCTTAGGAGACTCTCTCTTCTTGTACTTAAGTCGGTATTGTGCCTTTTATACTCAATACCGATGCGATTTCTGTGTTTCATCGTCAATGTGAAGGTCCAAGGGATACAGTAAACCTGCACTGGTGAATCGGAATCCTATACTGGTCTCCCAGGAGCCGCTAAAAAGCACAAACTCTTAGGAGACTCACTCGTCTTGTACTTAAGTCGGCACTGTGCCTTTTATATTCAATTCCGATGCGATTTCTGTGTTTCATCGTCAATGTGAAGGTCCAAGGGATACAGTAAACCTGCACTGGTGCATCGGAATCCAATACTGGTCTCCCAGGAGCCGCTCAAACCACAAACTCTTAGGAGACTCACTCTTCTTGTACTTAAGTCGGCACTGTGCCTTTTATATTCAATTCCGATGCGATTTCTGTGTTTCATCGTCAATGTGAAGGTCCAAGGGATACAGTAAACCTGCACTGGTGCATCGGAATCCAATACTGGTCTCCCAGGAGCCGCTCAAACCACAAACTCTTAGGAGACTCACTCTTCTTGTACTTAAGTCGGTATTGTGCCTTTTATATTCAATTCCGATGCGATTTCTGTGCTTCATCGTCAATGTGAAGGTCCAAGGGATACAGTAAACCTGCACTGGTGCATCGGAATCCAATACTGGTCTCCCAGGTGCCGCTCAAAGCACAAACCCTTAGAAGATTCACTCTTCTTGTACTTAAGTCGGCATTGTGCCTCTTATATACAATTCCGATGCGATTTCTGTGTTTCATCGTCAATGTGAAGGTCCAAGGGATACAGTAAACCTGCACCGGTGCATCGGAATCCAATACTGGTCTCCCAGGAGCCGCTCAAAGCACAAACTCTGAGAAGATTCACTCTTCTTGTACTTAAGTCGGTATTGTGCCTTTTATATTCAATTCCGATGCGATTTCTGTGTTTCATCGTCAATCTGAAGGTCCAAGGGATATAGTAAACCTGCACTGGTGCATCGGAATCCAATACTGGTCTCCCAGGTGCCGCTCAAAGCACAAACCTTTAGAAGATTCACTCTTCTTGTACTTAAGTCAGCATTGTGCCTTTTATATACAATTCCGATGCGATTTCTGTGTTTCATTGCCAATGTGACGGTCCAAGGGATACAGTAAACCTGCACTGGTGCATCGGAATCTAATACTGGTCTCCCAGGAGCCGCTCAAAGCACAAACTCTGAGAAGATTCACTCTTCTTGTACTTAAGTCGGCACTGTGCCTTTTATATTCAATTCCCATGCGATTTCTGTGTTTCATCGTCAATGTGAAGGTCCGAGGGATACAGTAAACCAGCACTGGTGCATCGGAATCTAATACTGGTCTCCCAGGAGCCGCTCAAACCACAAACTCTTAGGAGACTCACTCTTCTTGTACTTAAGTCGGCACTGTGCCTGTTATATTCAATTCCGATGCGATTTCTGTGTTTCATCGTCAATGTGAAGGTCCAAGGGATACAGTAAACCTGCACTGCTGCATCGGAATCCAATACTGGTCTCCCAGGAGCCGCTCAAACCACAAACTCTTAGGAGACTCACTCTTCTTGTACTTAAGTGGTATTGTGCCTTTTTAATTCAATTCCAATGCGATTTCTGTGTTTCATTGTCAATGTGAAGGTCAAAGGGATACAGTAAATCTGCACTGGTGCATCGGAATCCAATACTGGTCTCCCAGGAGCCGCTCAAACCACAAACTCTTAGGAGACTCACTCTCCTTGTACTTAAGTCGGCACTGTGCCTTTTATATTCAATTCCGATGCGATTTCTGTGTATCATCGTCAATGTGAAGGTCCAAGGGATACAGTAAACCTGCACTGGTGCATCGGAATCTAATACTGGTCTCCCAGGAGCCGCTCAAACCACAAACTCCTAGGAGACTCACTCTTCTTGTACTTAAGTCGGCACTGTGCCTTTTATATTCAATTCCGATGCGATTTCTGTGTTTCATCGTCAATGTGAAGGTCCAAGGGATAGAGTAAACCTGCACTGGTGCATCGGAATCCAATACTGGTCTCCCAGGAGCCGCTCAAACCACAAACTCTGAGAAGATTCACTCTTCTTGTACTTAAGTCGGCATTGTGCGTTTTATATAAAATTCCGATGCGATTTCTGTGTTTCATCGTCAATGTGAAGGTCCAAGGGATACAGTAAACCTGAACTGGTGCATCGGAATCCAATACTGGTCTCCCAGGTGCCGCTCAAAGCACAAACCCTTAGAAGATTCACTCTTCTTGTACTTAAGTCGGCATTGTGCCTTTTATATACAATTCCGATGCGATTTCTGTGTTTCATTGTCAATGTGACGGTCCAAGGGATACAGTAAACCTGCACTGGTGCATCGGAATCTAATACTGGTCTCCCAGGTGCCGCTCAAAGCACAAACCCTTAGAAGATTCACTCTTCTTGTACTTAAGTCGGCATTGTGCCTTTTATATACAATTCCGATGCGATTTCTGTGTTTCATCGTCAATGTGAAGGTCCAAGGGATACAGTAAACCTGCACTGGTGCATCGGAATCCAATACTGGTCTCCCAGGAGCCGCTCAAAGCACAAACTCTGAGAACATTCACTCTTCTTGTACTTAAGTCGGTATTGTGCCTTTTATATTCAATTCCGATGCGATTTCTGTGTTTTATCGTCAATGTGAAGGTCCAAGGGATACAGTAAACCTGCACTGGTGCATCGGAATCCACTACTGGTCTCCCAGGTGCCGCTCAAAGCACAAACCCTTAGAAGATTCACTCTTCTTGTACTTAAGTCGGCATTATGCCTTTTATATGCAATTCCGATGCGATTTCTGTGTTTCATTGTCAATGTGACGGTCCAAGGGATACAGTAAACCTGCACTGGTGCATCGGAATCCAATACTGGTCTCCCAGGAGCCGCTCAAAGCACAAACTCTGAGAAGATTCACACTTCTTGTACTTAAGTCGGCATTGTGCCTTTTATATACAATTCCGATGCGATTTCTGTGTTTCATCGTCAATGTGAAGGTCCAAGGGATAGAGTAAACCTGCACTGGTGCATCGGAATCCAATACTGGTCTCCCAGGAGCCGCTCAAACCACAAACTCTTAGGAGACTCACTCTTCATGTACTTAAGTGGTATTGTGCCTTTTATATTCATTTCCGATGCGATTTCTGTGTTTCATTGTCAATGTGAAGGTCCAAGGGATACAGTAAACCTGCACTGGTGCATCGGAATCCAATACTGGTCTCCCAGGAGCCGCTCAAACCACAAACTCTTAGGAGACTCACTCTTCTTGTACTTAAGTCGGCACTGTGCCTTTTATATTCAATTCCGATGCGATTTCTGTGTTTCATCGTCAATGTGAAGGTCCAAGGGATACAGTAAACCTGCACTGGTGCATCGAAATCCAATACTGGTCTCCCAGGAGCCGCTCAAACCACAAACTCTTAGGAGACTCACTCTTCTTGTACTTAAGTGGTATTGTCCCTTTTATATTCAATTCCGATGCGATTTCTGTGTTTCATTGTCAATGTGAAGGTCCAAGGGATACAGTAAACCTGCACTGGTGCTTTGGAATCCAATACTGGTCTCCCAGGAGCCGCTCAAAGCACAAACTCTTAGGAGACTCACTCGTCTTGTACTTAAGTCGGCACTGTGCCTTTTATATTCAAATCCGATGCGATTTCTGTGTTTCATCGTCAATGTGAAGGTCCAAGGGATACAGTAAACCTGCACTGGTGCATCGGAATCCAATACTGGTCTCCCAGGAGCCGCTCAAACCACAAACTCTTAGGAGACTCACTCTTCTTGTACTTAAGTCGGTATTGTGCCTTTTATATTCAATTCCGATGCGATTTCTGTGTTTCATCGTCAATGTGAAGGTCCAAGGGATACAGTACACCTGCACTGGTGAATCGGAATCCTATACTGGTCTCCCAGGAGCCGCTCAAAGCACAAACTCTTAGGAGACTCACTCTTCTTGTACTTAAGTCGGCACTGTGCCTTTTATATTCAATTCCGATGCGATTTCTGTGTTTCATCGTCAATGTGAAGGTCCAAGGGATACTGTAAATATGCACTGGTGCATCGGAATCCAATACTGGTCTCCCAGGAGCCGCTCAAACCACAAACTCTTAGGAGACTCACTCTTCTTGTACTTAAGTCGGCACTGTGCCTTTTATATTCAATTCCGATGCGATTTCTGTGTTTCATCGTCAATGTGAAGGTCCAAGGGATACAGTAAACCTGCACTGGTGCATCGGAATCCAATACTGGTCTCCCAGGAGCCGCTCAAACATCAAACTCTTAGGAGACTCACTCTTCTTGTACTTAAGTCGGTATTGTGCCTTTTATATTCAATTCCGATGCGATTTCTGTGCTTCATCGTCAATGTGAAGGTCCAAGGGATACAGTAAACCTGCACTGGTGCATCGGAATCCGATACTGGTCTCCCAGGAGCCGCTCAAAGCACAAACTCTGAGAAGATTCACTCTTCTTGTACTTAAGTCGGCATTGTGCCTTTTATATACAATTCCGATGCGATTTCTGTGTTTCATCGTCAATGTGAAGGTCCAAGGGATACAGTAAACCTGCACTGGTGCATCGGAATCAAATACTGGTCTCCCAGGTGCCGCTCAAAGCACAAACCCTTAGAAGATTCACTCTTCTTGTACTTAAGTCGGCATTGTGCCTGTTATATACAATTCCGATGCGATTTCTGTGTTTCATTGTCAATGTGACGGTCCAAGGGATACAGTAAACCTGCACTGGTGCATCGGAATCCAATACTGGTCCCCCAGGAGCCGCTCAAACCACAAACTCTTAGGAGACTCACTCTTCTTGTACTTAAGTGGTATTGTGCCTTTTATATACAATTCCGATGCGATTTCTGTGTTTCATTGCCAATGTGACAGTCCAAGGGATACAGTAAACCTGCACTGGTGCATCGGAATCTAATACTGGTCTCCCAGGAGCCGCTCAAAGTACAAACTCTGAGAAGATTCACTCTTCTTGTACTTAAGTCGGCATTGTGCCTTTTATATACAATTCCGATGCGATTTCTGTGTTTCATCGTCAATGTGAAGGTCCAAGGGATAGAGTAAACCTGCACTGGTGCATCGGAATCCAATACTGGTCTCCCAGGAGCCGCTCAAAGCAGAAACTCTGAGAAGATTCACTCTTCTTGTACTTAAGTCGGTATTGTGCCTTTTATATTCAATTCCGATGCGATTTCTGTGTTTCATCGTCAATGTGAAGGTCCAAGGGATACAGTAAACCTGCACTGGTGCATCGGAATCCAATACTGGTCTCCCAGGTGCCGCTCAAAGCACAAACCCTTAGAAGATTCACTCTTCTTGTACTTAAGTCGGCATTGTGCCTTTTATATACAATTCCGATGCGATTTCTGTGTTTCATTGTCAATGTGACGGTCCAAGGGATACAGTAAACCTGCACTGGTGCATCGGAATCTAATACTGGTCTCCCAGGAGCCGCTCAAACCACAAACTCTTAGGAGACTCACTCTTCTTGTACTTAAGTCGGCACTGTGCCTTTTATATTCAATTCCGATGCGACTTCTGTAATTCATCGTCAATGTGAAGGTCCGAGGGATACAGTAAACCTGCACTGGTGCATCGGAATGCAATACTGGTCTCCCAGGAGCCGCTCAAACCACAAACTCTTAGGAGACTCACTCTTCTTGTACTTAAGTCGGCACTGTGCCTTTTATATTCAATTCCGATGCGATTTCTGTGTTTCATCGTCAATGTGAAGGTCCAAGGGATACAGTAAACCTGCACTGGTGCATCGGAATCCAATACTGGTCTCCCAGGAGCCGCTCAAACCACAAACTCTTAGGAGACTCACTCTTCTTGTACTTAAGTGGTATTGTGCCTTTTTAATTCAATTCCAATGCGATTTCTGTGTTTCATTGTCAATGTGAAGGTCAAAGGGATACAGTAAACCTGCACTGGTGCACCGGAATCCAATACTGGTCTCCCAGGAGCCGCTCAAACCACAAACTCCTAGGGACTCACTCTTCTTGTACTTAAGTCGGCACTGTGCCTTTTATATTCAATTCCGATGCGATTTCTGTGTTTCATCGTCAATGTGAAGGTCCAAGGGATAGAGTAAAGCTGCACTGGTGCATCGGAAACCAATACTGGTCTCCCAGGAGCCGCTCAAACCACAAACTCTGAGAAGATTCACTCTTCTTGTACTTAAGTCGGCATTGTGCCTTTTATATAAAATTCCGATGCGATTTCTGTGTTTCATCGTCAATGTGAAGGTCCAAGTGATACAGTAAACCTGCACTGGTGCATCGGAATCCAATACTGGTCTCCCAGGTGCCGCTCAAAGCACAAACCCTTAGAAGATTCACTCTTCTTGTACTTAAGTCGGCATTGTGCCTTTTATATACAATTCCGATGCGATTTCTGTGTTTCATTGTCAATGTGACGGTACAAGGGATACAGTAAACCTGCACTGGTGCATCGGAATCTAATACTGGTCTCCCAGGTGCCGCTCAAAGCACAAACCCTTAGAAGATTCACTCTTCTTGTACTTAAGTCGGCATTGTGCCTTTTATATACAATTCCGATGCGATTTCTGTGTTTCATCGTCAATGTGAAGGTCCAAGGGATACAGTAAACCTGCACTGGTGCATCGGAATCCAATACTGGTCTCCCAGGAGCCGCTCAAAGCACAAACTCTGAGAAGATTCACTCTTCTTGTACTTAAGCCGGTATTGTGCCTTTTATATTCAATTCCGATGCGATTTCTGTGTTTTATCGTCAATGTGAAGGTCCAAGGGATACAGTAAACCTGCACTGGTGCATCGGAATCCACTACTGGTCTCCCAGGTGCCGCTCAAAGCACAAACCCTTAGAAGATTCACTCTTCTTGTACTTAAGTCGGCATTGTGCCTTTTATATGCAATTCCGATGCGATTTCTGTGTTTCATTGTCAATGTGACGGTCCAAGGGATACAGTAAACCTGCACTGGTGCATCGGAATCCAATACTGGTCTCCCAGGAGCCGCTCAAAGCACAAACTCTGAGAAGATTCACACTTCTTGTACTTAAGTCGGCATTGTGCCTTTTATATACAATTCCGATGCGATTTCTGTGTTTCATCGTCAATGTGAAGGTCCAAGGGATAGAGTAAACCTGCACTGGTGCATCGGAATCCAATACTGGTCTCCCAGGAGCCGCTCAAAGCACAAACTCTTAGGAGACTCACTCATCTTGTACTTAAGTCGGTATTGTGCCTTTTATATTCAATTCCGATGCGATTTCTGTGTTTCATCGTCAATGTGAAGGTCCAAGGGATAGAGTAAACCTGCACTGGTGCATCGGAATCCAATACTGGTCTCCCAGGAGCCGCTCAAAGCACAAACTCTGAGAAGATTCACTCTTCTTGTACTTAAGTCGGCATTGTGCCTTTTATATTCAATTCCGATGCGATATCTGTGTTTCATCGTCAATGTGAAGGTCCAAGGGATACAGTAAACCTCCACTGGTGCATCGGAATCCAATACTGGTCTCCCAGGTGCCGCTCAAAGCACAAACCCTTAGAAGATTCACTCTTCTTGTACTTAAGTCGGCACTGTGCCTTGTATATTCAATTCCGATGCGATTTCTGTGTTTCATCGTCAATGTGACGGTCCAAGGGATACAGTAAACCTGCACTGGTGCATCGGAATCCAATACTGGTCTCCCAGGAGCCGCTCAAACCACAAACTCTTAGGAGACTCACTCTTCATGTACTTAAGTGGTATTGTGCCTTTTATATTCAATTCCGATGCGATTTCTGTGTTTCATTGTCAATGTGAAGGTCCAAGGGATACAGTAAACCTGCACTGGTGCATCGGAATCCAATACTGGTCTCCCAGGATCCGCTCAAACCACAAACTCTTAGGAGACTCACTCTTCTTGTACTTAAGTCGGCACTGTGCCTTTTATATTCAATTCCGTTGCGATTTCTGTGTTTCATCGTCAATGTGAAGGTCCAAGGGATACAGTAAACCTGCACTGGTGCATCGGAATCCAATACTGGTCTCCCAGGAGCCGCTCAAACCACAAACTCTTAGGAGACTCACTCTTCTTGTACTTAAGTGGTATTGTGCCTTTTATATTCAATTCCGATGCGATTTCTGTGTTTCATTGTCAATGTGACGGTCCAAGGGATACAGTAAACATGCACTGGTGCATCGGAATCTAATACTGGTCTCCCAGGAGCCGCTCAAACCACAAACTCTTAGGAGACTCACTCTTCTTGTACTTAAGTCGGCACTGTGCCTTTTATATTCAATTCCGATGCGATGTCTGTGTTTCATCGTCAATGTGAAGGTCCAAGGGATACAGTAAACCTGCACTGGTGCATCGGGATCCAATACTGGTCTCCCAGGAGCCGCTCAAAGCACAAACTCTTAGGAGACTCACTCTTCTTGTACTTAAGTGGTATTGTGCCTTTTATATTCAATTCCGATGCGATTTCTGTGTTTCATTGTCAATGTGAAGGTCCAAGGGATAGAGTAAACTTGCACTGGTGCATCGGAATCTAATACTGGTCTCGCAGGTGCCGCTCAAAGCACAAACCCTTAGAAGATTCACTCTTCTTGTACTTAAGTCGGCATTGTGCCTTTTGTATTCAATTCCGATGCGATTTCTGTGTTTCATTGTCAATGAGAAGGTCCAAGGGATAGAGTAAACTTGCACTGGTGCATCGGAATCTAATACTGGTCTCGCAGGTGCCGCTCAAAGCACAAACCCTTAGAAGATTCACTCTTCTTGTACTTAAGTCGGCATTGTGCCTTTTATATTCAATTCCGATGCGATTTCTGTGTTTCATTGTCAATGTGACGGTCCAAGGGATACAGTAAACCTGCAGTGGTGCATCGGAATCTAATACTGGACTCCCAGGAGCCGCTCAAACCACAAACTCTTAGGAGACTCACTCTTCTTGTACTTAAGTCGGCACTGTGCCTTTTATATTCAATTCCGATGCGATTTCTGTGTTTCATCGTCAATGTGAAGGTCCAAGAGATACAGTAAACCTGCACTGGTGCATCGGAATCCAATACTGGTCTCCCAGGAGCCGCTCAAAGCACAAACTCTTAGGAGACTCACTCTTCTTGTACTTAAGTCAGCACTGTGCCTTTTATATTCAATTCCGATGCGATTTCTGTGTTTCATCGTCAATGTGAAGGTCCAAGGGATACAGTAAACCTGCACTGGTGCATCGGAATCCAATACTGGTCTCCCAGGAGCCGCTCAAAGCACAAACTCTTAGGAGACTCACTCTTCTTGTACTTAAGTGGTATTGTGCCTTTTATATTCAATTCCGATGCGATTTCTGTGTTTCATTGTCAATGGGAAGGTCCAAGGGATAGAGTAAACTTGCACTGGTGCATCGGAATCTAATACTGGTCTCGCAGGTGCCGCTCAAACCACAAACCCTTAGAAGATTCACTCTTCTTGTACTTAAGTCGGCATTGTGCCTTTTATATTCAATTCCGATGCGATTTCTGTGTTTCATTGTCAATGTGACGGTCCAAGGGATACAGTAAACCTGCACTGGTGCATCGGAATCTAATACTGGTCTCCCAGGAGCCGCTCAAACGACAAACTCTTAGGAGATTCACTCTTCTTGTACTTAAGTCAGCACTGTGCCTTTTATATTCAATTCCGATGCGATTTCTGTGTTTCATCGTCAATGTGAAGGTCCAAGGATACAGAAAAACCTGCTCTGGTGCATCGGAATCTAATACTGGTCTCCCAGGAGCCGCTCAAACCACAAACTCTTAGGAGACTCACTCTTCTTGTACTTAAGTCGGCACTGTGCCTTTTATATTCAATTCCGATGCGATTTCTGTGTTTCATCGTCAATGTGAAGGTCCAAGGGATACAGTAAACCTGCACTGGTGCATCGGAATCCAATACTGGTCTCCCAGGAGCCGCTCAAACCACAAACTCTTAGGAGACTCACTCTTCTTGTACTTAAGTGGTATTGTGCCTTTTATATTCAATTCCGATGCGATTTCTGTGTTTCATTGTCAATGTGACGGTCCAAGGGATACAGTAAACATGCACTGGTGCATCGGAATCTAATACTGGTCTCCCAGGAGCCGCTTAATCCACAAACTCTTAGGAGACTCACTCTTCTTGTACTTAAGTCGGCACTGTGCCTTTTATATTCAATTCCGATGCGATTTCTGTGTTTCATTGTCAATTTGACGGTCCAAGGGATACAGTAAACCTGCACTGGTGCATCGGAATCTAATACTGGACTCCCAGGAGCCGCTCAAACCACAAACTCTTAGGAGACTCACTCTTCTTGTACTTAAGTCGGCACTGTGCCTTTTGTATTCAATTCCGATGCGATTTCTGTGTTTCATCGTCAATGTGAAGGTCCAAGGGATACAGTAAACCTGCACTGGTGCATCGGAATCCAATACTGGTCTCCCAGGAGCCGCTCAAAGCACAAACTCTTAGGAGACTCACTCTTCTTGTACTTAAGTCAGCACTGTGCCTTTTATATTCAATTCCGATGCGATTTCTGTGTTTCATCGTCAATGTGAAGGTCCAAGGGATACAGTAAACCTGCACTGGTGCATCGGAATCCAATACTGGTCTCCCAGGAGCCGCTCAAAGCACAAACTCTTAGGAGACTCACTCTTCTTGTACTTAAGTGGTATTGTGCCTTTTATATTCAATTGCGATGCGATTTCTGTGTTTCATTGTCAATGGGAAGGTCCAAGGGATAGAGTAAACTTGCACTGGTGCATCGGAATCTAATACTGGTCTCTTTAGGTGCCGCTCAAACCACAAACCCTTAGAAGATTCACTCTTCTTGTACTTAAGTCGGCATTGTGCCTTTTATATTCAATTCCGATGCGATTTCTGTGTTTCATTGTCAATGTGACGGTCCAAGGGATACAGTAAACCTGCACTGGTGCATCGGAATCTAATACTGGTCTCCCAGGAGCCGCTCAAACCACAAACTCTTAGGAGATTCACTCTTCTTGTACTTAAGTCAGCACTGTGCCTTTTATATTCAATTCCGATGCGATTTCTGTGTTTCATCGTCAATGTGAAGGTCCAAGGATACAGTAAACCTGCTCTGGTGCATCGGAATCTAATACTGGTCTCCCAGGAGCCGCTCAAACCACAAACTCTTAGGAGACTCACTCTTCTTGTACATAAGTCGGCACTGTGCCTTTTATATTCAATTCCGATGCGATTTCTGTGTTTCATCGTCAATGTGAAGGTCCAAGGGATACAGTAAACCTGCACTGGTGCATCGGAATCCAATACTGGTCTCCCAGGAGCCGCTCAAACCACAAACTCTTAGGAGACTCACTCTTCTTGTACTTAAGTGGTATTGTGCCTTTTATATTCAATTCCGATGCGATTTCTGTGTTTCATTGTCAATGTGAAGGTCCAAGGGATAGAGTAAACTTGCACTGGTGCATCGGAATCTAATACTGGTCTCGCAGGTGCCGCTCAAAGCACAAACCCTTAGAAGATTCACTCTTCTTGTACTTAAGTCGGCATTGTGCCTTTTATATTCAATTCCGATGCGATTTCTGTGTTTCATTGTCAATGTGACGGTCCAAGGGATACAGTAAACCAGCACTGGTGCATCGGAATCTAATACTGGTCTCCCAGGAGCCGCTCAAACCACAAACTCTTAGGAGACTCACTCTTCTTGTACTTAAGTCGGCACTGAGCCTTTTATATTCAATTCCGATGCGATTTCTGTGTTTCATCGTCAATGTGAAGGTCCAAGGGATACAGTAAACCTGCACTGGTGCATCGGAATCCAATACTGGTCTCCCAGGAGCCGCTCAAACCACAAACTCTTAGGAGACTCACTCTTCTTGTACTTAAGTGGTATTGTGCCTTTTATATTCAATTCCGATGCGATTTCTGTGTTTCATTGTCAATGTGAAGGTCCAAGGGATAGAGTAAAACTGCACTGGCGCATCGGAATCCAATACTGGTCTCCCAGGAGCCGCTCAAAGCACAAACTCTGAGAATATTCACTCTTCTTGTACTTAAGTCGGCACTGTGCCTTTTATATTCAATTCCGATGCGATTTCTGTGTTTCATCGTCAATGTGAAGGTCCAACGGATACAGTAAACCTGCACTGGTGCATCGGAATCCAATACTGGTCTCCCAATAGCCGCTCAAACCACAAACTCTTAGGAGACTCACTCTTCTTGTACTTAAGTGGTATTGTGCCTTTTATATTTAATTCCGATGCGATTTCTGTGTTTCATTGTCAATGTGAAGGTCCAAGGGATACAGTAAACTTGCACTGGTGCATCGGAATCCAATACTGGTTTCCCAGGAGCCGCTCAAAGCACAAACTCTGAGAATATTCACTCTTCTTGTACTTAAGTCGGCACTGTGCCTTTTATATTCAATTCCGATGCGATTTCTGTGTTTCATCGTCAATGTGAAGGTCCAAGGGATACAGTAAACCTGCACTGGTGCATCGGAATCCAATACTGGTCTCCCAGGATCCGCTCAAAGCACAAACTTTGAGAATATTCACTTTTCTTGTACTTAAGTCGGCACTGTGCCTTTTATATTCAATTCCGATGCGATTTCTGTGTTTCATCGTCAATGTGAAGGTCCAAGGGATACAGTAAACCTCCACTGGTGCATCGGAATCCAATACTGGTCTCCCAGGAGCCGCTCAAAGCACAAACTCTTAGGAGACTCACTCTTCTTGTACTTAAGTCGGTATTGTGCCTTTTATATTCAATTCCGATGCGATTTCTGTGTTTCATCGTCAATGTGAAGGTCCAAGGGATACAGTAAACCTGCACTGGTGAATCGGAATCCAATACTGGTCTCCCAGGAGCCGCTCAAAGCAGAAACTCTTAGGAGACTCACTCTTCTTGTACTTAAGTGGTATTGTGCCTTTTATATTCAATTCCGATGCGATTTCTGTGTTTCATTGTCAATGGGAAGGTCCAAGGGATAGAGTAAAACTGCACTGGTGCATCGGAATCCAATACTGGTCTCCCAGGAGCCGCTCAAAGCACAAACTCTGAGAATATTCACTCTTCTTGTACTTAAGTCGGCACTATGCTTTTATATTCAATTCCGATGCGATTTCTGTGTTTCATCGTCAATGTGAAGGTCCAAGGGATACAGTAAACCTGCACTGGTGCATCGGAATCCAATACTGGTCTCCCAGGAGCCGCTCAAACCACAAACTCTTAGGAGACTCACTCTTCTTGTACTTAAGTCGGTATTGTGCCTTTTATATTCAATTCCGATGCGATTTCTGTGTTTCATCGTCAATGTGAAGGTCCAAGGGATAGAGTAAACCTGCACTGGTGCATCGGAATCCAACACTGGTCTCCCAGGAGCCGCTCAAAGCACAAACTCTGAGAATATTCACTCTTCTTGTACTTAAGTCGGCACTGTGCCTTTTATATTCAATTCCGATGCGATTTCTGTGTTTCATCGTCAATGTGAAGGTCCAAGGGATACAGTAAACTTGCACTGGTGCATCGGAATCAAATACTGGTCTCCCAGGAGCCGCTCAAACCACAAACTCTTAGGAGACTCACTCTTCTTGTACTTAAGTCGGCATTGTGCGTTTTATATTCAATTCCGATGCGATTTCTGTGTTTCATTGTCAATGTGAAGGTCCAAGGGATACAGTAAACCTGCACTGGTGCATCGGAATCCAATACTGGTCTCCCAGGAGCCGCTCAAAGCACAAACTCTGAGAAGATTCACTCTTCTTGTACTTAAGTCGGCACTGTGCCTTTTATATTCAATTCCGATGCGATTTCTGTGTTTCATCGCCAATGTGAAGGTCCAAGGGATACAGTAAACTTGCACTAGTGCATCGGAATCTAATACTGGTCTCCCAGGAGCCGCTCAAAGCACAAACTCTGAGAATATTCACTCTTCTTGTACTTAAGTCGGCACTGTGCCTTTTATATTCAATTCCGATGCGATTTCTGTGTTTCATCGTCAATGTGAAGGTCCAAGGGATACAGTAAACCTGCACTGGTGCATCGGAATCCAATACTGGTCTCCCAGGAGCCGCTCAAAGCACAAACTCTTAGGAGACTCACTCTTCTTGTACTTAAGTGGTATTGTGCCTTTTATATTCAATTCCGATGCGATTTCTGTGTTTCATTGTCAATGGGAAGGTCCAAGGGATAGAGTAAACTTGCACTGGTGCATCGGAATCTAATACTGGTCTCGCAGGTGCCGCTCAAACCACAAACCCTTAGAAGATTCACTCTTCTTGTACTTAAGTCGGCATTGTGCCTTTTATATTCAATTCCGATGCGATTTCTGTGTTTCATTGTCAATGTGACGGTCCAAGGGATACAGTAAACCTGCACTGGTGCATCGGAATCTAATACTGGTCTCCCAGGAGCCGCTCAAACGACAAACTCTTAGGAGATTCACTCTTCTTGTACTTAAGTCAGCACTGTGCCTTTTATATTCAATTCCGATGCGATTTCTGTGTTTCATCGTCAATGTGAAGGTCCAAGGATACAGAAAAACCTGCTCTGGTGCATCGGAATCTAATACTGGTCTCCCAGGAGCCGCTCAAACCACAAACTCTTAGGAGACTCACTCTTCTTGTACTTAAGTCGGCACTGTGCCTTTTATATTCAATTCCGATGCGATTTCTGTGTTTCATCGTCAATGTGAAGGTCCAAGGGATACAGTAAACCTGCACTGGTGCATCGGAATCCAATACTGGTCTCCCAGGAGCCGCTCAAACCACAAACTCTTAGGAGACTCACTCTTCTTGTACTTAAGTGGTATTGTGCCTTTTATATTCAATTCCGATGCGATTTCTGTGTTTCATTGTCAATGTGACGGTCCAAGGGATACAGTAAACATGCACTGGTGCATCGGAATCTAATACTGGTCTCCCAGGAGCCGCTTAATCCACAAACTCTTAGGAGACTCACTCTTCTTGTACTTAAGTCGGCACTGTGCCTTTTATATTCAATTCCGATGCGATTTCTGTGTTTCATTGTCAATTTGACGGTCCAAGGGATACAGTAAACCTGCACTGGTGCATCGGAATCTAATACTGGACTCCCAGGAGCCGCTCAAACCACAAACTCTTAGGAGACTCACTCTTCTTGTACTTAAGTCGGCACTGTGCCTTTTGTATTCAATTCCGATGCGATTTCTGTGTTTCATCGTCAATGTGAAGGTCCAAGGGATACAGTAAACCTGCACTGGTGCATCGGAATCCAATACTGGTCTCCCAGGAGCCGCTCAAAGCACAAACTCTTAGGAGACTCACTCTTCTTGTACTTAAGTCAGCACTGTGCCTTTTATATTCAATTCCGATGCGATTTCTGTGTTTCATCGTCAATGTGAAGGTCCAAGGGATACAGTAAACCTGCACTGGTGCATCGGAATCCAATACTGGTCTCCCAGGAGCCGCTCAAAGCACAAACTCTTAGGAGACTCACTCTTCTTGTACTTAAGTGGTATTGTGCCTTTTATATTCAATTGCGATGCGATTTCTGTGTTTCATTGTCAATGGGAAGGTCCAAGGGATAGAGTAAACTTGCACTGGTGCATCGGAATCTAATACTGGTCTCTTTAGGTGCCGCTCAAACCACAAACCCTTAGAAGATTCACTCTTCTTGTACTTAAGTCGGCATTGTGCCTTTTATATTCAATTCCGATGCGATTTCTGTGTTTCATTGTCAATGTGACGGTCCAAGGGATACAGTAAACCTGCACTGGTGCATCGGAATCTAATACTGGTCTCCCAGGAGCCGCTCAAACCACAAACTCTTAGGAGATTCACTCTTCTTGTACTTAAGTCAGCACTGTGCCTTTTATATTCAATTCCGATGCGATTTCTGTGTTTCATCGTCAATGTGAAGGTCCAAGGATACAGTAAACCTGCTCTGGTGCATCGGAATCTAATACTGGTCTCCCAGGAGCCGCTCAAACCACAAACTCTTAGGAGACTCACTCTTCTTGTACATAAGTCGGCACTGTGCCTTTTATATTCAATTCCGATGCGATTTCTGTGTTTCATCGTCAATGTGAAGGTCCAAGGGATACAGTAAACCTGCACTGGTGCATCGGAATCCAATACTGGTCTCCCAGGAGCCGCTCAAACCACAAACTCTTAGGAGACTCACTCTTCTTGTACTTAAGTGGTATTGTGCCTTTTATATTCAATTCCGATGCGATTTCTGTGTTTCATTGTCAATGTGAAGGTCCAAGGGATAGAGTAAACTTGCACTGGTGCATCGGAATCTAATACTGGTCTCGCAGGTGCCGCTCAAAGCACAAACCCTTAGAAGATTCACTCTTCTTGTACTTAAGTCGGCATTGTGCCTTTTATATTCAATTCCGATGCGATTTCTGTGTTTCATTGTCAATGTGACGGTCCAAGGGATACAGTAAACCAGCACTGGTGCATCGGAATCTAATACTGGTCTCCCAGGAGCCGCTCAAACCACAAACTCTTAGGAGACTCACTCTTCTTGTACTTAAGTCGGCACTGAGCCTTTTATATTCAATTCCGATGCGATTTCTGTGTTTCATCGTCAATGTGAAGGTCCAAGGGATACAGTAAACCTGCACTGGTGCATCGGAATCCAATACTGGTCTCCCAGGAGCCGCTCAAACCACAAACTCTTAGGAGACTCACTCTTCTTGTACTTAAGTGGTATTGTGCCTTTTATATTCAATTCCGATGCGATTTCTGTGTTTCATTGTCAATGTGAAGGTCCAAGGGATAGAGTAAAACTGCACTGGCGCATCGGAATCCAATACTGGTCTCCCAGGAGCCGCTCAAAGCACAAACTCTGAGAATATTCACTCTTCTTGTACTTAAGTCGGCACTGTGCCTTTTATATTCAATTCCGATGCGATTTCTGTGTTTCATCGTCAATGTGAAGGTCCAACGGATACAGTAAACCTGCACTGGTGCATCGGAATCCAATACTGGTCTCCCAATAGCCGCTCAAACCACAAACTCTTAGGAGACTCACTCTTCTTGTACTTAAGTGGTATTGTGCCTTTTATATTTAATTCCGATGCGATTTCTGTGTTTCATTGTCAATGTGAAGGTCCAAGGGATACAGTAAACTTGCACTGGTGCATCGGAATCCAATACTGGTTTCCCAGGAGCCGCTCAAAGCACAAACTCTGAGAATATTCACTCTTCTTGTACTTAAGTCGGCACTGTGCCTTTTATATTCAATTCCGATGCGATTTCTGTGTTTCATCGTCAATGTGAAGGTCCAAGGGATACAGTAAACCTGCACTGGTGCATCGGAATCCAATACTGGTCTCCCAGGATCCGCTCAAAGCACAAACTTTGAGAATATTCACTTTTCTTGTACTTAAGTCGGCACTGTGCCTTTTATATTCAATTCCGATGCGATTTCTGTGTTTCATCGTCAATGTGAAGGTCCAAGGGATACAGTAAACCTCCACTGGTGCATCGGAATCCAATACTGGTCTCCCAGGAGCCGCTCAAAGCACAAACTCTTAGGAGACTCACTCTTCTTGTACTTAAGTCGGTATTGTGCCTTTTATATTCAATTCCGATGCGATTTCTGTGTTTCATCGTCAATGTGAAGGTCCAAGGGATACAGTAAACCTGCACTGGTGAATCGGAATCCAATACTGGTCTCCCAGGAGCCGCTCAAAGCAGAAACTCTTAGGAGACTCACTCTTCTTGTACTTAAGTGGTATTGTGCCTTTTATATTCAATTCCGATGCGATTTCTGTGTTTCATTGTCAATGGGAAGGTCCAAGGGATAGAGTAAAACTGCACTGGTGCATCGGAATCCAATACTGGTCTCCCAGGAGCCGCTCAAAGCACAAACTCTGAGAATATTCACTCTTCTTGTACTTAAGTCGGCACTATGCTTTTATATTCAATTCCGATGCGATTTCTGTGTTTCATCGTCAATGTGAAGGTCCAAGGGATACAGTAAACCTGCACTGGTGCATCGGAATCCAATACTGGTCTCCCAGGAGCCGCTCAAACCACAAACTCTTAGGAGACTCACTCTTCTTGTACTTAAGTCGGTATTGTGCCTTTTATATTCAATTCCGATGCGATTTCTGTGTTTCATCGTCAATGTGAAGGTCCAAGGGATAGAGTAAACCTGCACTGGTGCATCGGAATCCAATACTGGTCTCCCAGGAGCCGCTCAAAGCACAAACTCTGAGAATATTCACTCTTCTTGTACTTAAGTCGGCACTGTGCCTTTTATATTCAATTCCGATGCGATTTCTGTGTTTCATCGTCAATGTGAAGGTCCAAGGGATACAGTAAACTTGCACTGGTGCATCGGAATCAAATACTGGTCTCCCAGGAGCCGCTCAAACCACAAACTCTTAGGAGACTCACTCTTCTTGTACTTAAGTCGGCATTGTGCCTTTTATATTCAATTCCGATGCGATTTCTGTGTTTCATTGTCAATGTGAAGGTCCAAGGGATACAGTAAACCTGCACTGGTGCATCGGAATCCAATACTGGTCTCCCAGGAGCCGCTCAAAGCACAAACTCTGAGAAGATTCACTCTTCTTGTACTTAAGTCGGCACTGTGCCTTTTATATTCAATTCCGATGCGATTTCTGTGTTTCATCGCCAATGTGAAGGTCCAAGGGATACAGTAAACTTGCACTAGTGCATCGGAATCTAATACTGGTCTCCCAGGAGCCGCTCAAAGCACAAACTCTGAGAATATTCACTCTTCTTGTACTTAAGTCGGCACTGTGCCTTTTATATTCAATTCCGATGCGATTTCTGTGTTTCATCGTCAATGTGAAGGTCCAAGGGATACAGTAAACCTGCACTGGTGCATCGGAATCCAATACTGGTCTCCCAGGAGCCGCTCAAACCACAAACTCTTAGGAGACTCACTCTTCTTGTACTTAAGTGGTATTGTGCCTTTTATATTCAATTCCGATGCGATTTCTGTGTTTCATTGTCAATGGGAAGGTCCAAGGGATAGAGTAAAACTGCACTGGTGCATCGGAATCCAATACTGGTCTCCCAGGAGCCGCTCAAAGCACAAACTCTGAGAATATTCACTCTTCTTGTACTTAAGTCGGCACTGTGCCTTTTATATTCAATTCCGATGCGATTTCTGTGTTTCATCGTCAATGTGAAGGTCCAAGGGATACAGTAAACTTGCACTGGTGCATCGGAATCTAATACTGGTCTCCCAGGAGCCGCTCAAACCACAAACTCTTAGGAGACTCACTCTTCTTGTACTTAAGTCGGCATTGTGCCTTTTATATTCAATTCCGATGCGATTTCTGTGTTTCATTGTCAATGTGAAGGTCCAAGGGATACAGTAAACCTGCACTGGTCCATCGGAATCCAATACTGGTCTCCCAGGAGCCGCCCAAAGCACAAACTCTGAGAAGATTCACTTTTCTTGTACTTAAGTCGTCACTGAGCCTTTTATATTCAATTCCGATGCGATTTCTGTGTTTCATGGTCAATGTGAAGGTCCAAGTGATACAGTAAACTTGCACTGGTGCATCGGAATCTAATACTGGTCTCCCAGGAGCCGCTCAAACCACAAACTCTTAGGAGACTCACTCTTCTTGTACTTAAGTGGTATTGTGCCTTTTATATTCAATTCCGATGCGATTTCTGTGTTTCATTGGCAATGTGAAGGTCCAAGGGATAGAGGAAACCTGCACTGGTGCATCGGAATCCAATACTGGTCTCCCAGGAGCCGCTCAAAGCAGAAACTCTTAGGAGACTCACTCTTCTTGTACTTAAGTGGTATTGTGCCTTTTATATACAATTCCGATGCGATTTCTGTGTTTCATCGTCAATGTGAAGGTCCAAGGGATACAGTAAACCTGCACTGGTGAATCGGAATCCAATACTGGTCTCCCAGGAGCCGCTCAAAGCAGAAACTCTTAGGAGACTCACTCTTCTTGTACTTAAGTGGTATTGTGCCTTTTATATTCAATTCCGATGCGATTTCTGTGTTTCAATGTCAATGGGAAGGTCCAAGGGATAGAGTAAAACTGCACTGGTGCATCGGAATCCAATACTGGTCTCCCAGGAGCCGCTCAAAGCACAAACTCTGAGAATATTCACTCTTCTTGTACTTAAGTCGGCACTATGCCTTTTATATTCAATTCCGATGCGATTTCTGTGTTTCATCGTCAATGTGAAGGTCCAAGGGATACAGTAAACCTGCACTGGTGCATCGGAATCCAATACTGGTCTCCCAGGAGCCGCTCAAACCACAAACTCTTAGGAGACTCACTCTTCTTGTACTTAAGTCGGTATTGTGCCTTTTATATTCAATTCCGATGCGATTTCTGTGTTTCATCGTCAATGTGAAGGTCCAAGGGATAGAGTAAACCTGCACTGGTGCATCGGAATCCAATACTGGTCTCCCAGGAGCCGCTCTAAGCACAAACTCTGAGAATATTCACTCTTCTTGTACTTAAGTCGGCACTGTGCCTTTTATATTCAATTCCGATGCGATTTCTGTGTTTCATCGTCAATGTGAAGGTCCAAGGGATACAGTAAACTTGCACTGGTGCATCGGAATCAAATACTGGTCTCCCAGGAGCCGCTCAAACCACAAACTCTTAGGAGACTCACTCTTCTTGTACTTAAGTCGGCATTGTGCCTTTTATATTCAATTCCGATGCGATTTCTGTGTTTCATTGTCAATGGGAAGGTCCAAGGGATAGAGTAAAACTGCACTGGTGCATCGGAATCCAATACTGGTCTCCCAGGAGCCGCTCAAAGCACAAACTCTGAGAATATTCACTCTTCTTGTACTTAAGTCGGCACTGTGCCTTTTATATTCAATTCCGATGCGATTTCTGTGTTTCATCGTCAATGTGAAGGTCCAAGGGATACAGTAAACTTGCACTGGTGCATCGGAATCTAATACTGGTCTCCCAGGAGCCGCTCAAACCACAAACTCTTAGGAGACTCACTCTTCTTGTACTTAAGTGGTATTGTGCCTTTTATATTCAATTCCGATGCGATTTCTGTGTTTCATTGGCAATGGGAAGGTCCAAGGGATAGAGGAAACCTGCACTGGTGCATCGGAATCCAATACTGGTCTCCCAGGAGCCGCTCAAAGCACAAACTCTTAGGAGACTCACTCTTCTTGTACTTAAGTCGGTATTGTGCCTTTTATATTCAATTCCGATGCGATTTCTGTGTTTCATCTTTAATGTTAAGTTCCAAGGCATACAGTAAACCTGCACTGGTGAATCGGAATCCAATACTGGTCTCCCAGGAGCCGCTCAAAGCACAAACTCTTAGGAGACTCACTCTTCTTGTACTTAAGTCGGCACTGTGCCTTTTATATTCAATTCCGATGCGATTTCTGTGTTTCATCGTCAATGTGAAGGTCCAAGGGGTACAGTAAACATGCACTGGTGCATCGGAATCCAATACTGGTCTCCCAGGAGCCGCTCAAACCACAAACTCTTAGGAGACTCACTCTTCTTGTACTTAAGTCGGCACTGTGCCTTTTATATTCAATTCCGGTGCGATTTCTGTGTTTCATCGTCAATGTGAAGGTCCAAGGGATACAGTAAACCTGCACTGGTGCATCGGAATCCAATACTGGTCTCCCAGGAGCCGCTCAAACCACAATCTCTGAGGAGACTCATTCTTCTTGTACTTAAGTCGGTATTGTGCCTTTTATATTCAATTCCGATGCGATTTCTGTGTTTCATCGTCAATGTGAAGGTCCAAGGGATACAGTAAACCTGCACTGGTGAATCGGAATCCAATACTGGTCTCCCAGGAGCCGCTCAAAGCAGAAACTCTTAGGAGACTCACTCTTCTTGTACTTAAGTGGTATTGTGCCTTTTATATTCAATTCCGATGTGATTTCTGTGTTTCATTGTCAATGGGAAGGTCCAAGGGATAGAGTAAAACTGCACTGGTGCATCGGAATCCAATACTGGTCTCCCAGGAGCCGCTCAAAGCACAAACTCTGAGAATATTCACTCTTCTTGTACTTAAGTCGGCACTATGCCTTTTATATTCAATTCCGATGCGATTTCTGTGTTTCATCGTCAATGTGAAGGTCCAAGGGATACAGTAAACCTGCACTGGTGCATCGGAATCCAATACTGGTCTCCCAGGAGCCGCTCAAACCACAAACTCTTAGGAGACTCACTCTTCTTGTACTTAAGTCGGTATTGTGCCTTTTATATTCAATTCCGATGCGATTTCTGTGTTTCATCGTCAATGTGAAGGTCCAAGGGATAGAGTAAACCTGCACTGGTGCATCGGAATCCAATACTGGTCTCCCAGGAGCCGCTCAAAGCACAAACTCTGAGAATATTCACTCTTCTTGTACTTAAGTCGGCACTGTGCCTTTTATATTCAATTCCGATGCGATTTCTGTGTTTCATCGTCAATGTGAAGGTCCAAGGGATACAGTAAACTTGCACTGGTGCATCGGAATCAAATACTGGTCTCCCAGGAGCCGCTCAAACCACAAACTCTTAGGAGACTCACTCTTCTTGTACTTAAGTCGGCATTGTGCCTTTTATATTCAATTCCGATGCGATTTCTGTGTTTCATTGTCAATGGGAAGGTCCAAGGGATAGAGTAAAACTGCACTGGTGCATCGGAATCCAATACTGGTCTCCCAGGAGCCGCTCAAAGCACAAACTCTGAGAATATTCACTCTTCTTGTACTTAAGTCGGCACTGTGCCTTTTATATTCAATTCCGATGCGATTTCTGTGTTTCATCGTCAATGTGAAGGTCCAAGGGATACAGTAAACTTGCACTGGTGCATCGGAATCTAATACTGGTCTCCCAGGAGCCGCTCAAACCACAAACTCTTAGGAGACTCACTCTTCTTGTACTTAAGTGGTATTGTGCCTTTTATATTCAATTCCGATGCGATTTCTGTGTTTCATTGGCAATGGGAAGGTCCAAGGGATAGAGGAAACCTGCACTGGTGCATCGGAATCCAATACTGGTCTCCCAGGAGCCGCTCAAAGCACAAACTCTTAGGAGACTCACTCTTCTTGTACTTAAGTCGGTATTGTGCCTTTTATATTCAATTCCGATGCGATTTCTGTGTTTCATCTTTAATGTTAAGTTCCAAGGCATACAGTAAACCTGCACTGGTGAATCGGAATCCAATACT
This sequence comes from Schistocerca nitens, assembly GCF_023898315.1. Classification (NCBI taxonomy): domain Eukaryota; kingdom Metazoa; phylum Arthropoda; class Insecta; order Orthoptera; family Acrididae; genus Schistocerca; species Schistocerca nitens. The sequence continues at coordinate 1,435,633 of NW_026045908.1, read as the reverse complement.
GGTCTCCCAGGAGCCGCTCAAAGCACAAACTCTTAGGAGACTCACTCTTCTTGTACTTAAGTCGGCACTGTGCCTTTTATATTCAATTCCGATTCGATTTCTGTGTTTCATCGTCAATGTGAAGGTCCAAGGGGTACAGTAAACATGCACTGGTGCATCGGAATCCAATACTGGTCTCCCAGGAGCCGCTCAAACCACAAACTCTTAGGAGACTCACTCTTCTTGTACTTAAGTCGGCACTGTGCCTTTTATATTCAATTCCGGTGCGATTTCTGTGTTTCATCGTCAATGTGAAGGTCCAAGGGATACAGTAAACCTGCACTGGTGCATCGGAATCCAATACTGGTCTCCCAGGAGCCGCTCAAACCACAATCTCTGAGGAGACTCACTCTTCTTGTACTTAAGTCGGTATTGTGCCTTTTATATTCAATTCCGATGCGATTTCTGTGTTTCATCGTCAATGTGAAGGTCCAAGGGATACAGTAAACCTGCACTGGTGCATCGGAATCCAATACTGGTCTCCCAGGAGCCGTTCAAACCACAAACTCTTAGGAGACTCACTCCTCTTGTACTTAAGTGGTATTGTGCCTTTTATATTCAATTCCGATGCGATTTCTGTGTTTCATTGTCAATGGGAAGGTCCAAGGGATAGAGTAAAACTGCACTGGTGCATCGGAATCCAATACTGGTCTCCCAGGAGCCGCTCAAAGCACAAACTCTGAGAATATTCACTCTTCTTGTACTTAAGTCGGCACTGTGCCTTTTATATTCAATTCCGATGCGATTTCTGTGTTTCATCGTCAATGTGAAGGTCCAAGGGATACAGTAAACTTGCACTGGTGCATCGGAATCTAATACTGGTCTCCCAGGAGCCGCTCAAACCACAAACTCTTAGGAGACTCACTCTTCTTGTACTTAAGTCGGCATTGTGCCTTTTATATTCAATTCCGATGCGATTTCTGTGTTTCATTCTCAATGTGAAGGTCCAAGGGATACAGTAAACCTGCACCGGTCCATCGGAGTCCAATACTGGTCTCCCAGGAGCCGCTCAAAGCACAAACTATGAGAAGATTCACTGTTCTTGTACTTAAGTCGTCACTGAGCCTTTTATATTCAATTCCGATGCGATTTCTGTGTTTCATGGTCAATGTGAAGGTCCAAAGGATACAGTAAACTTGCACTGGTGCATCGGAATCTAATACTGGTCTCCCAGGAGCCGCTCAAACCACAAACTCTTAGGAGACTCACTCTTCTTGTACTTAAGTGGTATTGTGCCTTTTATATTCAATTCCGATGCGATTTCTGTGTTTCATTGTCAATGGGAAGGTCCAAGGGATAGAGGAAACCTGCACTGGTGCATCGGAATCCAATACTGGTCTCCCAGGAGCCGCTCAAAGCACAAACTCTTAGGAGACTCACTCTTCTTGTACTTAAGTCGGTATTGTGCCTTTTATATTCAATTCCGATGCGATTTTTGTGTTTCATCTTTAATGTGAAGGTCCAAGGGATGCAGTAAACCTGCACTGGTGCATCGGAATCCAATACTGGTCTCCCAGGAGCCGCTCAAACCACAAACTCTTAGGAGACTCACTCTTCTTGTACTTAAGTCGGCACTGTGCCTTTGATATTCAATTCCGATGCGATTTCTGTGTTTCATCGTCATCGTGAAGGTCCAAAGGATACAGTAAACCTGCACTGGTGCATCGGAATCTAATACTGGTCTCCCAGGAGCCGCTCAAACCACAAACTCTTAGGAGACTCACTCTTCTTGTACTTAAGTCGGCATTGTGCCTTTTATATTCAATTCCGATGCGATTTCTGTGTTTCATCGTCAATGTGAAGGTCCAAGGGATAGAGTAAACCTGCACTGGTGCATCGGAATCTAATACTGGTCTCCCAGGAGCCGCTCAAAGGACAAACTCTCAGAAGATTCACTCTTCTTGTACTTAAGTCGGCACTGTGCCTTTTATATTCAATTCCGATGCGATTTCTGTGTTTCATCGTCAATGTGAAGGTCCAAGGGATACAGTAAACCTGCACTGGTGCATCGGAATCCAATACTGGTCTCTCAGGATCCGCTCAAAGCACACACTATTAGGAGACTCACTCTTCTTGTACTTAAGTCTGCATTGTGCCTTTTATATTCAATTCCGATGCGATTTCTGTGTTTCATTGTCAATGTGAAGGTCCAAGGGATACAGTAAACCTGTACTGGTGCATCGGAATCCAATACTGGTCTCCCAGGAGCCGCTCAAAGCACAAACTCTGAGAAGATTCACTCTTCTTGTACTTAAGTCGTCACTGTGCCTTTTATATTCAATTCCGATACGATTTCTGTGTTTCATCGTCAATGTGAAGGTCCAAGGGATACAGTAAACCTGCACTGGTGCATCGGAATATAATACTGGTCTCCCAGGAGCCGCTCAAACCACAAATTCTTAGGAGACTCACTCTTCTTGTACTTAAGTGGTATTGTGCCTTTTATATTCAATTCCGATGCGATTTCTGTGTTTCATTGTCAATGGGAAGGTCCAAGGGATAGAGTAAAACTGCACTGGTGCATCGGAATCCAATACTGGTCTCCCAGGAGGCGCTCAAAGCACAAACTCTGAGAATATTCACTCTTCTTGTACTTAAGTCGGCACTGTGCCTGCTATATTCAATTCCGATGCGATTTCTGTGTTTCATCGTCAATGTGAAGGTCCAAGGGATACCGTAAACTTGCATTGGTGCATCGGAATCCAATACTGGTCTCCCAGGATCTGCTCAAAGCACAAACTCTTAGGAGACTCACTCAAATTGTACTTAAGTCGGCATTGTGCCTTTTATATTCAATTCCGGTGCGATTTCTGTGTTTCATCTTTAATGTGAAGGTCCAAGGGATACAGTAAACCTGCACTGGTGCATCGGAATTCAATACTAAACTCCCAGGAGCCGCTCAAAGCACAAACTGTTAGGAGACTCAATCTTCTTGTACTTATGTCGGTATTGTGGCGTTTATATTCAATTGTGATGCGATTTCTGTGTTTCATCGTCAATGTGAAGGTCCAAGGGATACAGTAAACCTGCACTGGTGCATCGGAATCCAATACTGGTCTCCCAGGAGCCGCTCAGACCACAAACTCTTAGGAGACTCACTCTTCTTGTACTTAAGTCGGTATTGTGCCTTTTATATTCAATTGCGATGCGATTTCTGTGTTTCATCGTCAATGTGAAGGTCCAAGGGATACAGGAAACCTGCACTGGTGCATCGGAATCCAATACTGGTCTCCCAGGATCCGCTCATAGCACAAACTCTAAGTAGACTCACTCTTCTTGTACTTAAGTCGGCATTGTGCCTTTATATTCAATTCCGATGCGATTTCTGTGTTTCATCGTCAATGTGAAGGTCCAAGGGATACAGTAAACCTGCACTGGTGCATCGGAATCCAATACTGGTCTCCCAGGAGCCGCTCAAACCACAAACTCTTAGGAGACTCACTCTTCTTGTACTTAAGTCGGCACTGTGCCTTTTATATTCAATTCCGATGCGATTTCTGTGTTTCATCGTCAATGTGAAGGTTCAAGGGATACAGTAAACCTGCACTGTTGCATCGGAATCCAATACTGGTCTCCCAGGAGCCGCTCAAACCACAAACTCTTAGGAGACTCACTCTTCTTGTACTTAAGTCGGCACTGTGCCTTTGATATTCAATTCCGATGCGATTTCTGTGTTTCATCGTCAATGTGAAGGTCCAAGGGATACAGTAAACCTGCACTGGTGCATCGGAATCTAATACTGGTCTCCCAGGAGCCGCTCAAACCACAAACTCTTAGGAGACTCACTCTTCTTGTACTTAAGTCGGCATTGTGCCTTTTATATTCAATTCCGATGCGATTTCTGTGTTTCATCGTCAATGTGAAGGTCCAAGGGATACAGTAAACCTGCACTGGTGCATCGGAATCCAATACTGGTCTCCCAGGAGCCGCTCAAACCACAAACTCTTAGGAGACTCACTCTTCTTGTACTTAAGTCGGCACTGTGCCTTTTATATCCAATTCCGATGCGATTTCTGTGTTTCATCGTCAATGTGAAGGTCCAAGGGATACAGTAAACCTGCACTGGTGCATCGGAATCCAATACTGGTCTCCCAGGAGCCGCTCAAACCACAAACACTTAGGAGACTCACTCTTCTTGTACTTAAGTCGGCACTGTGCCTTTTATATTCAATTCCGATGCGATTTCTGTGTTTCATCGTCAATGTGAAGGTCCAAGGGATATAGTAAACCTGCACTGGTGCATCGGAATCCAATACTGGTCTCCCAGGAGCCGCTCAAACCACAAACTCTTAGGAGACTCACTCTTCTTGTACTTAAGTGGTATTGTGCCTTTTATATTCAATTCCGATGCGATTTCTGTGTTTCATTGTCAATGGGAAGGTCCAAGGGATAGAGTAAAACTGCACTGGTGCATCGGAATCCAATACTGGTCTCCCAGGAGCCGCTCAAAGCACAAACTCTGAGAATATCCACTCTTCTTGTACTTAAGTCGGTACTGTGCCTTTTATATTAAATTCCGATGCGATTTCTGTGTTTCATCGTCAATGTGAAGGTCCAAGGGATACAGTAAACCTGCACTGGTGCATCGGAATCCAATACTGGTCTCCCAGGATCCGCTCAAAGCACAAACTCTTAGGAGACTCACTCTTCTTGTACTTAAGTCGGCATTGTGCCTTTATATTCAATTCCGATGCGATTTCTGTGTTTCATCGTCAATGTGAAGGTCCAAGGGATACAGTAAACCTGCACTGGTGCATCGGAATCCAATACTGGTCTCCCAGAAGCCGCTCAAAGCACAAACTCTTAGGAGACTCACTCTTCTTGTACTTAAGTCGGTATTATGCCTTTTGTATTCAATTCCGATGCGATTTCTGTGTTTCATCTTTAATGTGAAGGTCCAAGGGATACAGTAAACCTGCACTGGTGAATCGGAATCCAATACTGGTCTCCCAGGAGCCGCTCAAAGCACAAACTCTTAGGAGACTCACTCTTCTTGTACTTAAGTCGGCACTGTGCCTTTTATATTCAATTCCGATGCGATTTCTGTGTTTCATCGTCAATGTGAAGGTCCAAGGGGTACAGCAAACATGCACTGGTGCATCGGAATCCAATACTGGTCTCCCAGGAGCCGCTCAAACCACAAACTCTTAGGAGACTCACTCTTCTAGTACTTAAGTCGGCAGTGTGCCTATTATATTCAATTCCGATGCGATTTCTGTGTTTCATCGTCAATGTGAAGGTCCAAGGGATACAGTAAACCTGCACTGGTGCATCGGAATCCAATACTGGTCTCCCAGGAGCCGCTCAAACCACAATCTCTTAGGAGACTCACTCTTCTTGTACTTAAGTCGGTATTGTGCCTTTTATATTCAATTCCGATGCGATATCTGTGTTTCATCGTCAATGTGAAGGTCCAAGGGATAGAGTAAACCTGCACTGGTGCATCGGAATCTAATACTGGTCTCCCAGATGCCGCTCAAACACAAACTCGTAGAAGATTCACTTTTCTTGTACTTAAGTCGGCACTGTGCCTTTTATATTCAATTCCGATGCGATTTCTGTGTTTCATTGTCAATGTGAAGGTCCAAGGGATGCAGTAAACCTGCACTGGTGCATCGGAATCCAATACTGGTCTACCAGGAGCCGCACAAACCACAAACTCTTAGGAGACTCACTCTTCTTGTACTTAAGTCGGCATTGTGCCTTTTATATTCAATTCCGATGCGATTTCTGTGTTTCATCGTCAATGTGAAGGTCCAAGGGATACAGTAAACCTGCACTGGTGCATCGGAATCCAATACTGGTCTCCCAGGATCCGCTCAAAGCACAAACTCTTAGAAGATTCACTCTTCTTGTACTTAAGTCGGCATTGTGCCTTTTATATACAAATTCCGATGCGATTTCTGTGTTTCATCGTTAATGTGAAGGTCCAAGGGATACAGTAAACCTGCACTGGTGCATCCGAATCCAATACTGGTCTCCCAGGAGCCGCCCTAAGCACAAACTCGTAGAAGATTCACTCTTCTTGTACTTAAGTCGGCACTGGGCCTTTTATATTCAATTCCGATGCGATTTCTGTGTTTCATCGTCAATGTGAAGGTCCAAGGGATACAGTAAACCTGCACTGGTGCATCGGAATCCAATACTGGTCTCCCAGGATCCGCTCAAAGCACAAACTCTTAAGAGACTCACTCTTCTTGTACTTAAGTCGGCATTGTGCCTCTTATATTCAATTCCGATGCGATTTCTGTGTTTCAATGTCAATGTGACGGTCCAAGGGATACAGTAAACCTGCACTGGTGCATCGGAATCTAATACTGGTCTCCCAGGAGCCGCTCAAAGCACAAACTCTGAGAAGAATCACTCTTCTTGTACTTAAGTCGGCACTGTGCCTTTGATATTCAATTCCGATGCGATTTCTGTGTTTCATCGTCAACGTGAAGGTCCAAGGGATACAGTAAACCTGCACTGGTGCATCGGAATCTAATACTGGTCTCCCAGGAGCCGCTCAAACCACAACCTCTTAGGAGACTCACTCTTCTTGTACTTAAGTCGGCATTGTGCCTTTTATATTCAATTCCGATGCGATTTCTGTGTTTCATCGTCAATGTGAAGGTCCAAGGGATAGAGTAAACCTGCACTGGTGCATCGGAATCTAATACTGGTCTCCCAGGAGCCGCTCAAAACACAAACTCTGAGAAGATTCACTCTTCTTGTACTTAAGTCGGCACTGTGCCTTTTATATTCAATTCCGATGCGATTTCTGTGTTTCATCGTCAATGTGAAGGTCCAAGGGATACAGTAAACCTGCACTGGTGCATCGGAATCCAATACTGGTCTCCCAGGATCCGCTCAAAGCACAAACTCTTAAGAGACTCACTCTTCTTGTACTTAAGTCGGCATTGTGCCTTTTATATTCAATTCCGATGCGATTTCTGTGTTTCATTGTCAATGTGAAGGTCCAAGGGATACAGTAAACCTGCACTGGTGAATCGGAATCCAATACTGGTCTCCCAGGAGCCGCTCAAAGCACAAACTCTGAGAAGATTCACTCTTCTTGTACTTAAGTCGGCACTGTGCCTTTTATATTCAATTCCGATGCGATTTCTGTGTTTCATCGTCAATGTGAAGGTCCAAGGGATACAGTAAACCTGCACTGGTGCATCGGAATCTAATACTGGTCTCCCAGGAGCCGCTCAAACCACAAATTCTTAGGAGACTCACTCTTCTTGTACTTAAGTGGTATTGTGCCTTTTATATTCAATTCCGATGCGATTTCTGTGTTTCATTGTCAATGGGAAGGTCCAAGGGATTGAGTAAAACTGCACTGGTGCATCGGAATCCAATACTGGTCTCCCAGGAGCCGCTCAAAGCACAAACTCTGAGAATATTCACTCTCCTTGTACTTAAGTCGGCACTGTGCCTGTTATATTCAATTCCGATGCGATTTCTGTGTTTCATCGTCAATGTGAAGGTCCAAGGGATGCAGTAAACTTGCACTGGTGCATCGGAATCCAATACTGGTCTCGCAGGATCTGCTCAAAGCACAAACTCTTAGGAGACTCACTCTTCTTGTACTTAAGTCGGCATTGTGCCTTTTATATTCAATTCCGATGCGATTTCTTTGTTTCATCGTCAATGTGAAGGTCCAAGGGATACAGTAAACCTGCACTGGTGCATCTGAATTCAATACTAAACTCCCAGGAGCCGCTCAAAGCACAAACTGTTAGGAGACTCACTCTTCTTGTACTTAAGTCGGTATTGTGCCGTTTATATTCAATTCCGATGCGATTTCTGTGTTTCATCGTCAATGTGAAGGTCCAAGGGATACAGTAAACCTGCACTGGTGCATCGGAATCCAATACTGGTCTCCCAGCAGCTGCTCAGACCACAAATTCTTAGGAGACTCACTCTTCTTGTACTTAAGTCGGCACTGTGCCTTTTATATTCAATTCCGATGCGATTTCTGTGTTTCATCGTCAATGTGAAGGTCCAAGGGATACAGTAAACCTGCACTGGTGCATCGGAATCCAATACTGGTCTCCCAGGAGCCGCTCAAACCACAATCTCTTAGGAGACTCACTCTTCTTGTACTTAAGTCGGTATTGTGCCTTTTATATTCAATTCCGATGCGATATCTGTGTTTCATCGTCAATGTGAAGGTCCAAGGGATAGAGTAAACCTGCACTGGTGCATCGGAATCCAATACTGGTCTCCCAGGTGCCGCTCAAAGCACAAACCCTTAGAAGATTCACTATTCTTGTACTTAAGTCGGCATTGTGCCTTTTATATTCAATTCCGATGCGATTTCTGTGTTTCATTGTCAATGTGACGGTCCAAGGGATACAGTAAACCTGCACTGGTGCATCGGAATCTGATACTGGTCTCCCAGGAGCCGCTCAAAGCACAAACTCTGAGAAGAATCACTCTTCTTGTACTTAAGTCGGCACTGTGCCTTTTATATTCGATTCCGATGCGATTTCTGTGTTTCATCGTGAATGTGAAGGTCCAAGGGATACAGGAAACCTGCACTGGTGCATCGGAATCTAATACTGGTCTCCCAGGAGCCGCTCAAACACAAACTCGTAGAAGATTCACTTTTCTTGTACTTAAGTCGGCACTGTGCCTTTTATATTCAATTCCGATGCGATTTCTGTGTTTCATTGTCAATGTGAAGGTCCAAGGGATGCAGTAAACCTGCACTGGTGCATCGGAATCCAATACTGGTCTACCAGGAGCCGCACAAACCACAAACTCTTAGGAGACTCACTCTTCTTGTACTTAAGTCGGCATTGTGCCTTTTATATTCAATTCCGATGCGATTTCTGTGTTTCATCGTCAATGTGAAGGTCCAAGGGATACAGTAAACCTGCACTGGTGCATCGGAATCCAATACTGGTCTCCCAGGATCCGCTCAAAGCACAAACTCTTAGAAGATTCACTCTTCTTGTACTTAAGTCGGCATTGTGCCTTTTATATACAAATTCCGATGCGATTTTTGTGTTTCATCGTTAATGTGAAGGTCCAAGGGATACAGTAAACCTGCACTGGTGCATCCGAATCCAATACTGGTCTCCCAGGAGCCGCCCTAAGCACAAACTCGTAGAAGATTCACTCGTCTTGTACTTAAGTCGGCACTGGGCCTTTTATATTCAATTCCGATGCGATTTCTGTGTTTCATCGTCAATGTGAAGGTCCAAGGGATACAGTAAACCTGCACTGGTGCATCGGAATCCAATACTGGTCTCCCAGGATCCGCTCAAAGCACAAACTCTTAAGAGACTCACTCTTCTTGTACTTAAGTCGGCATTGTGCCTTTTATATTCAATTCCGATGCGATTTCTGTGTTTCAATGTCAATGTGACGGTCCAAGGGATACAGTAAACCTGCACTGGTGCATCGGAATCTAATACTGGTCTCCAAGGAGCCGCTCAAAGCACAAACTCTGAGAAGAATCACTCTTCTTGTACTTAAGTCGGCACTGTGCCTTTTATATTCGATTCCGATGCGATTTCTGTGTTTCATCGTGAATGTGAAGGTCCAAGGGATACAGTAAACCTGCACTGGTGCATCGGAATCTAATACTGGTCTCCCAGGAGCCGCTCAAACACAAACTCGTAGAAGATTCACTTTTCTTGTACTTAAGTCGGCACTGTGCCTTTTATATTCAATTCCGATGCGATTTCTGTGTTTCATTGTCAATGTGAAGGTCCAAGGGATACAGTAAACCTGCACTGGTGCATCGGAATCCAATACTGGTCTCCCAGGAGCCGCTCAAACCACAAACTCTTAGGAGACTCACTCTTCTTGTACTTAAGTCGGCATTGTGCCTTTTATATTCAATTCCGATGCGATTTCTGTGTTTCATCGTCAATGTGAAGGTCCAATGGATACAGTAAACCTGCACTGGTGCATCGGAATCCAATACTGGTCTCCCAGGATCCGCTCAAAGCACAAACTCTTAGAAGATTCACTCTTCTTGTACTTAAGTCGGCATTGTGCCTTTTATATACAAATTCCGATGCGATTTCTGTGTTTCATCGTTAATGTGAAGGTCCAAGGGATACAGTAAACCTGCACTGGTGCATCCGAATCCAATACTGGTCTCCCAGGAGCCGCCCTAAGCACAAACTCGTAGAAGATTCACTCTTCTTGTACTTAAGTCGGCACTGGGCCTTTTATATTCAATTCCGATGCGATTTCTGTGTTTCATCGTCAATGTGAAGGTTCAAGGGATACAGTAAACCTGCACTGGTGCATCAGAATCCAATACTGGTCTCCCAGGAGCCGCTCAAACCACAAACTCTTAGGAGACTCACTCTTCTTGTACTTAAGTCGGCACTGTGCCTTTGATATTCAATTCCGATGCGATTTCTGTGTTTCATCGTCAACGTGAAGGTCCAAGGGATACAGTAAACCTGCACTGGTGCATCGGAATCTAATACTGGTCTCCCAGGAGCCGCTCAAACCACAAACTCTTAGGAGACTCACTCTTCTTGTACTTAAGTCGGCATTGTGCCTTTTATATTCAATTCCGATGTGATTTCTGTGTTTCATCGTCAATGTGAAGGTCCAAGGGATAGAGTAAACCTGCACTGGTGCATCGGAATCTAATACTGGTCTCCCAGGAGCCGCTCAAAGCACAAACTCTGAGAAGATTCACTCTTCTTGTACTTAAGTCGGCACTGTGCCTTTTATATTCAATTCCGATGCGATTTCTGTGTTTCATCGTCAATGTGAAGTTCCAAGGGATACAGTAAACCTGCACTGGTGTATCGGAATCCAATACTGGTCTCCCAGGATCCGCTCAAAGCACAAACTCTTAAGAGACTCACTCTTCTTGTACTTAAGTCGGCATTGTGCCTTTTATATTCAATTCCGTTGCGATTTCTGTGTTTCATTGTCAATGTGAAGGTCCAAGGGATACAGTAAACCTGCACTGGTGAATCGGAATCCAATACTGGTCTCCCAGGAGCCGCTCAAAGCACAAACTCTGAGAAGATTCACTCTTCTTGTACTTAAGTCGGCACTGTGCCTTTTATATTCAATTCCGATGCGATTTCTGTGTTTCATCGTCAATGTGAAGGTCCAAGGGATACAGTAAACCTGCACTGGTGCATCGGAATCCAATACTGGTCTCCCAGGATCCGCTCAAAGCACAAACTCTTAAGAGACTCACTCTTCTTGTACTTAAGTCGGCACTGTGCCTTTTATATTCAATTCCGATGCGATTTCTGTGTTTCATCGTCAATGTGAAGGTCCAAGGGATACAGTAAACCTGCACTGGTGCATCGGAATCTAATACTGGTCTCCCAGGAGCCGCTCAAACCACAAATTCTTAGGAGACTCACTCTTCTTGTACTTAAGTGGTATTGTGCCTTTTATATTCAATTCCGATGCGACTTCTGTGTTTCATTGTCAATGGGAAGGTCCAAGGGATTGAGTAAAACTGCACTGGTGCATCGGAATCCAATACTGGTCTCCCAGGAGCCGCTCAAAGCACAAACTCTGAGAATATTCACTCTCCTTGTACTTAAGTCGGCACTGTGCCTGTTATATTCAATTCCGATGCGATTTCTGTGTTTCATCGTCAATGTGCAGGTCCAAGGGATGCAGTAAACTTGCACTGGTGCATCGGAATCCAATACTGGTCTCGCAGGATCTGCTCAAAGCACAAACTCTTAGGAGACTCACTCTTCTTGTACTTAAGTCGGCATTGTGCCTTTTATATTCAATTCCGATACGATTTCTGTGTTTCATCGTCAATGTGAAGGTCCAAGGGATACAGTAAACCTGCACTGGTGCATCTGAATTCAATACTAAACTCCCAGGAGCCGCTCAAAGCACAAACTGTTAGGAGACTCACTCTTCTTGTACTTAAGTCGGTATTGTGCCGTTTATATTCAATTCCGATGCGATTTCTGTGTTTCATCGTCAATGTGAAGGTCCAAGGGATACAGTAAACCTGCACTGGTGCATCGGAATCCAATACTGGTCTCCCAGGAGCTGCTCAGACCACAAATTCTTAGGAGACTCACTCTTCTTGTACTTAAGTCGGTATTGTGCCTTTTATATTCAATTCCGATGCGATTTCTGTGTTTCATCGTCAATGTGAAGGTCCAAGGGATACAGTAAACCTGCACTGGTGCATCGGAATCCAATACTGGTCTCCCAGGAGCCGCTCAAAGCACAAACTCTTAGGAGACTCACTCTTCTTGTACTTAAGTCTGCACTGTGCCTTTGATATTCAATTCCGATGCGATTTCTGTGTTTCATCGTCAATGTGAAGGTTCAAGGGATACAGTAAACCTGCACTGGTGCATCGGAATCCAATACTGGTCTCCCAGGAGCCGCTCAAACCACAAACTCTTAGGAGACTCACTCTTCTTGTACTTAAGTCGGCACTGTGCCTTTGATATTCAATTCCGATGCGATTTCTGTGTTTCATCGTCAATGTGAAGGTTCAAGGGATACAGTAAACCTGCACTGGTGCATCGGAATCTGATACTGGTCTCCCAGGAGCCGCTCAAAGCACAAACTCTGAGAAGAATCACTCTTCTTGTACTTAAGTCGGCACTGTGCCTTTTATATTCGATTCCGATGCGATTTCTGTGTTTCATCGTGAATGTGAAGGTCCAAGGGATACAGGAAACCTGCACTGGTGCATCGGAATCTAATACTGGTCTCCCAGGAGCCGCTCAAACACAAACTCGTAGAAGATTCACTTTTCTTGTACTTAAGTCGGCACTGTGCCTTTTATATTCAATTCCGATGCGATTTCTGTGTTTCATTGTCAATGTGAAGGTCCAAGGGATACAGTAAACCTGCACTGGTGCATCAGAATCCAATACTGGTCTACCAGGAGCCGCACAAACCACAAACTCTTAGGAGACTCACTCTTCTTGTACTTAAGTCGGCATTGTGCCTTTTATATTCAATTCCGATGCGATTTCTGTGTTTCATCGTCAATGTGAAGGTCCAAGGGATACAGTAAACCTGCACTGGTGCATCGGAATCCAATACTGGTCTCCCAGGATCCGCTCAAAGCACAAACTCTTAGAAGATTCACTCTTCTTGTACTTAAGTCGGCATTGTGCCTTTTATATACAAATTCCGATGCGATTTCTGTGTTTCATCGTTAATGTGAAGGTCCAAGGGATACAGTAAACCTGCACTGGTGCATCCGAATCCAATACTGGTCTCCCAGGAGCCGCCCTAAGCACAAACTCGTAGAAGATTCACTCTTCTTGTACTTAAGTCGGCACTGGGCCTTTTATATTCAATTCCGATGCGATTTCTGTGTTTCATCGTCAATGTGAAGGTCCAAGGGATACAGTAAACCTGCACTGGTGCATCGGAATCCATTACTGGTCTCCCAGGATCCGCTCAAAGCACAAACTCTTAAGAGACTCACTCTTCTTGTACTTAAGTCGGCATTGTGCCTTTTATATTCAATTCCGATGCGATTTCTGTGTTTCATCGTCAATGTGAAGGTCCAAGGGATAGAGTAAACCTGCACTGGTTCATCGGAATCCAATACTGGTCTCCCAGGTGCCGCTCAAAGCACAAACCCTTAGAAGATTCACTCTTCTTGTACTTAAGTCGGCATTGTGCCTTTTATATTCAATTCCGATGCGATTTCTGTGTTTCAATGTCAATGTGACGGTCCAAGGGATACAGTAAACCTGCACTGGTGCATCGGAATTTAATACTGGTCTCCAAGGAGCCGCTCAAAGCACAAACTCTGAGAAGAATCACTCTTCTTGTACTTAAGTCGGCACTGTGCCTTTTATATTCGATTCCGATGCGATTTCTGTGTTTCATCGTGAATGTGAAGGTCCAAGGGATACGGTAAACCTGCACTGGTGCATCGGAATCTAATACTGGTCTCCCAGGAGCCGCTCAAACACAAACTCGTAGAAGATTCACTTTTCTTGTACTTAAGTCGGCACTGTGCCTTTTATATTCAATTCCGATGCGATTTCTGTGTTTCATTGTCAATGTGAAGGTCCAAGGGATACAGTAAACCTGCACTGGTGCATCGGAATCCAATACTGGTCTCCCAGGAGCCGCTCAAACCACAAACTCTTAGGAGACTCACTCTTCTTGTACTTAAGTCGGCATTGTGCCTTTTATATTCAATTCCGATGCGATTTCTGTGTTTCATCGTCAATGTGAAGGTCCAATGGATACAGTAAACCTGCACTGGTGCATCGGAATCCAATACTGGTCTCCCAGGATCCGCTCAAAGCACAAACTCTTAGAAGATTCACTCTTCTTGTACTTAAGTCGGCATTGTGCCTTTTATATACAAATTCCGATGCGATTTCTGTGTTTCATCGTTAATGTGAAGGTCCAAGGGATACAGTAAACCTGCACTGGTGCATCCGAATCCAATACTGGTCTCCCAGGAGCCGCCCTAAGCACAAACTCGTAGAAGATTCACTCTTCTTGTACTTAAGTCGGCACTGGGCCTTTTATATTCAATTCCGATGCGATTTCTGTGTTTCATCGTCAATGTGAAGGTTCAAGGGATACAGTAAACCTGCACTGGTGCATCAGAATCCAATACTGGTCTCCCAGGAGCCGCTCAAACCACAAACTCTTAGGAGACTCACTCTTCTTGTACTTAAGTCGGCACTGTGCCTTTGATATTCAATTCCGATGCGATTTCTGTGTTTCATCGTCAACGTGAAGGTCCAAGGGATACAGTAAACCTGCACTGGTGCATCGGAATCTAATACTGGTCTCCCAGGAGCCGCTCAAACCACAAACTCTTAGGAGACTCACTCTTCTTGTACTTAAGTCGGCATTGTGCCTTTTATATTCAATTCCGATGTGATTTCTGTGTTTCATCGTCAATGTGAAGGTCCAAGGGATAGAGTAAACCTGCACTGGTGCATCGGAATCTAATACTGGTCTCCCAGGAGCCGCTCAAAGCACAAACTCTGAGAAGATTCACTCTTCTTGTACTTAAGTCGGCACTGTGCCTTTTATATTCAATTCCGATGCGATTTCTGTGTTTCATCGTCAATGTGAAGTTCCAAGGGATACAGTAAACCTGCACTGGTGTATCGGAATCCAATACTGGTCTCCCAGGATCCGCTCAAAGCACAAACTCTTAAGAGACTCACTCTTCTTGTACTTAAGTCGGCATTGTGCCTTTTATATTCAATTCCGTTGCGATTTCTGTGTTTCATTGTCAATGTGAAGGTCCAAGGGATACAGTAAACCTGCACTGGTGAATCGGAATCCAATACTGGTCTCCCAGGAGCCGCTCAAAGCACAAACTCTGAGAAGATTCACTCTTCTTGTACTTAAGTCGGCACTGTGCCTTTTATATTCAATTCCGATGCGATTTCTGTGTTTCATCGTCAATGTGAAGGTCCAAGGGATACAGTAAACCTGCACTGGTGCATCGGAATCCAATACTGGTCTCCCAGGATCCGCTCAAAGCACAAACTCTTAAGAGACTCACTCTTCTTGTACTTAAGTCGGCACTGTGCCTTTTATATTCAATTCCGATGCGATTTCTGTGTTTCATCGTCAATGTGAAGGTCCAAGGGATACAGTAAACCTGCACTGGTGCATCGGAATCTAATACTGGTCTCCCAGGAGCCGCTCAAACCACAAATTCTTAGGAGACTCACTCTTCTTGTACTTAAGTGGTATTGTGCCTTTTATATTCAATTCCGATGCGACTTCTGTGTTTCATTGTCAATGGGAAGGTCCAAGGGATTGAGTAAAACTGCACTGGTGCATCGGAATCCAATACTGGTCTCCCAGGAGCCGCTCAAAGCACAAACTCTGAGAATATTCACTCTCCTTGTACTTAAGTCGGCACTGTGCCTGTTATATTCAATTCCGATGCGATTTCTGTGTTTCATCGTCAATGTGCAGGTCCAAGGGATGCAGTAAACTTGCACTGGTGCATCGGAATCCAATACTGGTCTCGCAGGATCTGCTCAAAGCACAAACTCTTAGGAGACTCACTCTTCTTGTACTTAAGTCGGCATTGTGCCTTTTATATTCAATTCCGATGCGATTTCTGTGTTTCATCGTCAATGTGAAGGTCCAAGGGATACAGTAAACCTGCACTGGTGCATCTGAATTCAATACTAAACTCCCAGGAGCCGCTCAAAGCACAAACTGTTAGGAGACTCACTCTTCTTGTACTTAAGTCGGTATTGTGCCGTTTATATTCAATTCCGATGCGATTTCTGTGTTTCATCGTCAATGTGAAGGTCCAAGGGATACAGTAAACCTGCACTGGTGCATCGGAATCCAATACTGGTCTCCCAGGAGCTGCTCAGACCACAAATTCTTAGGAGACTCACTCTTCTTGTACTTAAGTCGGTATTGTGCCTTTTATATTCAATTCCGATGCGATTTCTGTGTTTCATCGTCAATGTGAAGGTCCAAGGGATACAGTAAACCTGCACTGGTGCATCGGAATCCAATACTGGTCTCCCAGGAGCCGCTCAAACCACAAACTCTTAGGAGACTCACTCTTCTTGTACTTAAGTCTGCACTGTGCCTTTGATATTCAATTCCGATGCGATTTCTGTGTTTCATCGTCAATGTGAAGGTTCAAGGGATACAGTAAACCTGCACTGGTGCATCGGAATCCAATACTGGTCTCCCAGGAGCCGCTCAAACCACAAACTCTTAGGAGACTCACTCTTCTTGTACTTAAGTCGGCACTGTGCCTTTGATATTCAATTCCGATGCGATTTCTGTGTTTCATCGTCAATGTGAAGGTTCAAGGGATACAGTAAACCTGCACTGGTGCATCGGAATCTGATACTGGTCTCCCAGGAGCCGCTCAAAGCACAAACTCTGAGAAGAATCACTCTTCTTGTACTTAAGTCGGCACTGTGCCTTTTATATTCGATTCCGATGCGATTTCTGTGTTTCATCGTGAATGTGAAGGTCCAAGGGATACAGGAAACCTGCACTGGTGCATCGGAATCTAATACTGGTCTCCCAGGAGCCGCTCAAACACAAACTCGTAGAAGATTCACTTTTCTTGTACTTAAGTCGGCACTGTGCCTTTTATATTCAATTCCGATGCGATTTCTGTGTTTCATTGTCAATGTGAAGGTCCAAGGGATACAGTAAACCTGCACTGGTGCATCAGAATCCAATACTGGTCTACCAGGAGCCGCACAAACCACAAACTCTTAGGAGACTCACTCTTCTTGTACTTAAGTCGGCATTGTGCCTTTTATATTCAATTCCGATGCGATTTCTGTGTTTCATCGTCAATGTGAAGGTCCAAGGGATACAGTAAACCTGCACTGGTGCATCGGAATCCAATACTGGTCTCCCAGGATCCGCTCAAAGCACAAACTCTTAGAAGATTCACTCTTCTTGTACTTAAGTCGGCATTGTGCCTTTTATATACAAATTCCGATGCGATTTCTGTGTTTCATCGTTAATGTGAAGGTCCAAGGGATACAGTAAACCTGCACTGGTGCATCCGAATCCAATACTGGTCTCCCAGGAGCCGCCCTAAGCACAAACTCGTAGAAGATTCACTCTTCTTGTACTTAAGTCGGCACTGGGCCTTTTATATTCATATCCGATGCGATTTCTGTGTTTCATCGTCAATGTGAAGGTCCAAGGGATACAGTAAACCTGCACTGGTGCATCAGAATCCAATACTGGTCTACCAGGAGCCGCACAAACCACAAACTCTTAGGAGACTCACTCTTCTTGTACTTAAGTCGGCATTGTGCCTTTTATATTCAATTCCGATGCGATTTCTGTGTTTCATCGTCAATGTGAAGGTCCAAGGGATACAGTAAACCTGCACTGGTGCATCGGAATCCAATACTGGTCTCCCAGGATCCGCTCAAACCACAAACTCTTAGGAGACTCACTCTTCTTGTACTTAAGTCGGCATTGTGCCATTTATATACAAATTCCGATGCGATTTCTGTGTTTCATCGTTAATGTGAAGGTCCAAGGGATACAGTAAACCTGCACTGGTGCATCCGAATCCAATACAGGTCTCCCAGGAGCCGCCCTAAGCACAAACTCGTAGAAGATTCACTCTTCTTGTACTTAAGTCGGCACTGGGCCTTTTATATTCAATTCCGATGCGATTTGTGTGTTTCATCGTCAATGTGAAGGTTCAAGGGATACAGTAAACCTGCACTGGTGCATCAGAATCCAATACTGGTCTCCCAGGAGCCGCTCAAACCACAAACTCTTAGGAGACTCACTCTTCTTGTACTTAAGTCAGCACTGTGCCTTTGATATTCAATTCCGATGCGATTTCTGTGTTTCATCGTCAACGTGAAGGTCCAAGGGATACAGTAAACCTGCACTGGTGCATCGGAATCTAATACTGGTCTCCCAGGAGCCGCTCAAACCACAAACTCTTAGGAGACTCACTCTTCTTGTACTTAAGTCGGCATTGTGCCTTTTATATTCAATTCCGATGCGATTTCTGTGTTTCATCGTCAATGTGAAGGTCCAAGGGATAGAGTAAACCTGCACTGGTGCATCGGAATCTAATACTGGTTTCCCAGGAGCCGCTCAAAGCACAAACTCTGAGAAGATTCACTCTTCTTGTACTTAAGTCGGCACTGTGCCTTTTATATTCAATTCCGATGCGATTTCTGTGTTTCATCGTCAATGTGAAGGTCCAAGGGATACAGTAAACCTGCACTGGTGCATCGGAATCCAATACTGGTCTCCCAGGATCCGCTCAAAGCACAAACTCTTAAGAGACTCACTCTTCTTGTACTTAAGTCGGCATTGTGCCTTTTATATTCAATTCCGATGCGATTTCTGTGTTTCATTGTCAATGTGAAGGTCCAAGGGATACAGTAAACCTGCACTGGTGAATCGGAATCCAATACTGGTCTCCCAGGAGCCGCTCAAAGCACAAACTCTGAGAAGATTCACTCTTCTTGTACTTAAGTCGGCACTGTGCCTTTTATATTCAATTCCGATGCGATTTCTGTGTTTCATCGTCAATGTGAAGGTCCAAGGGATACAGTAAACCTGCACTGGTGCATCGGAATCTAATACTGGTCTCCCAGGAGCCGCTCAAACCACAAATTCTTAGGAGACTCACTCTTCTTGTACTTAAGTGGTATTGTGCCTTTTATATTCAATTCCGATGCGATTTCTGTGTTTCATTGTCAATGGGAAGGTCCAAGGGATTGAGTAAAACTGCACTGGTGCATCGGAATCCAATACTGGTCTCCCAGGAGCCGCTCAAAGCACAAACTCTGAGAATATTCACTCTTCTTGTACTTAAGTCGGCACTGTGCCTGTTATATTCAATTCCGATGCGATTTCTGTGTTTCATCGTCAATGTGAAGGTCCAAGGGATGCAGTAAACTTGCACTGGTGCATCGTAATCCAATACTGGTCTCGCAGGATCTGCTCAAAGCACAAACTCTTAGGAGACTCACTCTTCTTGTACTTAAGTCGGCATTGTGCCTTTTATATTCAATTCCGATGCGATTTCTGTGTTTCATCGTCAATGTGAAGGTCCAAGTGATACAGTAAACCTGCACTAGTGCATCGGAATTCAATACTAAACTCCCAGGAGCCGCTCAAAGCACAAACTGTTAGGAGACTCACTCTTCTTGTACTTAAGTCGGTATTGTGCCGTTTATATTCAATTCCGATGCGATTTCTGTGTTTCATCGTCAATGTGAAGGTCCAAGGGATACAGTAAACCTGCACTGGTGCATCGGAATCCAATACTGGTCTCCCAGGAGCTGCTCAGACCACAAATTCTTAGGAGACTCACTCTTCTTGTACTTAAGTCGGTATTGTGCCTTTTATATTCAATTCCGATGCGATTTCTGTGTTTCATCGTCAATGTGAAGGTCCAAGGGATACAGTAAACCTGCACTGGTGCATCGGAATCCAATACTGGTCTCCCAGGAGCCGCTCAAACCACAAACTCTTAGGAGACTCACTCTTCTTGTACTTAAGTCGGCATTGTGCCTTTTATATTCAATTCCGATGCGATTTCTGTGTTTCATCGTCAATGTGAAGGTCCAAAGGATAGAGTAAACCTGCACTGGTGCATCGGAATCCAATACTGGTCCCCCAGGAGCCGCTCATACCACAAACTCTTAGGAGACTCACTCTTCTTGTACTTAAGTCGGCACTGTGCCTTTTATATTCAATTCCGATGCGATTTCTGTGTTTCATTGTCAATGTGAAGGTCCAAGGGATACAGTAAACCTGCACTGGTGCATCGGAATCCAATACTGGTCTCCCAGGAGCCACTTAAACCACAAACTCTTAGGAGACTCACTCTTCTTGTACTTAAGTGGTATTGTGCCTTTTATATTCAATTCCGATGCGATTTCTGTGTTTCATTGTCCATGGGAAGGTCCAAGGGATAGAGTAAAACTGCACTGGTGCATCGGAATCCAATACCGGTCTCCCAGGAGCCGCTCAAAGCACAAACCCTGAGAATATTCACTCTTCTTGTACTTAAGTCGGCACTGTGCCTGTTATATTCAATTCCGATGCGATTTCTGTGTTTCATCGTCAATGTGAAGGTCCAAGGGATGCAGTAAACTTGCACTGGTGCATCGGAATCCAATACTGGTCTCGCAGGATCTGCTCAAAGCACAAACTCTTAGGAGACTCACTCTTCTTGTACTTAAGTCGGCATTGTGCCTTTTATATTCAATTCCGATGCGATTTCTGTGTTTCATCGTCAATGTGAAGGTCCAAGGGATACAGTAAACCTGCACTGGTGCATCGGAATTCAATACTAAACTCCCAGGAGCCGCTCAAAGCACAAACTGTTAGGAGACTCACTCTTCTTGTACTTAAGTCGGTATTGTGCCGTTTATATTCAATTCCGATGCGATTTCTGTGTTTCATCGTCAATGTGAAGGTCCAAGGGATACAGTAAACCTGCACTGGTGCATCGGAATCCAATACTGGACTCCCAGGAGCCGCTCAAAGCACAAACTCTGAGAAGATTCACTCTTCTTGTACTTAAGTCGGCACTGTGCCTTTTATATTCAATTCCGATGCGATTTCTGTGTTTCATCGTCAATGTGAAGGTCCAAGGGATACAGTAAACCTGCACTGGTGCATCGGAATCCAATACTGGTCTCCCAGGATCCGCTCAAAGCACAAACTCTTAAGAGACTCACTCTTCTTGTACTTAAGTCGGCATTGTGCCTTTTATATTCAATTCCGATGCGATTTCTGTGTTTCATTGTCAATGTGAAGGTCCAAGGGATACAGTAAACCTGCACTGGTGAATCGGAATCCAATACTGGTCTCCCAGGAGCCGCTCAAAGCACAAACTCTGAGAAGATTCACTCTTCTTGTACTTAAGTCGGCACTGTGCCTTTTATATTCAATTCCGATGCGATTTCTGTGTTTCATCGTCAATGTGAAGGTCCAAGGGATACAGTAAACCTGCACTGGTGCATCGGAATCTAATACTGGTCTCCCAGGAGCCGCTCAAACCACAAATTCTTAGGAGACTCACTCTTCTTGTACTTAAGTGGTATTGTGCCTTTTATATTCAATTCCGATGCGATTTCTGTGTTTCATTGTCAATGGGAAGGTCCAAGGGATTGAGTAAAACTGCACTGGTGCATCGGAATCCAATACTGGTCTCCCAGGAGCCGCTCAAAGCACAAACTCTGAGAATATTCACTCTTCTTGTACTTAAGTCGGCACTGTGCCTGTTATATTCAATTCCGATGCGATTTCTGTGTTTCATCGTCAATGTGAAGGTCCAAGGGATGCAGTAAACTTGCACTGGTGCATCGTAATCCAATACTGGTCTCGCAGGATCTGCTCAAAGCACAAACTCTTAGGAGACTCACTCTTCTTGTACTTAAGTCGGCATTGTGCCTTTTATATTCAATTCCGATGCGATTTCTGTGTTTCATCGTCAATGTGAAGGTCCAAGTGATACAGTAAACCTGCACTGGTGCATCGGAATTCAATACTAAACTCCCAGGAGCCGCTCAAAGCACAAACTGTTAGGAGACTCACTCTTCTTGTACTTAAGTCGGTATTGTGCCGTTTATATTCAATTCCGATGCGATTTCTGTGTTTCATCGTCAATGTGAAGGTCCAAGGGATACAGTAAACCTGCACTGGTGCATCGGAATCCAATACTGGTCTCCCAGGAGCTGCTCAGACCACAAATTCTTAGGAGACTCACTCTTCTTGTACTTAAGTCGGTATTGTGCCTTTTATATTCAATTCCGATGCGATTTCTGTGTTTCATCGTCAATGTGAAGGTCCAAGGGATACAGTAAACCTGCACTGGTGCATCGGAATCCAATACTGGTCTCCCAGGAGCCGCTCAAACCACAAACTCTTAGGAGACTCACTCTTCTTGCACTTAAGTCGGCATTGTGCCTTTTATATTCAATTCCGATGCGATTTCTGTGTTTCATCGTCAATGTGAAGGTCCAAAGGATAGAGTAAACCTGCACTGGTGCATCGGAATCCAATACTGGTCCCCCAGGAGCCGCTCATACCACAAACTCTTAGGAGACTCACTCTTCTTGTACATAAGTCGGCACTGTGCCTTTTATATTCAATTCCGATGCGATTTCTGTGTTTCATTGTCAATGTGAAGGTCCAAGGGATACAGTAAACCTGCACTGGTGCATCGGAATCCAATACTGGTCTCCCAGGAGCCACTTAAACCACAAACTCTTAGGAGACTCACTCTTCTTGTACTTAAGTGGTATTGTGCCTTTTATATTCAATTCCGATGCGATTTCTGTGTTTCATTGTCCATGGGAAGGTCCAAGGGATAGAGTAAAACTGCACTGGTGCATCGGAATCCAATACCGGTCTCCCAGGAGCCGCTCAAAGCACAAACCCTGAGAATATTCACTCTTCTTGTACTTAAGTCGGCACTGTGCCTGTTATATTCAATTCCGATGCGATTTCTGTGTTTCATCGTCAATGTGAAGGTCCAAGGGATGCAGTAAACTTGCACTGGTGCATCGGAATCCAATACTGGTCTCGCAGGATCTGCTCAAAGCACAAACTCTTAGGAGACTCACTCTTCTTGTACTTAAGTCGGCATTGTGCCTTTTATATTCAATTCCGATGCGATTTCTGTGTTTCATCGTCAATGTGAAGGTCCAAGGGATACAGTAAACCTGCACTGGTGCATCGGAATTCAATACTAAACTCCCAGGAGCCGCTCAAAGCACAAACTGTTAGGAGACTCACTCTTCTTGTACTTAAGTCGGTATTGTGCCTTTTATATTCAATTCCGATGCGATTTCTGTGTTTCATCGTCAATGTGAAGGTCCAAGGGATACAGTAAACCTGCACTGGTGCATCGGAATCTAACACTGGTCTCCCAGGAGCCGCTCAAACCACAAACTCTTAGGAGACTCACTCTTCTTGTACTTAAGTCGGCATTGTGCCTTTTATATTCAATTCCGATGCGATTTCTGTGTTTCATCGTCAATGTGAAGGTCCAAAGGATAGAGTAAACCTGCACTGGTGCATCGGAATCCAATACTGGTCCCCCAGGAGCCGCTCAAACCACAAACTCTTAGGAGACTCACTCTTCTTGTACTTAAGTCGGCACTGGGCCTTTTATATTCAATTCCGATGCGATTTCTGTGTTTCATCGTCAATGTGAAGGTTCAAGGGATACAGTAAACCTGCACTGGTGCATCGGAATCCAATACTGGTCTCCCAGGAGCCGCCCTAAGCACAAACTCGTAGAAGATTCACTCTTCTTGTACTTAAGTCGGCACTGGGCCTTTTATATTCAATTCCGATGCGATTTCTGTGTTTCATCGTCAATGTGAAGGTTCAAGGGATACAGTAAACCTGCACTGGTGCATCGGAATCCAATACTGGTCTCCCAGGAGCCGCTCAAACCACAAACTCTTAGGAGACTCACTCTTCTTGTACTTAAGTCGGCACTGTGCCTGTTATATTCAATTCCGATGCGATTTCTGTGTTTCATCGTCAATGTGAAGGTCCAAGGGATGCAGTAAACTTGCACTGGTGCATCGGAATCCAATACTGGTCTCGCAGGATCTGCTCAAAGCACAAACTCTTAGGAGACTCACTCTTCTTGTACTTAAGTCGGCATTGTGCCTTTTATATTCAATTCCGATGCGATTTCTGTGTTTCATCGTCAATGTGAAAGTCCAAGGGATACAGTAAACCTGCACTGGTGCATCGGAATCCAATACTGGTCTCCCAGGAGCTGCTCAGACCAGAAACTCTTAGGAGACTCACTCTTCTTGTACTTAAGTCGGTATTGTGCCTTTTATATTCAATTCCGATGCGATTTCTGTGTTTCATCGTCAATGTGAAGGTCCAAGGGATACAGTAAACCTGCACTGGTGCATCGGAATCTAATACTGGTCTCCCAGGAGCCGCTCAAAGCACAAACTCTTAGGAGACTCACTCTTCTTGTACTTAAGTCGGCACTGTGCCTTTGATATTCAATTCCGATGCGATTTCTGTGTTTCATCGTCAATGTGAAGGTTCAAGGGATACAGTAAACCTGCACTGGTGCATCGGAATCCAATACTGGTCTCCCAGGAGCCGCTCAAACCACAAACTCTCAGGAGACTCACTCTTCTTGTACTTAAGTCGGCACTGTGCCTTTTATATTCAATTCCGATGCGATTTCTGTGTTTCATCGTCAATGTGAAGGTCCAAGGGATACAGTAAACCTGCACTGGTGCATCGGAATCCAATACTGGTCTCCCAGGTGCCGCTCAAAGCACAAACTCTTAGGAGACTCACTCTTCTTGTACTTAAGTCGGCACTGTGCCTTTGATATTCAATTCCGATGCGATTTCTGTGTTTCATCGTCAATGTGAAGGTTCAAGGGATACAGTAAACCTGCACTGGTGCATCGGAATCCAATACTGGTCTCCCAGGAGCCGCCCTAAGCACAAACTCGTAGAAGATTCACTCTTCTTGTACTTAAGTCGGCACTGGGCCTTTTATATTCAATTCCGATGCGATTTCTGTGTTTCATCGTCAATGTGAAGGTTCAAGGGATACAGTAAACCTGCACTGGTGCATCGGAATCCAATACTGGTCTCCCAGGAGCCGCTGAAACCACAAACTCTTAGGAGACTCACTCTTCTTGTACTTAAGTCGGCACTGTGCCTTTGATATTCAATTCCGATGCGATTTCTGTGTTTCATCGTCAACGTGAAGGTCCAAGGGATACAGTAAACCTGCACTGGTGCATCGGAATCTAATACTGGTCTCCCAGGAGCCGCTCAAACCACAAACTCTTAGGAGACTCACTCTTCTTGTACTTAAGTCGGCACTGTGCCTTTTATATTCAATTCCGATGCGATTTCTGTGTTTCATCGTCAATGTGAAGGTCCATGGGATACAGTAAACCTGCACTGGTGCATCGGAATCTAATACTGGTCTCCCAGGAGCCGCTCAAACCACAAATTCTTAGGAGACTCACTCTTCTTGTACTTAAGTGGTATTGTGCCTTTTATATTCAATTCCGATGCGATTTCTGTGTTTCATTGTCAATGTGAAGGTCCAAGGGATTGAGTAAAACTGCACTGGTGCATCGGAATCCAATACTGGTCTCCCAGGAGCCGCACAAAGCACAAACTCTGAGAATATTCACTCTTCTTGTACTTAAGTCGGCACTGTGCCTGTTATATTCAATTCCGATGCGATTTCTGTGTTTCATCGTCAATGTGAAGGTCCAAGGGATGCAGTAAACTTGCACTGGTGCATCGGAATCCAATACTGGTCTCGCAGGATCTGCTCAAAGCACAAACTCTTAGGAGACTCACTCTTCTTGTACTTAAGTCGGCATTGTGCCTTTTATATTCAATTCCGATGCGATTTCTGTGTTTCATCGTCAATGTGAAGGTCCAAGGGATACAGTAAACCTGCACTGGTGCATCGGAATTCAATACTAAACTCCCAGGAGCCGCTCAAAGCACAAACTGTTAGGAGACTCACTCTTCTTGTACTTAAGTCGGTATTGTGCCGTTTATATTCAATTCCGATGCGATTTCTGTGTTTCATCGTCAATGTGAAAGTCCAAGGGATACAGTAAACCTGCACTGGTGCATCGGAATCCAATACTGGTCTCCCAGGAGCTGCTCAGACCACAAACTCTTAGAAGACTCACTCTTCTTGTACTTAAGTCGGTATTGTGCCTTTTATATTCAATTCCGATGCGATTTCTGTGTTTCATCGTCAATGTGAAGGTCCAAGGGATACAGTAAACCTGCACTGGTGCATCGGAATCCAATACTGGTCTCCCAGGAGCCGCTCAAAGCACAAACTCTTAGGAGACTCACTCTTCTTGTACTTAAGTCGGCACTGTGCCTTTGATATTCAATTCCGATGCGATTTCTGTGTTTCATCGTCAATGTGAAGGTTCAAGGGATACAGTAAACCTGCACTGGTGCATCGGAATCCAATACTGGTCTCCCAGGAGCCGCTCAAACCACAAACTCTTAGGAGACTCACTCTTCTTGTACTTAAGTCGGCACTGTGCCTTTTATATTCAATTCCGATGCGATTTCTGTGTTTCATCGTCAATGTGAAGGTTCAAGGGATACAGTATACCTGCACTAGTGCATCGGAATCTAATACTGGTCTCCCAGGAGCCGCTCAAACCACAAACTCTTAGGAGACTCACTCTTCTTGTACTTAAGTCGGCATTGTGCCTTTTATATTCAATTCCGATGCGATTTCTGTGTTTCATCGTCAATGTGAAGGTCCAAAGGATAGAGTAAACCTGCACTGGTGCATCGGAATCCAATACTGGTCCCCCAGGAGCCGCTCAAACCACAAACTCTTAGGAGACTCACTCTTCTTGTACTTAAGTCGGCACTGTGCCTTTTATATTCAATTCCGATGCGATTTCTGTGTTTCATCGTCAATGTGAAGGTCCAAGGGATACAGTAAACCTGCACTGGTGCATCGGAATCCAATACTGGTCTCCCAGGAGCCACTCAAACCACAAACTCTTAGGAGACTCACTCTTCTTGTACTTAAGTGGTATTGTGCCTTTTATATTCAATTCCGATGCGATTTCTGTGTTTCATTGTCCATGGGAAGGTCCAAGGGATAGAGTAAAACTGCACTGGTGCATCGGAATCCAATACCGGTCTCCCAGGAGCCGCTCAAAGCACAAACTCTGAGAATATTCACTCTTCTTGTACTTAAGTCGGTACTGTGCCTTTTATATTCAATTCCGATGCGATTTCTGTGTTTCATCGTCAATGTGAAGGTCCAAGGGATACAGTAAACCTGCACTGGTGCATCGGAATCCAATACTGGTCTCCCAGGAGCCGCTCAAAGCACAAACTCTTAGGAGTTTCACTCTTCTTGTACTTAGGTCAGCACTGTGCCTTTTATATTCAATTCCGATGCGATTTCTGTGTTTCATCGTCAATGTGAAGGTCCAAGGGATACAGTAAATCTGCACTGGTGCATCGGAATCCAATACTGGTCTCCCAGGAGCCGCTCAAACCACAAACTCTTAGGAGACTCACTCTTCTTGTACTTAAGTGGTATTGTGCCTTTTATATTCAATTCCGATGCGATTTCTGTGTTTCATCGTCAATGTGAAGGTCCAAGGGATATAGTAAACCTGCACTGGTGCATCGGAATCCAATACTGGTCTCCCAGGAGCCGCTCAAAGCACAAACTCTGAGAAGATTCACTCTTCTTGTACTTAAGTCGGCACTGTGCGTTTTATATTCAATTCCGATGCGATTTCTGTGTTTCATCGTCAATGTGAAGGTCCAAGGGATACAGTAAACCTGCACTGGTGCATCGGAATCCAATACTGGTCTCCCAGGAGCCGCTCAAGGCACAAACTCTTAGGAGACTCACTCTTCTTGTACTTAGGTCAGCACTGTGCCTTTTATATTCAATTCCGATGCGATTTCTGTGTTTCATTGTCAATGGGAAGGTCCAAGGGATAGAGTAAAACTGCACTGGTGCATCGGAATCCAATACTGGTCTCCCAGGAGCCGCTCAAAGCACAAACTCTTAGAATATTCACTCTTCTTGTACTTAAGTCGGCACTGTGCTTTTTATATTCAATTCCGATGCAATTTCTGTGTTTCATCGTCAATGTGAAGGTCCAAGGGATACAGTAAACCTGCACTGGTGCATCGGAATCCAATACTGGTCTCCCAGGAGCCGCTCAAACCACAAACTCTTAGGAGACTCACTCTTCTTGTACTTAAGTGGTATTGTGCCTTTTATATTCAATTCCGATGCGATTTCTGTGTTTCATCGTCAATGTGAAGGTCCAAGGGACATAGTAAACCTGCACTGGTGCATCGGAATCCAATACTGGTCTCCCAGGAGCCGCTCAAAGCACAAACTCTGAGAAGATTCACTCTTCTTGTACTTAAGTCAGCACTGTGCCTTTATATTCAATTCCGATGCAATTTCTGTGCTTCATCGTCAATGTGAAGGTCCAAGGGATAGAGTAAACCTGCACTGGTGAATCGGAATCCAATACTGGTCTCCCAGGAGCCGCTCAAAGCACAAACTCTGAGAAGATTCACTCTTCTTGTACTTAAGTCGGCACTGTGCCTTTTATATTCAATTCCGATGCGATTTCTGTGTTTCATCGTCAATGTGAAGGTCCAAGGGATACAGTAAACCTGCACTGGTGCATCGGAATCCAATACTGGTCTCCCAGGAGCCGCTCAAACCACAAACTCTTTGGACACTCACTCTTCTTGTACTTAAGTCGGCACTGTGCCTTTTATATTCAATTCCGATGCGATTTCTGTGTTTCATCGTCAATGTGAAGGTCCAAGGGATACAGTAAACCTGCACTGGTGCATCGGAATCCAATACTGGTCTCCCAGGAGCCGCTCAAACCACAAACTCTTGGGAGACTCACTCTTCTTGTACTTAAGTGGTATTGTGCCTTATATATTCAATTCCGATGCGATTTCTGTGTTTCATTGTCAATGGGAAGGTCCAAGGGATAGAGTAAAACTGCACTGGTGCATCGGAATCCAATACTGGTCTCCCAGGAGCCGCTCAAAGCACAAACTCTGAGAAGAATCACTCTTCTTGTACTTAAGTCGGCACTGTGCCTTTTATATTCGATTCCGATGCGATTTCTGTGTTTCATCGTGAATGTGAAGGTCCAAGGGATACAGGAAACCTGCACTGGTGCATCGGAATCTAATACTGGTCTCCCAGGAGCCGCTCAAACACAAACTCGTAGAAGATTCACTTTTCTTGTACTTAAGTCGGCACTGTGCCTTTTATATTCAATTCCGATGCGATTTCTGTGTTTCATTGTCAATGTGAAGGTCCAAGGGATACAGTAAACCTGCACTGGTGCATCAGAATCCAATACTGGTCTACCAGGAGCCGCACAAACCACAAACTCTTAGGAGACTCACTCTTCTTGTACTTAAGTCGGCATTGTGCCTTTTATATTCAATTCCGATGCGATTTCTGTGTTTCATCGTCAATGTGAAGGTCCAAGGGATACAGTAAACCTGCACTGGTGCATCGGAATCCAATACTGGTCTCCCAGGATCCGCTCAAAGCACAAACTCTTAGAAGATTCACTCTTCTTGTACTTAAGTCGGCATTGTGCCTTTTATATACAAATTCCGATGCGATTTCTGTGTTTCATCGTTAATGTGAAGGTCCAAGGGATACAGTAAACCTGCACTGGTGCATCCGAATCCAATACTGGTCTCCCAGGAGCCGCCCTAAGCACAAACTCGTAGAAGATTCACTCTTCTTGTACTTAAGTCGGCACTGGGCCTTTTATATTCAATTCCGATGCGATTTCTGTGTTTCATCGTCAATGTGAAGGTCCAAGGGATACAGTAAACCTGCACTGGTGCATCGGAATCCATTACTGGTCTCCCAGGATCCGCTCAAAGCACAAACTCTTAAGAGACTCACTCTTCTTGTACTTAAGTCGGCATTGTGCCTTTTATATTCAATTCCGATGCGATTTCTGTGTTTCATCGTCAATGTGAAGGTCCAAGGGATAGAGTAAACCTGCACTGGTTCATCGGAATCCAATACTGGTCTCCCAGGTGCCGCTCAAAGCACAAACCCTTAGAAGATTCACTCTTCTTGTACTTAAGTCGGCATTGTGCCTTTTATATTCAATTCCGATGCGATTTCTGTGTTTCAATGTCAATGTGACGGTCCAAGGGATACAGTAAACCTGCACTGGTGCATCGGAATCTAATACTGGTCTCCCAGGAGCCGCTCAAAGCACAAACTCTGAGAAGAATCACTCTTCTTGTACATAAGTCGGCACTGTGCCTTTTATATTCGATTCCGATGCGATTTCTGTGTTTCATCGTGAATGTGAAGGTCCAAGGGATTCAGTAAACCTGCACTGGTGCATCGGAATCTAATACTGGTCTCCCAGGAGCCGCTCAAACACAAACTCGTAGAAGATTCACTTTTCTTGTACTTAAGTCGGCACTGTGCCTTTTATATTCAATTCCGATGCGATTTCTGTGTTTCATTGTCAATGTGAAGGTCCAAGGGATACAGTAAACCTGCACTGGTGCATCGGAATCCAATACTGGTCTCCCAGGAGCCGCTCAAACCACAAACTCTTAGGAGACTCACTCTTCTTGTACTTAAGTCGGCATTGTGCCTTTTATATTCAATTCCGATGCGATTTCTGTGTTTCATCGTCAATGTGAAGGTCCAATGGATACAGTAAACCTGCACTGGTGCATCGGAATCCAATACTGGTCTCCCAGGATCCGCTCAAACCACAAACTCTTAGGAGACTCACTCTTCTTGTACTTAAGTCGGCATTGTGCCTTTTATATACAAATTCCGATGCGATTTCTGTGTTTCATCGTTAATGTGAAGGTCCAAGGGATACAGTAAACCTGCACTGGTGCATCCGAATCCAATACTGGTCTCCCAGGAGCCGCCCTAAGCACAAACTCGTAGAAGATTCACTCTTCTTGTACTTAAGTCGGCACTGGGCCTTTTATATTCAATTACGATGCGATTTGTGTGTTTCATCGTCAATGTGAAGGTTCAAGGGATACAGTAAACCTGCACTGGTGCATCAGAATCCAATACTGGTCTCCCAGGAGCCGCTCAAACCACAAACTCTTAGGAGACTCACTCTTCTTGTACTTAAGTCGGCACTGTGCCTTTGATATTCAATTCCGATGCGATTTCTGTGTTTCATCGTCAACGTGAAGGTCCAAGGGATACAGTAAACCTGCACTGGTGCATCGGAATCTAATACTGGTCTCCCAGGAGCCGCTCAAACCACAAACTCTTAGGAGACTCACTCTTCTTGTACTTAAGTCGGCATTGTGCCTTTTATATTCAATTCCGATGCGATTTCTGTGTTTCATCGTCAATGTGAAGGTCCAAGGGATAGAGTAAACCTGCACTGGTGCATCGGAATCTAATACTGGTCTCCCAGGAGCCGCTCAAAGCACAAACTCTGAGAAGATTCACTCTTCTTGTACTTAAGTCGGCACTGTGCCTTTTATATTCAATTCCGATGCGATTTCTGTGTTTCATCGTCAATGTGAAGGTCCAAGGGATACAGTAAACCTGCACTGGTGCATCGGAATCCAATACTGGTCTCCCAGGATCCGCTCAAAGCACAAACTCTTAAGAGACTCACTCTTCTTGTACTTAAGTCGGCATTGTGCCTTTTATATTCAATTCCGATGCGATTTCTGTGTTTCATTGTCAATGTGAAGGTCCAAGGGATACAGTAAACCTGCACTGGTGAATCGGAATCCAATACTGGTCTCCCAGGAGCCGCTCAAAGCACAAACTCTGAGAAGATTCACTCTTCTTGTACTTAAGTCGGCACTGTGCCTTTTATATTCAATTCCGATGCGATTTCTGTGTTTCATCGTCAATGTGAAGGTCCAAGGGATACAGTAAACCTGCACTGGTGCATCGGAATCTAATACTGGTCTCCCAGGAGCCGCTCAAACCACAAATTCTTAGGAGACTCACTCTTCTTGTACTTAAGTGGTATTGTGCCTTTTATATTCAATTCCGATGCGATTTCTGTGTTTCATTGTCAATGGGAAGGTCCAAGGGATTGAGTAAAACTGCACTGGTGCATCGGAATCCAATACTGGTCTCCCAGGAGCCGCTCAAAGCACAAACTCTGAGAATATTCACTCTTCTTGTACTTAAGTCGGCACTGTGCCTGTTATATTCAATTCCGATGCGATTTCTGTGTTTCATCGTCAATGTGAAGGTCCAAGGGATGCAGTAAACTTGCACTGGTGCATCGTAATCCAATACTGGTCTCGCAGGATCTGCTCAAAGCACAAACTCTTAGGAGACTCACTCTTCTTGTACTTAAGTCGGCATTGTGCCTTTTATATTCAATTCCGATGCGATTTCTGTGTTTCATCGTCAATGTGAAGGTCCAAGTGATACAGTAAACCTGCACTGGTGCATCGGAATTCAATACTAAACTCCCAGGAGCCGCTCAAAGCACAAACTGTTAGGAGACTCACTCTTCTTGTACTTAAGTCGGTATTGTGCCGTTTATATTCAATTCCGATGCGATTTCTGTGTTTCATCGTCAATGTGAAGGTCCAAGGGATACAGTAAACCTGCACTGGTGCATCGGAATCCAATACTGGTCTCCCAGGAGCTGCTCAGACCACAAATTCTTAGGAGACTCACTCTTCTTGTACTTAAGTCGGTATTGTGCCTTTTATATTCAATTCCGATGCGATTTCTGTGTTTCATCGTCAATGTGAAGGTCCAAGGGATACAGTAAACCTGCACTGGTGCATCGGAATCCAATACTGGTCTCCCAGGAGCCGCTCAAACCACAAACTCTTAGGAGACTCACTCTTCTTGTACTTAAGTCGGCATTGTGCCTTTTATATTCAATTCCGATGCGATTTCTGTGTTTCATCGTCAATGTGAAGGTCCAAAGGATAGAGTAAACCTGCACTGGTGCATCGGAATCCAATACTGGTCCCCCAGGAGCCGCTCAAACCACAAACTCTTAGGAGACTCACTCTTCTTGTACTTAAGTCGGCACTGTGCCTTTTATATTCAATTCCGATGCGATTTCTGTGTTTCATTGTCAATGTGAAGGTCCAAGGGATACAGTAAACCTGCACTGGTGCATCGGAATCCAATACTGGTCTCCCAGGAGCCACTTAAACCACAAACTCTTAGGAGACTCACTCTTCTTGTACTTAAGTGGTATTGTGCCTTTTATATTCAATTCCGATGCGATTTCTGTGTTTCATTGTCCATGGGAAGGTCCAAGGGATAGAGTAAAACTGCACTGGTGCATCGGAATCCAATACCGGTCTCCCAGGAGCCGCTCAAAGCACAAACCCTGAGAATATTCACTCTTCTTGTACTTAAGTCGGCACTGTGCCTGTTATATTCAATTCCGATGCGATTTCTGTGTTTCATCGTCAATGTGAAGGTCCAAGGGATGCAGTAAACTTGCACTGGTGCATCGGAATCCAATACTGGTCTCGCAGGATCTGCTCAAAGCACAAACTCTTAGGAGACTCACTCTTCTTGTACTTAAGTCGGCACTGTGCCTTTTATATTCAATTCCGATGCGATTTCTGTGTTTCATCGTCAATGTGAAGGTCCAAGGGATACAGTAAACCTGCACTGGTGCATCGGAATTCAATACTAAACTCTCAGGAGCCGCTCAAAGCACAAACTGTTAGGAGACTCACTCTTCTTGTACTTAAGTCGGTATTGTGCCGTTTAT
This sequence comes from Schistocerca nitens, assembly GCF_023898315.1. NCBI lineage: Eukaryota > Metazoa > Arthropoda > Insecta > Orthoptera > Acrididae > Schistocerca > Schistocerca nitens. The sequence goes on along the minus strand of NW_026045908.1, from coordinate 1,401,861 downwards.
ATTCAATTCCGATGCGATTTCTGTGTTTCATCGTCAATGTGAAGGTCCAAGGGATACAGTAAACCTGCACTGGTGCATCGGAATCCAATACTGGACTCCCAGGAGCTGCTCAGACCACAAACTCTTAGGAGACTCACTCTTCTTGTACTTAAGTCGGTATTGTGCCTTTTATATTCAATTCCGATGCGATTTCTGTGTTTCATCGTCAATGTGAAGGTCCAAGGGATACAGTAAACCTGCACTGGTGCATCGGAATCCAATACTGGTCTCCCAGGTGCCGCTCAAAGCACAAACTCTTAGGAGACTCACTCTTCTTGTACTTAAGTCGGCACTGTGCCTTTGATATTCAATTCCGATGCGATTTCTGTGTTTCATCGTCAATGTGAAGGTTCAAGGGATACAGTAAACCTGCACTGGTGCATCGGAATCCAATACTGGTCTCCCAGGAGCCGCCCTAAGCACAAACTCGTAGAAGATTCACTCTTCTTGTACTTAAGTCGGCACTGGGCCTTTTATATTCAATTCCGATGCGATTTCTGTGTTTCATCGTCAATGTGAAGGTTCAAGGGATACAGTAAATCTGCACTGGTGCATCGGAATCCAATACTGGTCTCCCAGGAGCCGCTGAAACCACAAACTCTTAGGAGACTCACTCTTCTTGTACTTAAGTCGGCACTGTGCCTTTGATATTCAATTCCGATGCGATTTCTGTGTTTCATCGTCAACGTGAAGGTCCAAGGGATACAGTAAACCTGCACTGGTGCATCGGAATCTAATACTGGTCTCCCAGGAGCCGCTCAAACCACAAACTCTTAGGAGACTCACTCTTCTTGTACTTAAGTCGGCATTGTGCCTTTTATATTCAATTCCGATGCGATTTCTGTGTTTCATCGTCAATGTGAAGGTCCAAAGGATAGAGTAAACCTGCACTGGTGCATCGGAATCCAATACTGGTCCCCCAGGAGCCGCTCAAACCACAAACTCTTAGGAGACTCACTCTTCTTGTACTTAAGTCGGCACTGGGCCTTTTATATTCAATTCCGATGCGATTTCTGTGTTTCATCGTCAATGTGAAGGTTCAAGGGATACAGTACACCTGCACTGGTGCATCGGAATCCAATACTGGTCTCCCAGGAGCCGCCCTAAGCACAAACTCGTAGAAGATTCACTCTTCTTGTACTTAAGTCGGCACTGGGCCTTTTATATTCAATTCCGATGCGATTTCTGTGTTTCATCGTCAATGTGAAGGTTCAAGGGATACAGTAAACCTGCACTGGAGCATCGGAATCCAATACTGGTCTCCCAGGAGCCGCTCAAACCACAAACTCTTAGGAGACTCACTCTTCTTGTACTTAAGTCGGCACTGTGCCTTTGATATTCAATTCCGATGCGATTTCTGTGTTTCATCGTCAACGTGAAGGTCCAAGGGATACAGTAAACCTGCACTGGTGCATCAGAATCTAATACTGGTCTCCCAGGAGCCGCTCAAACTACAAACTCTTAGGAGACTCACTCTTCTTGTACTTAAGTCGGCATTGTGCCTTTTATATTCAATTCCGATTCGATTTCTGTGTTTCATTGTCAATGTGAAGGTCCAAGGGATACAGTAAACCTGCACTGGTGAATCGGAATCCAATACTGGTCTCCCAGGAGCCGCTCAAAGCACAAACTCTGAGAAGATTCACTCTTCTTGTACTTAAGTCGGCACTGTGCCTTTTATATTCAATTCCGATGCGATTTCTGTGTTTCATCGTCAATGTGAAGGTCCAAGGGATACAGTAAACCTGCACTGGTGCATCGGAATCTAATACTGGTCTCCCAGGAGCCGCTCAAACCACAAATTCTTAGGAGACTCACTCTTCTTGTACTTAAGTGGTATTGTGCCTTTTATATTCAATTCCGATGCGATTTCTGTGTTTCATTGTCAATGGGAAGGTCCAAGGGATTGAGTAAAACTGCACTGGTGCATCGGAATCCAATACTGGTCTCCCAGGAGCCGCACAAAGCACAAACTCTGAGAATATTCACTCTTCTTGTACTTAAGTCGGCACTGTGCCTGTTATATTCAATTCCGATGCGATTTCTGTGTTTCATCGTCAATGTGAAGGTCCAAGGGATGCAGTAAACTTGCACTGGTGCATCGGAATCCAATACTGGTCTCGCAGGATCTGCTCAAAGCACAAACTCTTAGGAGACTCACTCTTCTTGTACTTAAGTCGGCATTGTGCCTTTTATATTCAATTCCGATGCGATTTCTGTGTTTCATCGTCAATGTGAAGGTCCAAGGGATACAGTAAACCTGCACTGGTGCATCGGAATTCAATACTAAACTCCCAGGAGCCGCTCAAAGCACAAACTGTTAGGAGACTCACTCTTCTTGTACTTAAGTCGGTATTGTGCCGTTTATATTCAATTCCGATGCGATTTCTGTGTTTCATCGTCAATGTGAAAGTCCAAGGGATACAGTAAACCTGCACTGGTGCATCGGAATCCAATACTGGTCTCCCAGGAGCTGCTCAGACCAGAAACTCTTAGGAGACTCACTCTTCTTGTACTTAAGTCGGTATTGTGCCTTTTATATTCAATTCCGATGCGATTTCTGTGTTTCATCGTCAATGTGAAGGTCCAAGGGATACAGTAAACCTGCACTGGTGCATCGGAATCCAATACTGGTCTCCCAGGAGCCGCTCAAAGCACAAACTCTTAGGAGACTCACTCTTCTTGTACTTAAGTCGGCACTGTGCCTTTGATATTCAATTCCGATGCGATTTCTGTGTTTCATCGTCAATGTGAAGGTTCAAGGGATACAGTAAACCTGCACTGGTGCATCGGAATCCAATACTGGTCTCCCAGGAGCCGCTCAAACCACAAACTCTTAGGAGACTCACTCTTCTTGTACTTAAGTCGGCACTGTACCTTTTATATTCAATTCCGATGCGATTTCTGTGTTTCATCGTCAATGTGAAGGTCCAAGGGATACAGTAAACCTGCACTGGTGCATCGGAATCCAATACTGGTCTCCCAGGTGCCGCTCAAAGCACAAACTCTTAGGAGACTCACTCTTCTTGTACTTAAGTCGGCACTGTGCCTTTGATATTCAATTCCGATGCGATTTCTGTGTTTCATCGTCAATGTGAAGGTTCAAGGGATACAGTAAACCTGCACTGGTGCATCGGAATCCAATACTGGTCTCCCAGGAGCCGCCCTAAGCACAAACTCGTAGAAGATTCACTCTTCTTGTACTTAAGTCGGCACTGGGCCTTTTATATTCAATTCCGATGCGATTTCTGTGTTTCATCGTCAATGTGAAGGTTCAAGGGATACAGTAAACCTGCACTGGTGCATCGGAATCCAATACTGGTCTCCCAGGAGCCGCTGAAACCACAAACTCTTAGGAGACTCACTCTTCTTGTACTTAAGTCGGCACTGTGCCTTTGATATTCAATTCCGATGCGATTTCTGTGTTTCATCGTCAACGTGAAGGTCCAAGGGATACAGTAAACCTGCACTGGTGCATCGGAATCTAATACTGGTCTCCCAGGAGCCGCTCAAACCACAAACTCTTAGGAGACTCACTCTTCTTGTACTTAAGTCGGCATTGTGCCTTTTATATTCAATTCCGATGCGATTTCTGTGTTTCATCGTCAATGTGAAGGTCCAAAGGATAGAGTAAACCTGCACTGGTGCATCGGAATCCAATACTGGTCCCCCAGGAGCCGCTCAAACCACAAACTCTTAGGAGACTCACTCTTCTTGTACTTAAGTCGGCACTGGGCCTTTTACATTCAATTCCGATGCGATTTCTGTGTTTCATCGTCAATGTGAAGGTTCAAGGGATACAGTAAACCTGCACTGGTGCATCGGAATCCAATACTGGTCTCCCAGGAGCCGCCCTAAGCACAAACTCGTAGAAGATTCACTCTTCTTGTACTTAAGTCGGCACTGGGCCTTTTATATTCAATTCCGATGCGATTTCTGTGTTTCATCGTCAATGTGAAGGTTCAAGGGATACAGTAAACCTGCACTGGTGCATCGGAATCCAATACTGGTCTCCCAGGAGCCGCTCAAACCACAAACTCTTAGGAGACTCACTCTTCTTGTACTTAAGTCGGCACTGTGCCTTTGATATTCAATTCCGATGCGATTTCTGTGTTTCATCGTCAACGTGAAGGTCCAAGGGATACAGTAAACCTGCACTGGTGCATCGGAATCTAATACTGGTCTCCCAGGAGCCGCTCAAACTACAAACTCTTAGGAGACTCACTCTTCTTGTACTTAAGTCGGCATTGTGCCTTTTATATTCAATTCCGATGCGATTTCTGTGTTTCATTGTCAATGTGAAGGTCCAAGGGATACAGTAAACCTGCACTGGTGAATCGGAATCCAATACTGGTCTCCCAGGAGCCGCTCAAAGCACAAACTCTGAGAAGATTCACTCTTCTTGTACTTAAGTCGGCACTGTGCCTTTTATATTCAATTCCGATGCGATTTCTGTGTTTCATCGTCAATGTGAAGGTCCAAGGGATACAGTAAACCTGCACTGGTGCATCGGAATCTAATACTGGTCTCCCAGGAGCCGCTCAAACCACAAATTCTTAGGAGACTCACTCTTCTTGTACTTAAGTGGTATTGTGCCTTTTATATTCAATTCCGATGCGATTTCTGTGTTTCATTGTCAATGGGAAGGTCCAAGGGATTGAGTAAAACTGCACTGGTGCATCGGAATCCAATACTGGTCTCCCAGGAGCCGCACAAAGCACAAACTCTGAGAATATTCACTCTTCTTGTACTTAAGTCGGCACTGTGCCTGTTATATTCAATTCCGATGCGATTTCTGTGTTTCATCGTCAATGTGAAGGTCCAAGGGATGCAGTAAACTTGCACTGGTGCATCGGAATCCAATACTGGTCTCGCAGGATCTGCTCAAAGCACAAACTCTTAGGAGACTCACTCTTCTTGTACTTAAGTCGGCATTGTGCCTTTTATATTCAATTCCGATGCGATTTCTGTGTTTCATCGTCAATGTGAAGGTCCAAGGGATACAGTAAACCTGCACTGGTGCATCGGAATTCAATACTAAACTCCCAGGAGCCGCTCAAAGCACAAACTGTTAGGAGACTCACTCTTCTTGTACTTAAGTCGGTATTGTGCCGTTTATATTCAATTCCGATGCGATTTCTGTGTTTCATCGTCAATGTGAAAGTCCAAGGGATACAGTAAACCTGCACTGGTGCATCGGAATCCAATACTGGTCTCCCAGGAGCTGCTCAGACCACAAACTCTTAGGAGACTCACTCTTCTTGTACTAAAGTCGGTATTGTGCCTTTTATATTCAATTCCGATGCGATTTCTGTGTTTCATCGTCAATGTGAAGGTCCAAGGGATACAGTAAACCTGCACTGGTGCATCGGAATCCAATACTGGTCTCCCAGGAGCCGCTCAAAGCACAAACTCTTAGGAGACTCACTCTTCTTGTACTTAAGTCGGCACTGTGCCTTTGATATTCAATTCCGATGCGATTTCTGTGTTTCATCGTCAATGTGAAGGTTCAAGGGATACAGTAAACCTGCACTGGTGCATCGGAATCCAATACTGGTCTCCCAGGAGCCGCTCAAACCACAAACTCTTAGGAGACTCACTCTTCTTGTACTTAAGTCGGCACTGTGCCTTTTATATTCAATTCCGATGCGATTTCTGTGTTTCATCGTCAATGTGAAGGTTCAAGGGATACAGTATACCTGCACTAGTGCATCGGAATCTAATACTGGTCTCCCAGGAGCCGCTCAAACCACAAACTCTTAGGAGACTCACTCTTCTTGTACTTAAGTCGGCATTGTGCCTTTTATATTCAATTCCGATGCGATTTCTGTGTTTCATCGTCAATGTGAAGGTCCAAAGGATAGAGTAAACCTGCACTGGTGCATCGGAATCCAATACTGGTCCCCCAGGAGCCGCTCAAACCACAAACTCTTAGGAGACTCACTCTTCTTGTACTTAAGTCGGCACTGTGCCTTTTATATTCAATTCCGATGCGATTTCTGTGTTTCATCGTCAATGTGAAGGTCCAAGGGATACAGTAAACCTGCACTGGTGCATCGGAATCCAATACTGGTCTCCCAGGAGCCACTCAAACCACAAACTCTTAGGAGACTCACTCTTCTTGTACTTAAGTGGTATTGTGCCTTTTATATTCAATTCCGATGCGATTTCTGTGTTTCATTGTCCATGGGAAGGTCCAAGGGATAGAGTAAAACTGCACTGGTGCATCGGAATCCAATACCGGTCTCCCAGGAGCCGCTCAAAGCACAAACTCTGAGAATATTCACTCTTCTTGTACTTAAGTCGGTACTGTGCCTTTTATATTCAATTCCGATGCGATTTCTGTGTTTCATCGTCAATGTGAAGGTCCAAGGGATACAGTAAACCTGCACTGGTGCATCGGAATCCAATACTGGTCTCCCAGGAGCCGCTCAAAGCACAAACTCTTAGGAGTTTCACTCTTCTTGTACTTAGGTCAGCACTGTGCCTTTTATATTCAATTCCGATGCGATTTCTGTGTTTCATCGTCAATGTGAAGGTCCAAGGGATACAGTAAATCTGCACTGGTGCATCGGAATCCAATACTGGTCTCCCAGGAGCCGCTCAAACCACAAACTCTTAGGAGACTCACTCTTCTTGTACTTAAGTGGTATTGTGCCTTTTATATTCAATTCCGATGCGATTTCTGTGTTTCATCGTCAATGTGAAGGTCCAAGGGATATAGTAAACCTGCACTGGTGCATCGGAATCCAATACTGGTCTCCCAGGAGCCGCTCAAAGCACAAACTCTGAGAAGATTCACTCTTCTTGTACTTAAGTCGGCACTGTGCGTTTTATATTCAATTCCGATGCGATTTCTGTGTTTCATCGTCAATGTGAAGGTCCAAGGGATACAGTAAACCTGCACTGGTGCATCGGAATCCAATACTGGTCTCCCAGGAGCCGCTCAAGGCACGAACTCTTAGGAGACTCACTCTTCTTGTACTTAGGTCAGCACTGTGCCTTTTATATTCAATTCCGATGCGATTTCTGTGTTTCATTGTCAATGGGAAGGTCCAAGGGATAGAGTAAAACTGCACTGGTGCATCGGAATCCAATACTGGTCTCCCAGGAGCCGCTCAAAGCACAAACTCTTAGAATATTCACTCTTCTTGTACTTAAGTCGGCACTGTGCTTTTTATATTCAATTCCGATGCAATTTCTGTGTTTCATCGTCAATGTGAAGGTCCAAGGGATACAGTAAACCTGCACTGGTGCATCGGAATCCAATACTGGTCTCCCAGGAGCCGCTCAAACCACAAACTCTTAGGAGACTCACTCTTCTTGTACTTAAGTGGTATTGTGCCTTTTATATTCAATTCCGATGCGATTTCTGTGTTTCATCGTCAATGTGAAGGTCCAAGGGACATAGTAAACCTGCACTGGTGCATCGGAATCCAATACTGGTCTCCCAGGAGCCGCTCAAAGCACAAACTCTGAGAAGATTCACTCTTCTTGTACTTAAGTCAGCACTGTGCCTTTATATTCAATTCCGATGCAATTTCTGTGCTTCATCGTCAATGTGAAGGTCCAAGGGATAGAGTAAACCTGCACTGGTGAATCGGAATCCAATACTGGTCTCCCAGGAGCCGCTCAAAGCACAAACTCTGAGAAGATTCACTCTTCTTGTACTTAAGTCGGCACTCTGCCTTTTATATTCAATTCCGATGCGATTTCTGTGTTTCATCGTCAATGTGAAGGTCCAAGGGATACAGTAAACCTGCACTGGTGCATCGGAATCCAATACTGGTCTCCCAGGAGCCGCTCAAACCACAAACTCTTTGGACACTCACTCTTCTTGTACTTAAGTCGGCACTGTGCCTTTTATATTCAATTCCGATGCGATTTCTGTGTTTCATCGTCAATGTGAAGGTCCAAGGGATACAGTAAACCTGCACTGGTGCATCGGAATCCAATACTGGTCTCCCAGGAGCCGCTCAAACCACAAACTCTTGGGAGACTCACTCTTCTTGTACTTAAGTGGTATTGTGCCTTATATATTCAATTCCGATGCGATTTCTGTGTTTCATTGTCAATGGGAAGGTCCAAGGGATAGAGTAAAACTGCACTGGTGCATCGGAATCCAATACTGGTCTCCCAGGAGCCGCTCAAAGCACAAACTCTGAGAAGATTCACTCTTCTTGTACTTAAGTCGGCATTGTGCCTTTGATATTCAATTACGATGCGATTTCTGTGTTTCATCGTCAATGTGAAGGTCCAAGGGATACAGTAAACCTGCACTGGTGCATCGGAATCTAATACTGGTCTCCCAGGAGCCGCTCAAACCACAAATTCTTAGGAGACTCACTCTTCTTGTACTTAAGTGGTATTGTGCCTTTTATATTCAATTCCGATGGATTTCTGTGTTTCATTGTCAATGGGAAGGTCCAAGGGATAGAGTAAAACTGCACTGGTGCATCGGAATCTAATACTGGTCTCCCAGGAGCCGCTCAAAGCACAAACTCTGAGAATATTCACTCTTCTTGTACTTAAGTCGGCACTGTGCCTGTTATATTCAATTCCGATGCGATTTCTGTGTTTCATCGTCAATGTGAAGGTCCAAGGGATGCAGTAAACTTGCACTGGTGCATCGGAATCTAATACTGGTCTCCCAGGATCTGCTCAAAGCACAAACTCTTAGGAGACTCACTCTTCTTGTACTTAAGTCGGCATTGTGCCTTTTATATTCAATTCCGATGCGATTTCTGTGTTTCATCGTCAATGTGAAGGTCCAAGGGATACAGTAAACCTGCACTGGTGCATCGGAATTCAATACTAATCTCCCAGGAGCCGCTCAAAGCACAAACTGTTAGGAGACTCACTCTTCTTGTACTTAAGTCGGTATTGTGCCTTTTATATTCAATTCCGATGCGATTTCTGTGTTTAATCGTCAATGTGGAGGTCCAAGGGGTACAGTAAACCTGCACTGGTGCATCGGAATCCAATACTGGTCTTCCAGGAGCCGCTCAGACCACAAACTCTTCGGAGACTCACTCTTCTTGTACTTAAGTCGGTATTGTGCCTTTTATATTCAATTCCGATGCGATTTCTGTGTTTCATCGTCAATGTGAAGTTCTAAGTGATACAGTAAACCTGCACTGGTGCATCGGAATCCAATACTGGTCTCCCAGGATCAGCTCATAGCACAAACTCTTAGGAGACTCACTCTTCTTGTACTTAAGTCGGCATTGTGCCTTTTATATTCAATTCCGATGCGATTTCTGTGTTTCATCGTCAATGTGAATGTTCAAGGGATACAGTAAACCTGCACTGGTGCATCGGAATCTAATACTGGTCTCCCAGGAGCCGCTCAAACCACAAACTCTTAGGAGACTCACTCTTCTTGTACTTAAGTCGGCATTGTGCCTTTTATATTCAATTCCGATGCGATTTCTGTGTTTCATCGTCAATGTGAAGGTCCAAGGGATACAGTAAACCTGCACTGGTGCATCGGAATCCAATACTGGTCTCCCAGGAGCCGCTCAAACCACAAACTCTTGGGAGACTCACTCTTCTTGTACTTAAGTGGTATTGTGCCTTATATATTCAATTCCGATGCGATTTCTGTGTTTCATTGTCAATGGGAAGGTCCAAGGGATAGAGTAAAACTGCACTGGTGCATCGGAATCCAATACTGGTCTCCCAGGAGCCGCTCAAAGCACAAACTCTGAGAAGATTCACTCTTCTTGTACTTAAGTCGGCATTGTGCCTTTGATATTCAATTACGATGCGATTTCTGTGTTTCATCGTCAATGTGAAGGTCCAAGGGATACAGTAAACCTGCACTGGTGCATCGGAATCTAATACTGGTCTCCCAGGAGCCGCTCAAACCACAAATTCTTAGGAGACTCACTCTTCTTGTACTTAAGTGGTATTGTGCCTTTTATATTCAATTCCGATGGATTTCTGTGTTTCATTGTCAATGGGAAGGTCCAAGGGATAGAGTAAAACTGCACTGGTGCATCGGAATCTAATACTGGTCTCCCAGGAGCCGCTCAAAGCACAAACTCTGAGAATATTCACTCTTCTTGTACTTAAGTCGGCACTGTGCCTGTTATATTCAATTCCGATGCGATTTCTGTGTTTCATCGTCAATGTGAAGGTCCAAGGGATGCAGTAAACTTGCACTGGTGCATCGGAATCTAATACTGGTCTCCCAGGATCTGCTCAAAGCACAAACTCTTAGGAGACTCACTCTTCTTGTACTTAAGTCGGCATTGTGCCTTTTATATTCAATTCCGATGCGATTTCTGTGTTTCATCGTCAATGTGAAGGTCCAAGGGATACAGTAAACCTGCACTGGTGCATCGGAATTCAATACTAATCTCCCAGGAGCCGCTCAAAGCACAAACTGTTAGGAGACTCACTCTTCTTGTACTTAAGTCGGTATTGTGCCTTTTATATTCAATTCCGATGCGATTTCTGTGTTTAATCGTCAATGTGGAGGTCCAAGGGGTACAGTAAACCTGCACTGGTGCATCGGAATCCAATACTGGTCTTCCAGGAGCCGCTCAGACCACAAACTCTTCGGAGACTCACTCTTCTTGTACTTAAGTCGGTATTGTGCCTTTTATATTCAATTCCGATGCGATTTCTGTGTTTCATCGTCAATGTGAAGTTCTAAGTGATACAGTAAACCTGCACTGGTGCATCGGAATCCAATACTGGTCTCCCAGGATCAGCTCATAGCACAAACTCTTAGGAGACTCACTCTTCTTGTACTTAAGTCGGCATTGTGCCTTTTATATTCAATTCCGATAAGATTTCTGTGTTTCATCGTCAATGTGAATGTTCAAGGGATACAGTAAACCTGCACTGGTGCATCGGAATCTAATACTGGTCTCCCAGGAGCCGCTCAAACCACAAACTCTTAGGAGGCTCACTCTTCTTGTACTTAAGTCGGCATTGTGCCTTTTATATTCAATTCCGATGCGATTTCTGTGTTTCATCGTCAATGTGAAGGTCCAAGGGATAGAGTAAACCTGCACTGGTGCATCGGAATCCAATACTGGTCTCCCAGGAGCCGCTCAAACCTCAAACTCTTAGGAGACTCACTCTTCTTGTACTTAAGTTGGCACTGTGACTTTTATATTCAATTCCGATGCGATATCTGTGTGTCATCGTCAATGTGAAGGTCCAAGGGATACAGTAAACCTGCACTGGTGCATCGGAATCCAATACTGGTCTCCCAGGAGCCGCTCAAACCACAAACTCTTAGGAGACTCACTCTTCTTGTACTTAAGTGGTATTGTGCCTTTTATATTCAATTCCGATGCGATTTCTGTGCTTCATTGTCGATGGGAAGGTCCAAGGGATAGAGTAAAACTGCACTGGTGCATCGGAATCCAATACTGGTCTCCCAGGAGCCACTCAAAGCACAAACTCTGAGAATATTCACTCTTCTTGTACTTAAGTCGGCACTGTGCCTTTTATATTCAATTCCGATGCGATTTCTGTGTTTCATCGTCAATGTGAAGGTCCAAGGGATACAGTAAACCTGCACTGGTGCATCGGAATCCAATACTGGTCTCCCAGGAGCCGCTCAAACCACAAACTCTTAGGAGACTCACTCTTCTTGTACTTAAGTGGTATTGTGCCTTTTATATTCAATTCCGATGCGATTTCTGTGTTTCATCGTCAATGTGAAGGTCCAAGGGATATAGTAAACCTGCACTGGTGCATCGGAATCCAATACTGGTCTCCCAGGAGCCGCTCAAAGCACAAACTCTGAGAAGATTCACTCTTCTTGTACTTAAGTCAGCACTGTGCCTTTTATATTCAATTCCGATGCGATTTCTGTGTTTCATCGTCAATGTGAAGGTCCAAGGGATAGAGTAAACCTGCACTGGTGAATCGGAATCCAATACTGGTCTCCCAGGAGCCGCTCAAAGCACAAACTCTGAGAAGATTCACTCTTCTTGTACTTAAGTCGGCACTCTGCCTTTTATATTCAATTCCGATGCGATTTCTGTGTTTCATCGTCAATGTGAAGGTCCAAGGGATACAGTAAACCTGCACTGGTGCATTGGAATCCAATACTGGTCTCCCAGGAGCCGCTCAAACCACAAACTCTTAGGAGACTCACTCTTCTTGTACTTAAGTCGGCACTGTGCCTTTTATATTCAATTCCGATGAGATTTCTGTGTTTCATCGTCAATGTGAAGGTCCAAGGGATACAGTAAACCTGCACTGGTGCATCGGAATCCAATACTGGTCTCCCAGGAGCCGCTCAAACCACAAACTCTTGGGAGACTCACTCTTCTTGTACTTATGTGGTATTGTGCCTTATATATTCAATTCCGATGCGATTTCTGTGTTTCATTGTCAATGGGAAGGTCCAAGGGATAGAGTAAAACTGCACTGGTGCATCGGAATCCAATACTGGTCTCCCAGGAGCCGCTCAAAGCACAAACTCTGAGAAGATTCACTCTTCTTGTACTTAAGTCGGCACTGTGCCTTTTATATTCAATTCCGATGCGATTTCTGTGTTTCATCGTCAATGTGAAGGTCCAAGGGATACAGTAAACCTGCACTGGTGCATCGGAATCCAATACTGGTCTCCCAGGATCCGCTCAAAGCACAAACTCTTAGGAGACTCACTCTTCTTGTACTTAAGTTGGCATTGTGCCTTTTATATTCAATTCCGTTGCGATTTCTGTGTTTCATTGTCAATGTGAAGGTCCAAGGGATACAGTAAACCTGCACTGGTGCATCGGATTCCAATACTGGTCTCCCAGGAGCCGCTCAAAGCACAAACTCTGAGAAGATTCACTCTTCTTGTACTTAAGTTGTCACTGTGCGTTTTATATTCAATTCCGATGCGATTTCTGTGTTTCATCGTCAATGTGAAGGTCCAAGGGATACAGTAAACCTGCACTGGTGCATCGGAATCTAATACTGGTCTCCCAGGAGCCGCTCAAACCAAAAATTCTTAGGAGACTCACTCTTCTTGTACTTAAGTGGTATTGTGCCTTTTATATTCAATTCCGATGCGATTTCTGTGTTTCATTGTCAATGGGAAGGTCCAAGGGATAGATTAAAACTGCACTGGTGCATCGGAATCTAATAATGGTCTCCCAGGAGCCGCTCAAAGCACAAACTCTGAGAATATTCACTCTTCTTGTACTTAAGTCGGCACTGTGCCTGTTATATTCAATTCCGATGCGATTTCTGTGTTTCATCGTCAATGTGAAGGTCCAAGGGATGCAGTAAAGTTGCACTGGTGCATCGGAATCCAATACTGGTCTCCCAGGATCTGCTCAAACCACAAACTCTTAGGAGACTCACTCTTCTTGTACTTAAGTCGGCATTGTGCCTTTTATATTCAATTCCGATGCGATTTCTGTGTTTCATCGTCAATGTGAAGGTCCAAGGGATACAGTAAACCTGCACTGGTGCATCGGAATTCAATACTAATCTCCCAGGAGCCGCTCAAAGCACAAACTGTTAGGAGACTCACTCTTCTTGTACTTAAGTCGGTATTGTGCCTTTTATATTCAATTCCGATGCGATTTCTGTGTTTCATCGTCAATGTGGAGGTCCAAGGGATACAGTAAACCTGCACTGGTGCATCGTAATCCAGTACTGGTCGCCCAGGAGCCGCTCAGACCACAAACTCTTCGGAGACTCACTCTTCTTGTACTTAAGTCGGTATTGTGCCTTTTATATTCAATTCCGATGCGATTTCTGTGTTTCATCGTCAATGTGAAGGTCTAAGGGATACAGTAAACCTACACTGGTGCATCGGAATCCAATACTGGTCTCCCAGGATCCGCTCATATCACAAACTCTAAGGAGACTCACTCTTCTTGTACTTAAGTCGGCATTGTGCCTTTATATTCAATTCCGATGCGATTTCTGTGTTTCATCGTCAATGTGAAGGTCCAAGGGATACAGTAAACCTGCACTGGTGCATCGGAATCCAATACTGGTCTCCCAGGAGCCGCTCAAAGCACAAACTCTTAGGAGACTCACTCTTCTTGTACTTAAGTCGGTATTGTGCCTTTTATATTCAATTCCGATGCGATTTCTGTGTTTCATCGTCAATGTGAAGGTCCAAGGGATACAGTAAACCTGCACTGGTGAATCGGAATCCAATACTGGTCTCCCAGGAGCCGCTCAAAGCACAAACTCTTAGGAGACTCACTCTTCTTGTACTTAAGTCGGCACTGTGCCTTTTATATTCAATTCCGATGCGATTTCTGTGTTTCATCGCCAATGTGAAGGTTCAAGGGATACAGTAAACCTGCACTGGTGCATCGGAATCCAATACTGGTCTCCCAGGAGCCGCTCAAACCACAAACTCTTAGGAGACTCACTCTTCCTGTACTTAAGTCGGCACTGTGCCTTTGATATTCAATTCCGATGCGATTTCTGTGTTTCATCGTCAATGTGAAGGTTCAAGGGATACAGTAAACCTGCACTGGTGCATCGGAATCTAATACTGGTCTCCCAGGAGCCCCTCAAACCACAAACTCTTAGGAGACTCACTCTCCTTGTACTTAAGTCGGCATTGTGCCATTTATATTCAATTCCGATGCGATTTCTGTGTTTCATCGCCAATGTGAAGGTCCAAGGGATAGAGTAAACCTGCACTGGTGCATCGGAATCCAATACTGGTCTCCCAGGAGCCGCTCAAACCACAAACTCTTAGGAGACTCACTCTTCTTGTACTTAAGTTGGCACTGTGACTTTTATATTCAATTCCGATGCGATTTCTGTGTTTCATCGTCAATGTGAAGGTCCAAGGGATACAGTAAACCTGCACTGGTGCATCGGAATCTAATACTGGTCTCCCAGGAGCCGCTCAAACCACAAATTCTTAGGAGACTCACTCTTCTTGTACTTAAGTGGTATTGTGCCTTTTATATTCAATTCCGATGCGATTTCTGTGTTTCATTGTCAATGGGAAGGTCCAAGGGATAGAGTAAAACTGCACTGGTGCATCAGAATCTAATACTGGTCTCCCAGGAGCCGCTCAAAGCACAAACTCTGAGAATATTCACTCTTCTTGTACTTAAGTCGGCACTGTGCCTGTTATATTCAATTCCGATGCGATTTCTGTGTTTCATCGTCAATGTGAAGGTCCAAGGGATGCAGTAAACTTGCACTGGTGCATCGGAATCCAATACTGGTCTCCCAGGATCTGCTCAAAGCACAAACTCTTAGGAGACTCACTCTTCTTGTACTTAAGTCGGCATTGTGCCTTTTATATTCAATTCCGATGTGATTTCTGTGTTTCATCGTCAATGTGAAGGTCCAAGGGATACAGTAAACCTGCACTGGTGCATCGGAATTCAATACTAATCTCCCAGGAGCCGCTCAAAGCACAAACTGTTAGTAGACTCACTCTTCTTGTACTTAAGTCGGTATTGTGCCTTTTATATTCAATTCCGATGCGATTTCTGTGTTTCATCGTCAATGTGGAGGTCCAAGGGATACAGTAAACCTGCACTGGTGCATCGGAATCCAATACTGGTCTCCCAGGAGCCGCTCAGACCACAAACTCTTCGGAGACTCACTCTTATTGTACTTAAGTCGGTATTGTGCCTTTTATATTCAATTCCGATGCGATTTCTGTGTTTCATCGTCAATGTGAAGGTCTAAGGGATACAGTAAACCTGCACTGGTGCATCGGAATCCAATACTGGTCTCCCAGGATCCGCTCATAGCACAAACTCTAAGGAGACTCACTCTTCTTGTACTTAAGTCGGCATTGTGCCTTTATATTCAATTCCGATGCGATTTCTGTGTTTCATCGTCAATGTGAAGGTCCAAGGGATACAGTAAACCTGCACTGGTGCATCGGAATCCAATACTGGTCTCCCAGGAGCCGCTCAAAGCACAAACTCTTAGGAGACTCACTCTTCTTGTACTTAAGTCGGCACTGTGCCTTTTATATTCAATTCCGATGCGATTTCTGTGTTTCATCGTCAATGTGAATGTTCAAGGGATACAGTAAACCTGCACTGGTGCATCGGAATCTAATACTGGTCTCCCAGGAGCCGCTCAAACCACAAACTCTTAGGAGACTCACTCTTCTTGTACTTAAGTCGGCATTGTGCCTTTTATATGCAATTCCGATGCGATTTCTGTGTTTCATCGTCAATGTGAAGGTCCAAGGGATAGAGTAAACCTGCACAGGTGCATCGGAATCCAATACTGGTCTCTCAGGAGCCGCTCAAACCACAAACTCTTAGGAGACTCACTCTTCTTGTACTTAAGTCGGCACTGTGCCTTTTATATTCAATTCCGATGCGATTTCTGTGTTTCATCGTCAATGTGAAGGTCCAAGGGATACAGTAACCTGCACTGGTGCATCGGAATCCAATACTGGTCTCCCAGGAGCCGCTCAAACTACAAACTCTTAGGAGACTCACTCTTCTTGTACTTAAGTGGTATTGTGCCTTTTATATTCAATTCCGATGCGATTTCTGTGTTTCATTGTCAATGGCAAGGTCCAAGGGATAGAGTAAAACTGCACTGGTGCATCGGAATCCAATACTGGTCTCCCAGGAGCCGCTCAAAGCACAAACTCTGAGAATATTCACTCTTCTTGTACTTAAGTCGGCACTGTGCCTTTTATATTCAATTCCGATGCGATTTCTGTGTTTCATCGTCAATGTGAAGGTCCAACGGATACAGTAAACCTGCACTGGTGCATCGGAATCCAATACTGGTCTCCCAGGAGCCGCTCAAAGCACAAACTCTTAGGAGACTCACTCTTCTTGTACTTAAGTGGTATTGTGCCTTTTATATTCAATTCCGATGCGATTTCTGTGTTTCATCGTCAATGTGAAGGTCCAAGGGATAGAGTAAACCTGCACTGGTGCATCGGAATCCAATACTGGTCTCCCAGGAGCCGCTCAAAGCACAAATTCTGAGAAGATTCACTCTTCTTGTACTTAAGTCAGCACTGTGCCTTTTATATTCAATTCCGATGCGATTTCTGTGTTTCATCGTCAATGTGAAGGTCCAAGGGATACAGTAAACCTGCAATGGTGCATCGGAATCCAATACTGGTCTCCCAGGAGCCGCTCAAAAGACAAACTCTTAGGAGACTCACTCTTCTTGTACTTAAGTCGGCACTGTGCCTTTTATATTCAATTCCGATGCGATTTCTGTGTTTCATCGTCAATGTGAAGGTCCAAGGGATACAGTAAACCTGCACTGGTGCATCGGAATCCAATACTGGTCTCCCAGGAGCCGCTCAAACCACAAACTCTTAGGAGACTCACTCTTCTTGTACTTAAGTCGGCACTGTGCCTTTTATATTCAATTCCGATGCGATTTCTGTGTTTCGTCGTCAATGTGAAAGTCCAAGGGATACAGTAAACCTGCACTGGTGCATCGGAATCCAATACTTATCTCCCAGGAGCCGCTCAAACCACAATCTCTTAGGAGACTCACTCTTCCTGTACTTAAGTCAGCACTGTGCATTTTATATTCAATTCCGATGCGATTTCTGTGTTTCATTGTCAATGTGAAGGTCCAAGGGATACAGTAAACCTGCACTGGTGCATCGGAATCCAATACTGGTCTCCCAGGAGCCGCTCAAACCACAAACTCTTAGGAGACTCACTCTTCTTGTACTTAAGTCGGCACTGTGCCTTTTATATTCAATTCCGATGCGATTTCTGTGTTTCATCGTCAATGCGAAGGTCCAAGGGATACAGTAAACCTGCACTGGTGCATCGGAATCCAATACTGTTCTCCCAGGAGCCGCTCAAAGCACAAACTCTTAGGAGACTCACTCTTCTTGTACTAAAGTGGTATTGTGCCTTTTATATTCAATTCCGATGCGATTTCTGTGTTTCATCGTCAATGTGAAGGTCCAAGGGATACAGTAAACCTGCACTGGTGCATCGGAATCCAATACTGGTCTCCCAGAAGCCGCTCAAAGCACAAACTCTGAGAAGATTCAATCTTCTTGTACTTAAGTCGGCACTGTGCCTTTTATATTCAATTTCGATGCGATTTCTGTGTTTCATCGTCAATGTGAAGGTCCAAGGGATACAGTAAACCTGCACTGGTGCATCGGAATCCAATACTGGTCTCCCAGGAGCCGCTCAAACCACAAACTCTTAGGAGACTCACTCTTCTTGTACTTAAGTGGTATTGTGCCTTTTATATTCAATTCCGATGCGATTTCTGTGTTTCATTGTCAATGGGAAGGTCCAAGGGATAGAGTAAAACTGCACTGGTGCATCGGAATCCAATACTGGTCTCCCAGGAGCCGCTCAAAGCACAAACTCTGAGAATATTCACTCTTCTTGTACTTAAGTTGGCACTGTGCATTTTATATTCAATTCCGATGCGATTTCTGTGTTTCATCGTCAATGTGAAGGTCCAACGGATACAGTAAACCTGCACTGGTGCATCGGAATCCAATACTGGTCTCCCAGGAGCCGCTCAAACCACAAACTCTTAGGAGACTCACTCTTCTTGTACTTAAGTGGTATTGTGCCTTTTATATTCAATTCCGATGCGATTTCTGTGTTTCATCGTCAATGTGAAGGTCCAAGGGATAGAGTAAACCTGCACTGGTGCATCGGAATCCAATACTGGTCTCCCAGGAGCCGCTCAAAGCACAAATTCCGAGAAGATTCACTCTTCTTGTACTTAAGTAAGCACTGTGCCTTTTATATTCAATTCCGATGCGATTTCTGTGTTTCATCGTCAATGTGAAGGTCCAAGGGATATAGTAAACCTGCAATGGTGCATCGGAATCCAATACTGGACTCCCAGGAGCCGCTCAAACCACAAACTCTTAGGAGACTCACTCTTCTTGTACTTAAGTCGGCATTGTGCCTTTTATATTCAATTCCGATGCGATTTCTGTGTTTCATCGTCAATGTGAAGGTCCAAGGGATACAGTAAACCTGCACTGGTGCATCGGAATCCAATACTGGTCTCCCAGGAGCCGCTGAAACCACAAACTCTTAGGAGACTCACTCTTCTTGTACTTAAGTCGGCACTGTGCCTTTTATATTCAATTCCGATGCGATTTCTGTGTTTCATCGTCAATGTGAAGGTCCAAGGGATACAGTAAACCTGCACTGGTGCATCGGAATCCAATACTGGTCTCCCAGGAGCCGCTCAAACCACAATCTCTTAGGAGACTCACTCTTCCTGTACTTAAGTCAGCACTGTGCCTTTTATATTCAATTCCGATGCGATTTCTGTGTTTCATTGTCAATGTGAAGGTCCAAGGGATACAGTAAACCTGCACTGGTGCATCGGAATCCAATACTGGTCTCCCAGGCGCCGCTCAAACCACAAACTCTTAGGAGACTCACTCTTCTTGTACTTAAGTCGGCACTGTGCCTTTTATATTCAATTCCGATGCGATTTCTGTGTTTCATCGTCAATGTGAAGGTCCAAGGGATACAGTAAACTTGCACTGGTGCATCGGAATCCAATACTGTTCTCCCAGGAGCCGCTCAAACCACAAACTCTTAGGAGACTCACTCTTCTTCTACTTAAGTGGTATTGTGCCTTTTATATTCAATTCCGATGCGATTTCTGTGTTTCATCGTCAATGTGAAGGTCCAAGGGATACAGTAAACCTGCACTGGTGCATCGGAATCCAATACTGGTCTCCCAGAAGCCGCTCAAAGCACAAACTCTGAGAAGATTCAATCTTCTTGTACTTAAGTCGGCACTGTGCCTTTTATATTCAATTCCGATGCGATTTCTGTGTTTCATCGTCAATGTGAAGGTCCAAGGGATACAGTAAACCTGCACTGGTGCATCGGAATCCAATACTGGTCTCCCAGGAGCCGCTCAAACCACAAACTCTTAGGAGACTCACTCTTCTTGTACTTAAGTCGGCACTGTGCCTTTTATATTCAATTCCGATGCGATTTCTGTGTTTCATCGTCAATGTGAAGGTCCAAGGGATACAGTAAACCTGCACTGGTGCATCGGAATCCAATACTGGTCTCCCAGGAGCCGCTCAAACCACAAACTCTGAGGAGACTCACTCTTCTTGTACTAAAGTGGTATTGTGCCTTTTATATTCAATTCCGATGCGATTTCTGTGTTTCATTGTCAATGGGAAGGTCCAAGGGATAGAGTAAAACTGCACTGGTGCATCGGAATCCAATACTGGTCTCCCAGGAGCCGCTCAAAGCACAAACTCTGAGAATATTCACTCTTCTTGTACTTAAGTCGGCACTGTGCCTTTTATATTCAATTCCGATGCGATTTCTGTGTTTCATCGTCAATGTGAAGGTCCAAGGGATACAGTAAACTTGCACTGGTGCATCGGAATCTAATACTGGTCTCCCAGGAGCCGCTCAAACCACAAACTCTCAGGAGACTCACTCTTCTTGTACTTAAGTGGTATATTGCCTTTTATATTCAATTCCGATGCGATTTCTGTGTTTCATTGTCAATGGGAAGGTCCAAGGGATAGAGTAAAACTGCACTGGTGCATCGGAATCCAATACTGGTCTCCCAGGAGCCGCTCAAAGCACAAACTCTGAGAATATTCACTCTTCTTGTACTTAAGTCGGCACTGTGTCTTTTATATTCAATTCCGATGCGATTTCTGTGTTTCATCGTCAATGTGAAGGTCCAAGGGATACAGTAAACCTGCACTGGTGCATCGGAATCCAATACTGGTCTCCCAGGAGCCGCTCAAACCACAAACTCTTAGGAGACTCACTCTTCTTGTACTTAAGTCGGCACTGTGCCTTTTATATTCAATTCCGATGCGAGTTCTGTGTTTCATCGTCAATGTGAAGGTCCAAGGGATACAGTAAACCTGCACTGGTGCATCGGAATCCAATACTGGTCTCCCAGGAGCCGCTCAAACCACAAACTCTTAGGAGACTCACTCTTCTTGTACTTAAGTGGTATTGTGCCTTTTATATTCAATTCCGATGCGATTTCTGTGTTTCATTGTCAATGGGAAGGTCCAAGGGATAGAGTAAACCTGGACTGGTGCATCGGAATCTAATACTGGTCTCCCTAGGAGCCGCTCAAAGCACATACTCTGAGATGATTCACTCTTCTTGTACTTAAGTCGGCACTGTGCCTTTTATATTCAATTCCGATGCGATTTCTGTGTTTCATCGTCAATGTGAAGGTCCAAGGGATACAGTAAACCTGCACTGGTGCATCGGAATCCAATACTGGTCTCCCAGGATGCGCTCAAAGCACAAACTCTTAGGAGACTCACTCTTCTTGTACTTAAGTAAGCATTGTGCCTTTTATATTCAATTCCGATGCGATTTCTGTGTTTCATCGTCAATGTGAAGGTCCAAGGGATAGAGTAAACCTGCACTGGTGCATCGGAATCCAATACTGGTCTCCCAGGAGCCGCTCAAAGCACAAACTCTGAGAAGATTCACTCTTCTTGTACTTAAGTCAGCACTGTGCCTTTTATATTCAATTCCGATGCGATTTCTGTGTTTCATCGTCAATGTGAAGGTCCAAGGGATAGAGTAAACCTGCACTGGTGCATCGGAATCCAATACTGGTCTCCCAGGAGCCGCTCAAAGGACAAACTCTGAGAAGATTCACTCTTCTTGAACTTAAGTCGGCACTGTGGCTTTTATATTCAATTCCGATGCGATTTCTGTGTTTCATCGTCAATGTGAAGGTCCAAGGGATACAGTAAACCTGCACTGGTGCATCGGAATCCAATACTGGTCTCCCAGGAACCGCTCAAAGCACAAACTCTTAGGAGACTCACTCTTCTTGTACTTAAGTCGGCACTGTGCGTTTTATATTCAATTCCGATGCGAATTCTGTGTTTCATCGTCAATGTGAAGGTCCAAGGGATACAGTAAACCTGCACTGGTGCATCGGAATCCAATACTGGTCTCCCAGGAGCCGCTCAAACCACAAACTCTTAGGAGACTCACTCTTCTTCTACTTAAGTGGTATTGTGCCATTTATATTCAATTCCGATGCGATTTCTGTGTTTCATTGTCAATGGGAAGGTCCAAGGGATAGAGTAAAACGGCACTGGTGCATCGGAATCCAATACTGGTCTCCCAGGAGCCGCTCAAAGCACAAACTCTGAGAATATTCACTCTTCTTGTACTTAAGTCGGCACTGTGCCTTTTATATTCAATTCCGATGCGATTTCTGTGCTTCATCGTCAATGTGAAGGTTCAAGGGATACAGTAAACTTGCACTGGTGCATCGGAATCTAATACTGGTCTCCCAGGAGCCGCTCAAACCACAAACTCTTAGGAGACTCACTCTTCTTGTACTTAAGTCGGCATTGTGCCTTTTATATTCAATTCCGATGCGATTTCTGTGTTTCATTGTCAATGTGAAGGTCCAAGGGATACAGTAAACCTGCACTGGTGCATCGGAATCCAATACTGGTCACCCAGGAGCCGCTCAAAGCACAAACTCTGAGAAGATTCACTTTTCTTGTACTTAAGTCGTCACTGAGCCTTTTATATCCAATTCCGATGCGATTTCTGTGTTTCATCGTCAATGTGAAGGTCCAAGGGATACAGTAAACTTGCACTGGTGCATCGGAATCTAATACTGGTCTCCCAGGAGCCGCTCAAACCACAAACTCTTAGGAGACTCACTCTTCTTGTACTTAAGTGGTATTGTGCCTTTTATATTCAATTCCGATGCGATTTCTGTGTTTCATTGTCAATGGGAAGGTCCAAGGGATAGAGTAAAACTGCACTGGTGCAACTGAATCCAATACTGGTCTCCCAGGAGCCGCTCAAAGCACAAACTCTGAGAATATTCACTCTTCTTGTACTTAAGTCGGCACTGTGCCTTTTATATTCAATTCCGATGCGATTTCTGTGTTTCATCGTCAATGTGAAGGTCCAAGGGATACAGTAAACCTGCACTGGTGCATCGGAATCCAATACTGGTCTCCCAGGATGCGCTCAAAGCACAAACTCTTAGGAGACTCACTCTTCTTGTACTTAAGTCGGCATTGTGCCTTTTATATTCAATTCCGGTGCGATTTCTGTGTTTCATCGTCAATGTGAAGGTCCAAGGGATAGAGTAAACCTGCACTGGTGCATCGGAATCCAATACTGGTCTCCCAGGAGCCGCTCAAAGCACAAACTCTGAGAAGATTCACTCTTCTTGTACTTAAGTCAGCACTGTGCCTTTTATATTCAATTCCGATGCGATTTCTGTGTTTCATCGTCAATGTGAAGGTCCAAGGGATAGAGTAAACCTGCACTGGTGCATCGGAATCCAATACTGGTCTCCCAGGAGCCGCTCAAAGCACAAACTCTGAGAAGATTCACTCTTCTTGAACTTAAGTCGGCACTGTGGCTTTTATATTCAATTCCGATGCGATTTCTGTGTTTCATCGTCAATGTGAAGGTCCAAGGGATACAGTAAACCTGCACTGGTGCATCGGAATCCAATACTGGTCTCCCAGGAGCCGCTCAAACCACAAACTCTTAGGAGACTCACTCTTCTTGAACTTAAGTCGGCACTGTGCCTTTTATATTCAATTCCGATGCGATTTCTGTGTTTCATCGTCAATGTGAAGGTCCAAGGGATACAGTAAACCTGCACTGGTGCATCGGAATCCAATACTGGTCTCCCAGGAGCCGCTCACACCACAAACTCTTAGGAGACTCACTCTTCTTGTACTTAAGTGGTATTGTGCCTTTTATATTCAATTCCGATGCGATTTCTGTGTTTCATTGTCAATGGGAAGGTCCAAGGGATAGAGTAAAACTGCACTGGTGCATCGGAATCCAATACTGGTCTCCCAGGAGCCGCTCAAAGCACAAACTCTGAGAATATTCACTCTTCTTGTACTTAAGTTGGCACTGTGCCTTTTATATTCAATTCCGATGCGATTTCTGTGTTTCATCGTCAATGTGAAGGTCCAACGGATACAGTAAACCTGCACTGGTGAATCGGAATCCAATACTGGTCTCCCAGGAGCCGCTCAAACCACAAACTCTTAGGAGACTCACTCTTCTTGTACTTAAGTGGTATTGTGCCTTTTATATTCAATTCCGATGCGATTTCTGTGTTTCATCGTCAATGTGAAGGTCCAAGGGATAGAGTAAACCTGCACTGGTGCATCGGAATCCAATACTGGTCTCCCAGGAGCCGCTCAAAGCACAAATTCTGAGAAGATTCACTCTTCTTGTACTTAAGTCAGCACTGTGCCTTTTATATTCAATTCCGATGCGATTTCTGTGTTTCATCGTCAATGTGAAGGTCCAAGGGATACAGTAAACCTGCAGTGGTGCATCGGAATCCAATACTGGTCTCCCAGGAACCGCTCAAACCACAAACTCTTAGGAGACTCACTCTTCTTGTACTTAAGTCGGCACTGTGCCTTTTATATTCAATTCCGATGCGATTTCTGTGTTTCATCGTCAATGTGAAGGTCCAAGGGATACAGTAAACCTGCACTGGTGCATCGGAATCCAATACTGGTCTCCCAGGAGCAGCTCAAACCACAAACTCTTAGGAGACTCACTCTTCTTGTACTTAAGTCGGCACTGTGCCTTTTATATTCAATTCCGATGCGATTTCTGTGTTTCATCGTCAATGTGAAGGTCCAAGGGATACAGTAAACCTGCACTGGTGCATCGGAATCCAATACTGGTCTCCCAGGAGCCGCTCAAACCACAATCTCTTAGGAGACTCACTCTTCCTGTACTTAAGTCAGCACTGTGCCTTTTATATTCAATTCCGATGCGATTTCTGTGTTTCATTGTCAATGTGAAGGTCCAAGGGATACAGTAAACCTGCACTGGTGCATCGGAATCCAATACTGGTCTCCCAGGAGCCGCTCAATCCACAAACTCTTAGGAGACTCACTCTTCTTGTACTTAAGTCGGCACTGTGCCTTTTATATTCAATTCCGATGCGATTTCTGTGTTTCATCGTCAATGTGAAGGTCCAAGGGATACAGTAAACCTGCACTGGTGCATCGGAATCCAATACTGTTCTCCCAGGAGCCGCTCAAACCACAAACTCTTAGGAGACTCACTCTTCTTCTACTTAAGTAGTATTGTGCCTTTTATATTCAATTCCGATGCGATTTCTGTGTTTCATCGTCAATGTGAAGGTCCAAGGGATACAGTAAACCTGCACTGGTGCATCGGAATCCAATACTGGTCTCCCAGAAGCCGCTCAAAGCACAAACTCTGAGAAGATTCAATCTTCTTGTACTTAAGTCGGCACTGTGCCTTTTATATTCAATTCCGATGCGATATCTGTGTTTCATCGTCAATGTGAAGGTCCAAGGGATACAGTAAACCTGCACTGGTGCATCGGAATCCAATACTGGTCTCCCAGGAGCCGCTCAAACCACAAACTCTTAGGAGACTCACTCTTCTTGTACTTAAGTCGGCACTGTGCCTTTTATATTCAATTCCGATGCGATTTCTGTGTTTCATCGTCAATGTGAAGGTCCAAGGGATACAGTAAACCTGCACTGGTGCATCGGAATCCAATACTGGTCTCCCAGGAGCCGCTCAAACCACAAACTCTGAGGAGACTCACTCTTCTTGTACTTAAGTGGTATTGTGCCTTTTATATTCAATTCCGATGCGATTTCTGTGTTTCATTGTCAATGGGAAGGTCCAAGGGATAGAGTAAAACTGCACTGGTGCATCGGAATCCAATACTGGTCTCCCAGGAGCCGCTCAAAGCACAAACTCTGAGAATATTCACTCTTCTTGTACTTAAGTCGGCACTGTGCCTTTTATATTCAATTCCGATGCGATTTCTGTGTTTCATCGTCAATGTGAAGGTCCAAGGGATACAGTAAACTTGCACTGGTGCATCGGAATCTAATACTGGTCTCCCAGGAGCCGCTCAAACCACAAACTCTTAGGAGACTCACTCTTCTTGTACTTAAGTGGTATATTGCCTTTTATATTCAATTCCGATGCGATTTCTGTGTTTCATTGTCAATGGGAAGGTCCAAGGGATAGAGTAAAACTGCACTGGTGCATCGGAATCCAATACTGGTCTCCCAGGAGCCGCTCAAAGCACAAAGTCTGAGAATATTCACTCTTCTTGTACTTAAGTCGGCACTGTGCCTTTTATATTCAATTCCGATGTGATTTCTGTGTTTCATCGTCAATGTGAAGGTCCAAGGGATACAGTAAACCTGCACTGGTGCATCGGAATCCAATACTGGTCTCCCAGGATGCGCTCAAAGCACAAACTCTTAGGAGACTCACTCTTCTGGTACTTAAGTGGTATTGTGCCATTTATATTCAATTCCGATGCGATTTCTGTGTTTCATTGTCAATGGGAAGGTCCAAGGGATAGAGTAAAACGGCACTGGTGCATCGGAATCCAATACTGGTCTCCCAGGAGCCGCTTAAAGCACAAACTCTGAGAATATTCACTCTTCTTGTACTTAAGTCGGCACTGTGCCTTTTATATTCAATTCCGATGTGATTTCTGTGTTTCATCGTCAATGTGAAGGTCCAAGGGATACAGTAAACCTGCACTGGTGCATCGGAATCCAATACTGGTCTCCCAGGATGCGCTCAAAGCACAAACTCTTAGGAGACTCACTCTTCTTGTACTTAAGTCGGCATTGTGCCTTTTATATTCAATTCCGATCCGATTTCTGTGTTTCATCGTCAATGTGAAGGTCCAAGGGATAGAGTAAACCTGCACTGGTGCATCGGAATCCAATACTGGTCTCCCAGGAGCCGCTCAAAGCACAAACTCTGAGAAGATTCACTCTTCTTGTACTTAAGTCAGCACTGTGCCTTTTATATTCAATTCCGATCTGATTTCTGTGTTTCATCGTCAATGTGAAGGTCCAAGGGATAGAGTAAACCTGCACTGGTGCATCGGAATCCAATACTGGTCTCCCAGGAGCCGCTCAAAGCACAAACTCTGAGAAGATTCACTCTTCTTGAACTTAAGTCGGCACTGTGGCTTTTATATTCAATTCCGATGCGATTTCTGTGTTTCATCGTCAATGTGAAGGTCCAAGGGATACAGTAAACCTGCACTGGTGCATCGGAATCCAATACTGGTCTCCCAGGAGCCGCTCAAAGCACAAACTCTTAGGAGACTCACTCTTCTTGTACTTAAGTCGGCACTGTGCCTTTTATATTCAATTCCGATGCGAATTCTGTGTTTCATCGTCAATGTGAAGGTCCAAGGGATACAGTAAACCTGCACTGGTGCATCGGAATCCAATACTGGTCTCCCAGGAGCCGCTCAAACCACAAACTCTTAGGAGACTCACTCTTCTGGTACTTAAGTGGTATTGTGCCATTTATATTCAATTCCGATGCGATTTCTGTGTTTCATTGTCAATGGGAAGGTCCAAGGGATAGAGTAAAACGGCACTGGTGCATCGGAATCCAATACTGGTCTCCCAGGAGCCGCTTAAAGCACAAACTCTGAGAATATTCACTCTTCTTGTACTTAAGTCGGCACTGTGCCTTTTATATTCAATTCCGATGCGATTTCTGTGCTTCATCGCCAATGTGAAGGTTCAAGGGATACAGTAAACTTGCACTGGTGCATCGGAATCTAATACTGGTCTCCCAGGAGCCGCTCAAACCACAAACTCTTAGGAGACTCACTCTTCTTGTACTTAAGTCGGCATTGTGCCTTTTATATTCAATTCCGATGCGATTTCTGTGTTTCATTGTCAATGTGAAGGTCCAAGGGATACAGTAAACCTGCACTGGTGCATCGGAATCCAATACTGGTCACCCAGGAGCCGCTCAAAGCACAAACTCTGAGAAGATTCACTTTTCTTGTACTTAAGTCGTCACTGAGCCTTTTATATTCACTTCCGATGCGATTTCTGTGTTTCATCGTCAATGTGAAGGTCCAAGGGATACAGTTAACTTGCACTGGTGCATCGGAATCTAATACTGGTCTCCCAGGAGCCGCTCAAACCACAAACTCTTAGGAGACTCACTCTTCTTGTACTTAAGTGGTATTGTGCCTTTCATATTCAATTCCGATGCGATTTCTGTGTTTCATTGTCAATGGGAAGGTCCAAGGGATAGAGTAAAACTGCACTGGTGCAACTGAATCCAATACTGGTCTCCCAGGAGCCGCTCAAAGCACAAACTCTGAGAATATTCACTCTTCTTGTACTTAAGTCGGCACTGTGCCTTTTATATTCAATTCCGATGCGATTTCTGTGTTTCATCATCAATGTGAAGGTCCAAGGGATACAGTAAACCTGCACTGGTGCATCGGAATCCAATACTGGTCTCCCAGGATCCGCTCAAAGCACAAACTTTTAGGAGACTCACTCTTCTTGTACTTAAGTCGGCATTGTGCCTTTTATATTCAATTCCGATGCGATTTCTGTGTTTCACCGTCAATGTGAAGGTCCAAGGGATACAGTAAACCTGCACTGGTGCATCGGAATCCAATACTGTTCTCCCAGGAGCCGCTCAAACCACAAACTCTTAGGAGACTCACTCTTCTTGTACTTAAGTGGTATTGTGCCTTTTATATTCAATTCCGATGCGATTTCTGTGTTTCATCGTCAATGTGAAGGTCCAAGGGATACAGTAAACCTGCACTGGTGCATCGGAATCCAATACTGGTCTCCCAGAAGCCGCTCAAACCACAAACTCTTAGGAGACTCACTCTTCTTGTACTTAAGTCGGCATTGTGCCTTTTATATTCAATTCCGATGCGAATTCTGTGTTTCATCGTCAATGTGAAGGTCCAAGGGATACAGTAAACCTGCACTGGTGCATCGGAATCCAATACTGGTCTCCCAGGAGCCGCTCAAACCACAAACTCTTAGGAGACTCACTCTTCTTGTACTTAAGTGGTATTGTGCCATTTATATTCAATTCCGATGCGATTTCTGTGTTTCATTGTCAATGGGAAGGTCCAAGGGATAGAGTAAAACGGCACTGGTGCATCGGAATCCAATACTGGTCTCCCAGGAGCCGCTCAAAGCACAAACTCTGAGAATATTCACTCTTCTTGTACTTAAGTCGGCACTGTGCCTTTTATATTCAATTCCGATGCGATTTCTGTGCTTCATCGTCAATGTGAAGGTTCAAGGGATACAGTAAACTTGCACTGGTGCATCGGAATCTAATACTGGTCTCCCAGGAGCCGCTCAAACCACAAACTCTTAGGAGACTCACTCTTCTTGTACTTAAGTCGGCATTGTGCCTTTTATATTCAATTCCGATGCGATTTCTGTGTTTCATTGTCAATGTGAAGGTCCAAGGGATACAGTAAACCTGCACTGGTGCATCGGAATCCAATACTGGTCACCCAGGAGCCGCTCAAAGCACAAACTCTGAGAAGATTCACTTTTCTTGTACTTAAGTCGTCACTGAGCCTTTTATATTCAATTCCGATGCGATTTCTGTGTTTCATCGTCAATGTGAAGGTCCAAGGGATACAGTAAACCTGCACTGGTGCATCGGAATCCAATACTGGTCTCCCAGAAGCCGCTCAAAGCACAAACTCTGAGAAGATTCAATCTTCTTGTACTTAAGTCGGCACTGTGCCTTTTATATTCAATTCCGATGCGATTTCTGTATTTCATCGTCAATGTGAAGGTCCAAGGGATACAGTAAACCTGCACTGGTGCATCGGAATCCAATACTGGTCTCCCAGGAGCCGCTCAAACCACAAACTCTTAGGAGACTCACTCTTCTTGTACTTAAGTCGGCACTGTGCCTTTTATATTCAATTCCGATGCGATTTCTGTGTTTCATCGTCAATGTGAAGGTCCAAGGGATACAGTAAACCTGCACTGGTGCATCGGAATCCAATACTGGTCTCCCAGGAGCCGCTCAAACCACAAACTCTTAGGAGACTCACTCTTCTTGTACTTAAGTGGTATTGTGCCTTTTATATTCAATTCCGATGCGATTTCTGTGTTTCATTGTCAATGGGAAGGTCCAAGGGATAGAGTAAAACTGCACTGGTGCATCGGAATCCAATACTGGTCTCCCAGGAGCCGCTCAAAGCACAAACTCTGAGAATATTCACTCTTCTTGTACTTAAGTCGGCACTGTGCCTTTTATATTCAATTTCGATGCGATTTCTGTGTTTCATCGTCAATGTGAAGGTCCAACGGATACAGTAAACCTGCACTGGTGCATCGGAATCCAATACTGGTCTCCCAGGAGCCGCTCAAACCACAAACTCTTAGGAGACTCACTCTTCTTGTACTTAAGTGGTATTGTGCCTTTTATATTCAATTCCGATGCGATTTCTGTGTTTCATCGTCAATGTGAAGGTCCAAGGGATACAGTAAACCTGCAATGGTGCATCGGAATCCAATACTGGTCTCCCAGGAGCCGCTCAAACCACAAACTCTTAGGAGACTCACTCTTCTTGTACTTAAGTCGGCACTGTGCATTTTATATTCAATTCCGATGCGATTTCTGTGTTTCATCGTCAATGTGAAGGTCCAAGGGATACAGTAAACCTGCACTGGTGCATCGGAATCCAATACTGGTCTCCCAGGAGCCGCTCAAACCACAAACTCTTAGGAGACTCACTCTTCTTGTACATAAGTGGTATTGTGCCATTTATATTCAATTCCGATGCGATTTCTGTGTTTCATTGTCAATGGGAAGGTCCAAGGGATATTGTAAAACTGCACTGGTGCATCGGAATCCAATACTGGTCTCCCAGGAGCCGCTCAAAGCACAAACTCTGAGAATATTCACTCTTCTTGTACTTAAGTCGGCACTGTGCCTTTTATATTCAATTCCGATGCGATTTCTGTGCTTCATCGTCAATGTGAAGGTTCAAGGGATACAGTAAACTTGCACTGGTGCATCGGAATCTAATACTGGTCTCCCAGGAGCCGCTCAAACCACAAACTCCTAGGAGACTCACTCTTCTTGTACTTAAGTCGGCATTGTGCCTTTTATATTCAATTCCGATGCGATTTCTGTGTTTCATTGTCAATGTGAAGGTCCAAGGGATACAGTAAACCTGCACTGGTGCATCGGAATCCAATACTGGTCACCCAGGAGCCGCTCAAACCACAAACTCTGAGAATATTCACTCTTCTTGTACTTAAGTCGGCACTGTGCCTTTTATATTCAATTCCGATGCGATTTCTGTGTTTCATCGTCAATGTGAAGGTCCAAGGGATACAGTAAACCTGCACTGGTGCATCGGAATCCAATACTGGTCCCCCAGGAGCCGCTCAAACCACAAACTCTTAGGAGACTCACTCTTCTTGTACTTAAGTCGGCACTGTGCCTTTTATATTCAATTCCGATGCGATTTCTGTGTTTCATTGTCAATGTGAAGGTCCAAGGGATACAGTAAACCTGCACTGGTGCATCGGAATCCAATACTGGTCTCCCAGGAGCCGCTCAAACCACAAACTCTTAGGAGACTCACTCTTCTTGTACTTAAGTCGGCACTGTGCCTTTTATATTCAATTCCGATGCGATTTCTGTGTTTCATCGTCAATGTGAAGGTCCAAGGGATACAGTAAACCTGCACTGGTGCATCGGAATCCAATACTGGTCCCCCAGGAGCCGCTCAAACCACAAACTCTTAGGAGACTCACTCTTCTTGTACTTAAGTCGGCACTGTGCCTTTTATATTCAATTCCGATGCGATTTCTATGTTTCATCGTCAATGTGAAGGTCCAAGGGATACAGTAAACCTGCACTGGTGCATCGGAATCCAATACTGGTCTCCCAGGAGCCGCTCAAACCACAAACTCTTAGGAGACTCACTCTTCTTGTACATAAGTGGTATTGTGCCATTTATATTCAATTCCGATGCGATTTCTGTGTTTCATTGTCAATGGGAAGGTCCAAGGGATAGAGTAAAACTGCACTGGTGCATCGGAATCCAATACTGGTCTCCCAGGAGCCGCTCAAAGCACAAACTCTGAGAATATTCACTCTTCTTGTACTTAAGTCGGCACTGTGCCTTTTATATTCAATTCCGATGCGATTTCTGTGCTTCATCGTCAATGTGAAGGTTCAAGGGATACAGTAAACTTGCACTGGTGCATCGGAATCTAATACTGGTCTCCCAGGAGCCGCTCAAACCACAAACTCCCAGGAGACTCACTCTTCTTGTACTTAAGTCGGCATTGTGCCTTTTATATTCAATTCCGATGCGATTTCTGTGTTTCATCGTCAATGTGAAGGTCCAAGGGATACAGTAAACCTGCACTGGTGCATCGGAATCCAATACTGGTCTCCCAGGATCCGCTCAAAGCACAAACTCTTAGGAGACTCACTCTTCTTGTACTTAAGTCGGCATTGTGCCTTTATATTCAATTCCGATGCGATTTCTGTGTTTCACCGTCAATGTGAAGGTCCAAGGGATACAGTAAACCTGCACTGGTGCATCGGAATCCAATACTGTTCTCCCAGGAGCCGCTCAAACCA
This sequence comes from Schistocerca nitens, assembly GCF_023898315.1. Taxonomy (NCBI): domain Eukaryota; kingdom Metazoa; phylum Arthropoda; class Insecta; order Orthoptera; family Acrididae; genus Schistocerca; species Schistocerca nitens. The sequence goes on along the minus strand of NW_026045908.1, from coordinate 1,369,453 downwards.
CAAACTCTTAGGAGACTCACTCTTCTTGTACTTAAGTGGTATTGTGCCTTTTATATTCAATTCCGATGCGATTTCTGTGTTTCATCGTCAATGTGAAGGTCCAAGGGATACAGTAAACCTGCACTGGTGCATCGGAATCCAATACTGGTCTCCCAGAAGCCGCTCAAGGCACAAACTCTGAGAAGATTCAATCTTCTTGTACTTAAGTCGGCACTGTGCCTTTTATATTCAATTCCGATGCGATTTCTGTGTTTCATCGTCAATGTGAAGGTCCAAGGGATACAGTAAACCTGCACTGGTGCATCGGAATCCAATACTGGTCTCCCAGGAGCCGCTCAAACCACAAACTCTTAGGAGACTCACTCTTCTTGTACTTAAGTCGGCACTGTGCCTTTTATATTCAATTCCGATGCGATTTCTGTGTTTCATCGTCAATGTGAAGGTCCAAGGGATACAGTAAACCTGCACTGGTGCATCGGAATCCAATACTGGTCTCCCAGGAGCCGCTCAAAGCACAAACTCTGAGAATATTCACTCTTCTTGTACTTAAGTCGGCACTGTGCCTTTTATATTCAATTCCGATGCGATTTCTGTGTTTCATCGTCAATGTGAAGGTCCAAGGGATACAGTAAACCTGCACTGGTGCATCGGAATCCAATACTGGTCTCCCAGGATCCGCTCAAAGCACAAACTCTTAGGAGACTCACTCTTCTTGTACTTAAGTCGGCATTGTGCGTTTTATATTCAATTCCGATGCGATTTCTGTGTTTCATTGTCAATGGGAAGGTCCAAGGGATAGAGTAAAACTGCACTGGTGCAACTGAATCCAATACTGGTCTCCCAGGAGCCGCTCAAAGCACAAACTCTGAGAATATTCACTCTTCTTGTACTTAAGTCGGCACTGTGCCTTTTATATTCAATTCCGATGCGATTTCTGTGTTTCATCGTCAATGTGAAGGTCCAAGGGATACAGTAAACCTGCACTGGTGCATCGGAATCCAATACTGGTCTCCCAGGATCCGCTCAAAGCACAAACTCTTAGGAGACTCACTCTTCTTGTACTTAAGTCGGCATTGTGCCTTTTATATTCAATTCCGATGCGATTTCTGTGTTTCACCGTCAATGTGAAGGTCCAAGGGATACAGTAAACCTGCACTGGTGCATCGGAATCCAATACTGTTCTCCCAGGAGCCGCTCAAACCACAAACTCTTAGGAGACTCACTCTTCTTGTACGTAAGTGGTATTGTGCCTTTTATATTCAATTCCGATGCGATTTCTGTGTTTCACCGTCAATGTGAAGGTCCAAGGGATACAGTAAACCTGCACTGGTGCATCGGAATCCAATACTGGTCTCCCAGGAGCCGCTCAAACCACAATCTCTTAGGAGACTCACTCTTCCTGTACTTAAGTCAGCACTGTGCCTTTTATATTCAATTCCGATGCGATTTCTGTGTTTCATTGTCAATGTGAAGGTCCAAGGGGTACAGTAAACCTGCACTGCGCATCGGAATCCAATACTGGTCTCCCAGGAGCCGCTCAAACCACAAACTCTTAGGAGACTCACTCTTCTTGTACTTAAGTCGGCACTGTGCCTTTTATATTCAATTCCGATGCGATTTCTGTGTTACATCGTCAATGTGAAGGTCCAAGGGATACAGTAAACCTGCACTGGTGCATCGGAATCCAATACTGTTCTCCCAGGAGCCGCTCAAACCACAAACTCTTAGGAGACTCACTCTTCTTGTACTTAAGTGGTATTGTGCCTTTTATATTCAATTCCGATGCGATTTCTGTGTTTCATCGTCAATGTGAAGGTCCAAGGGATACAGTAAACCTGCACTGGTGCATCGGAATCCAATACTGGTCTCCCAGAAGCCGCTCAAAGCACAAACTCTGAGAAGATTCAATCTTCTTGTACTTAAGTCGGCACTGTGCCTTTTATATTCAATTCCGATGCGATTTCTGTGTTTCATCGTCAATGTGAAGGTCCAAGGGATACAGTAAACCTGCACTGGTGCATCGGAATCCAATACTGGTCTCCCAGGAGCCGCTCAAACCACAAACTCTTAGGAGACTCACTCTTCTTGTACTTAAGTCGGCACTGTGCCTTTTATATTCAATTCCGATGCGATTTCTGTGTCTCATCGTCAATGTGAAGGTCCAAGGGATACAGTAAACCTGCACTGGTGCATCGGAATCCAATACTGGTCTCCCAGGATCCGCTCAAAGCACAAACTTTTAGGAGACTCACTCTTCTTGTACTTAAGTCGGCATTGTGCCTTTTATATTCAATTCCGATGCGATTTCTGTGTTTCACCGTCAATGTGAAGGTCCAAGGGATACAGTAAACCTGCACTGGTGCATCGGAATCCAATACTGTTCTCCCAGGAGCCGCTCAAACCACAAACTCTTAGGAGACTCACTCTTCTTGTACTTAAGTGGTATTGTGCCTTTTATATTCAATTCCGATGCGATTTCTGTGTTTCATCGTCAATGTGAAGGTCCAAGGGATACAGTAAACCTGCACTGGTGATCGGAATCCAATACTGGTCTCCCAGAAGCCGCTCAAACCACAAACTCTTAGGAGACTCACTCTTCTTGTACTTAAGTCGGCATTGTGCCTTTTATATTCAATTCCGATGCGAATTCTGTGTTTCATCGTCAATGTGAAGGTCCAAGGGATACAGTAAACCTGCACTGGTGCATCGGAATCCAATACTGGTCTCCCAGGAGCCGCTCAAACCACAAACTCTTAGGAGACTCACTCTTCTTGTACTTAAGTGGTATTGTGCCATTTATATTCAATTCCGATGCGATTTCTGTGTTTCATTGTCAATGGGAAGGTCCAAGGGATAGAGTAAAACGGCACTGGTGCATCGGAATCCAATACTGGTCTCCCAGGAGCCGCTCAAAGCACAAACTCTGAGAATATTCACTCTTCTTGTACTTAAGTCGGCACTGTGCCTTTTATATTCAATTCCGATGCGATTTCTGTGCTTCATCGTCAATGTGAAGGTTCAAGGGATACAGTAAACTTGCACTGGTGCATCGGAATCTAATACTGGTCTCCCAGGAGCCGCTCAAACCACAAACTCTTAGGAGACTCACTCTTCTTGTACTTAAGTCGGCATTGTGCCTTTTATATTCAATTCCGATGCGATTTCTGTGTTTCATTGTCAATGTGAAGGTCCAAGGGATACAGTAAACCTGCACTGGTGCATCGGAATCCAATACTGGTCACCCAGGAGCCGCTCAAAGCACAAACTCTGAGAAGATTCACTTTTCTTGTACTTAAGTCGTCACTGAGCCTTTTATATTCAATTCCGATGCGATTTCTGTGTTTCATCGTCAATGTGAAGGTCCAAGGGATACAGTAAACCTGCACTGGTGCATCGGAATCCAATACTGGTCTCCCAGAAGCCGCTCAAAGCACAAACTCTGAGAAGATTCAATCTTCTTGTACTTAAGTCGGCACTGTGCCTTTTATATTCAATTCCGATGCGATTTCTGTATTTCATCGTCAATGTGAAGGTCCAAGGGATACAGTAAACCTGCACTGGTGCATCGGAATCCAATACTGGTCTCCCAGGAGCCGCTCAAACCACAAACTCTTAGGAGACTCACTCTTCTTGTACTTAAGTCGGCACTGTGCCTTTTATATTCAATTCCGATGCGATTTCTGTGTTTCATCGTCAATGTGAAGGTCCAAGGGATACAGTAAACCTGCACTGGTGCATCGGAATCCAATACTGGTCTCCCAGGAGCCGCTCAAACCACAAACTCTTAGGAGACTCACTCTTCTTGTACTTAAGTGGTATTGTGCCTTTTATATTCAATTCCGATGCGATTTCTGTGTTTCATTGTCAATGGGAAGGTCCAAGGGATAGAGTAAAACTGCACTGGTGCATCGGAATCCAATACTGGTCTCCCAGGAGCCGCTCAAAGCACAAACTCTGAGAATATTCACTCTTCTTGTACTTAAGTCGGCACTGTGCCTTTTATATTCAATTTCGATGCGATTTCCGTGTTTCATCGTCAATGTGAAGGTCCAACAGATACAGTAAACCTGCACTGGTGCATCGGAATCCAATACTGGTCTCCCAGGAGCCGCTCAAACCACAAACTCTTAGGAGACTCACTCTTCTTGTACTTAAGTGGTATTGTGCCTTTTATATTCAATTCCGATGCGATTTCTGTGTTTCATCGTCAATGTGAAGGTCCAAGGGATACAGTAAACCTGCAATGGTGCATCGGAATCCAATACTGGTCTCCCAGGAGCCGCTCAAACCACAAACTCTTAGGAGACTCACTCTTCTTGTACTTAAGTCGGCACTGTGCCTTTTATATTCAATTCCGATGCGATTTCTGTGTTTCATCGTCAATGTGAAGGTCCAAGGGATACAGTAAACCTGCACTGGTGCATCGGAATCCAATACTGGTCCCCCAGGAGCCGCTCAAACCACAAACTCTTAGGAGACTCACTCTTCTTGTACTTAAGTCGGCACTGTGCCTTTTATATTCAATTCCGATGCGATTTCTGTGTTTCATCGTCAATGTGAAGGTCCAAGGGATACAGTAAACCTGCACTGGTGCATCGGAATCCAATACTGGTCTCCCAGGAGCCGCTCAAACCACAAACTCTTAGGAGACTCACTCTTCTTGTACATAAGTGGTATTGTGCCATTTATATTCAATTCCGATGCGATTTCTGTGTTTCATTGTCAATGGGAAGGTCCAAGGGATATTGTAAAACTGCACTGGTGCATCGGAATCCAATACTGGTCTCCCAGGAGCCGCTCAAAGCACAAACTCTGAGAATATTCACTCTTCTTGTACTTAAGTCGGCACTGTGCCTTTTATATTCAATTCCGATGCGATTTCTGTGCTTCATCGTCAATGTGAAGGTTCAAGGGATACAGTAAACTTGCACTGGTGCATCGGAATCTAATACTGGTCTCCCAGGAGCCGCTCAAACCACAAACTCCTAGGAGACTCACTCTTCTTGTACTTAAGTCGGCATTGTGCCTTTTATATTCAATTCCGATGCGATTTCTGTGTTTCATTGTCAATGTGAAGGTCCAAGGGATACAGTAAACCTGCACTGGTGCATCGGAATCCAATACTGGTCACCCAGGAGCCGCTCAAACCACAAACTCTGAGAATATTCACTCTTCTTGTACTTAAGTCGGCACTGTGCCTTTTATATTCAATTCCGATGCGATTTCTGTGTTTCATCGTCAATGTGAAGGTCCAAGGGATACAGTAAACCTGCACTGGTGCATCGGAATCCAATACTGGTCCCCCAGGAGCCGCTCAAACCACAAACTCTTAGGAGACTCACTCTTCTTGTACTTAAGTCGGCACTGTGCCTTTTATATTCAATTCCGATGCGATTTCTGTGTTTCATTGTCAATGTGAAGGTCCAAGGGATACAGTAAACCTGCACTGGTGCATCGGAATCCAATACTGGTCTCCCAGGAGCCGCTCAAAGCACAAACTCTTAGGAGACTCACTCTTCTTGTACTTAAGTCGGCACTGTGCCTTTTATATTCAATTCCGATGCGATTTCTGTGTTTCATCGTCAATGTGAAGGTCCAAGGGATACAGTAAACCTGCACTGGTGCATCGGAATCCAATACTGGTCCCCCAGGAGCCGCTCAAACCACAAACTCTTAGGAGACTCACTCTTCTTGTACTTAAGTCGGCACTGTGCCTTTTATATTCAATTCCGATGCGATTTCTGTGTTTCATCGTCAATGTGAAGGTCCAAGGGATACAGTAAACCTGCACTGGTGCATCGGAATCCAATACTGGTCTCCCAGGAGCCGCTCAAACCACAAACTCTTAGGAGACTCACTCTTCTTGTACATAAGTGGTATTGTGCCATTTATATTCAATTCCGATGCGATTTCTGTGTTTCATTGTCAATGGGAAGGTCCAAGGGATAGAGTAAAACTGCACTGGTGCATCGGAATCCAATACTGGTCTCCCAGGAGCCGCTCAAAGCACAAACTCTGAGAATATTCACTCTTCTTGTACTTAAGTCGGCACTGTGCCTTTTATATTCAATTCCGATGCGATTTCTGTGCTTCATCGTCAATGTGAAGGTTCAAGGGATACAGTAAACTTGCACTGGTGCATCGGAATCTAATACTGGTCTCCCAGGAGCCGCTCAAACCACAAACTCCCAGGAGACTCACTCTTCTTGTACTTAAGTCGGCATTGTGCCTTTTATATTCAATTCCGATGCGATTTCTGTGTTTCATCGTCAATGTGAAGGTCCAAGGGATACAGTAAACCTGCACTGGTGCATCGGAATCCAATACTGGTCTCCCAGGATCCGCTCAAAGCACAAACTCTTAGGAGACTCACTCTTCTTGTACTTAAGTCGGCATTGTGCCTTTATATTCAATTCCGATGCGATTTCTGTGTTTCACCGTCAATGTGAAGGTCCAAGGGATACAGTAAACCTGCACTGGTGCATCGGAATCCAATACTGTTCTCCCAGGAGCCGCTCAAACCACAAACTCTTAGGAGACTCACTCTTCTTGTACTTAAGTGGTATTGTGCCTTTTATATTCAATTCCGATGCGATTTCTGTGTTTCATCGTCAATGTGAAGGTCCAAGGGATACAGTAAACCTGCACTGGTGCATCGGAATCCAATACTGGTCTCCCAGAAGCCGCTCAAGGCACAAACTCTGAGAAGATTCAATCTTCTTGTACTTAAGTCGGCACTGTGCCTTTTATATTCAATTCCGATGCGATTTCTGTGTTTCATCGTCAATGTGAAGGTCCAAGGGATACAGTAAACCTGCACTGGTGCATCGGAATCCAATACTGGTCTCCCAGGAGCCGCTCAAACCACAAACTCTTAGGAGACTCACTCTTCTTGTACTTAAGTCGGCACTGTGCCTTTTATATTCAATTCCGATGCGATTTCTGTGTTTCATCGTCAATGTGAAGGTCCAAGGGATACAGTAAACCTGCACTGGTGCATCGGAATCCAATACTGGTCTCCCAGGAGCCGCTCAAACCACAAACTCTTAGGAGACTCACTCTTCTTGTACTTAAGTGGTATTGTGCCTTTTATATTCAATTCCGATGCGATTTCTGTGTTTCATTGTCAATGGGAAGGTCCAAGGGATAGAGTAAAACTGCACTGGTGCATCGGAATCCAATACTGGTCTCCCAGGAGCCGCTCAAAGCACAAACTCTGAGAATATTCACTCTTCTTGTACTTAAGTCGGCACTGTGCCTTTTATATTCAATTCCGATGCGATTTCTGTGTTTCATCGTCAATGTGAAGGTCCAAGGGATACAGTAAACCTGCACTGGTGCATCGGAATCCAATACTGGTCTTCCAGGATCCGCTCAAAGCACAAACTCTTAGGAGACTCACTCTTCTTGTACTTAAGTCGGCATTGTGCGTTTTATATTCAATTCCGATGCGATTTCTGTGTTTCATTGTCAATGGGAAGGTCCAAGGGATAGAGTAAAACTGCACTGGTGCAACTGAATCCAATACTGGTCTCCCAGGAGCCGCTCAAAGCACAAACTCTGAGAATATTCACTCTTCTTGTACTTAAGTCGGCACTGTGCCTTTTATATTCAATTCCGATGCGATTTCTGTGTTTCATCGTCAATGTGAAGGTCCAAGGGATACAGTAAACCTGCACTGGTGCATCGGAATCCAATACTGGTCTCCCAGGATCCGCTCAAAGCACAAACTCTTAGGAGACTCACTCTTCTTGTACTTAAGTCGGCATTGTGCCTTTTATATTCAATTCCGATGCGATTTCTGTGTTTCACCGTCAATGTGAAGGTCCAAGGGATACAGTAAACCTGCACTGGTGCATCGGAATCCAATACTGTTCTCCCAGGAGCCGCTCAAACCACAAACTCTTAGGAGACTCACTCTTCTAGTACGTAAGTGGTATTGTGCCTTTTATATTCAATTCCGATGCGATTTCTGTGTTTCACCGTCAATGTGAAGGTCCAAGGGATACAGTAAACCTGCACTGGTGCATCGGAATCCAATACTGGTCTCCCAGGAGCCGCTCAAACCACAATCTCTTAGGAGACTCACTCTTCCTGTACTTAAGTCAGCACTGTGCCTTTTATATTCAATTCCGATGCGATTTCTGTGTTTCATTGTCAATGTGAAGGTCCAAGGGGTACAGTAAACCTGCACTGCGCATCGGAATCCAATACTGGTCTCCCAGGAGCCGCTCAAACCACAAACTCTTAGGAGACTCACTCTTCTTGTACTTAAGTCGGCACTGTGCCTTTTATATTCAATTCCGATGCGATTTCTGTGTTACATCGTCAATGTGAAGGTCCAAGGGATACAGTAAACCTGCACTGGTGCATCGGAATCCAATACTGTTCTCCCAGGAGCCGCTCAAACCACAAACTCTTAGGAGACTCACTCTTCTTGTACTTAAGTGGTATTGTGCCTTTTATATTCAATTCCGATGCGATTTCTGTGTTTCATCGTCAATGTGAAGGTCCAAGGGATACAGTAAACCTGCACTGGTGCATCGGAATCCAATACTGGTCTCCCAGAAGCCGCTCAAAGCACAAACTCTGAGAAGATTCAATCTTCTTGTACTTAAGTCGGCACTGTGCCTTTTATATTCAATTCCGATGCGATTTCTGTGTTTCATCGTCAATGTGAAGGTCCAAGGGATACAGTAAACCTGCACTGGTGCATCGGAATCCAATACTGGTCTCCCAGGAGCCGCTCAAACCACAAACTCTTAGGAGACTCACTCTTCTTGTACTTAAGTCGGCACTGTGCCTTTTATATTCAATTCCGATGCGATTTCTGTGTCTCATCGTCAATGTGAAGGTCCAAGGGATACAGTAAACCTGCACTGGTGCATCGGAATCCAATACTGGTCTCCCAGGAGCCGCTCAAACCACAAACTCTTAGGAGACTCACTCTTCTTGTACTTAAGTGGTATTGTGCCTTTTATATTCAATTCCGATGCGATTTCTGTGTTTCATTGTCAATGGGAAGCTCCAAGGGATAGAGTAAAACTGCACTGGTGCATCGGAATCCAATACTGGTCTCCCAGGAACCGCTCAAAGCACAAACTCTGAGAATATTCACTCTTCTTGTACTTAAGTCGGCACTGTGCCTTTTATATTCAATTCCGATGCGATTTCTGTGTTTCATCGTCAATGTGAAGGTCCAAGGGATACAGTAAACTTGCACTGGTGCATCGGAATCTAATACTGGTCTCCCAGGAGCCGCTCAAACCACAAACTCTTAGGAGACTCACTCTTCTTGTACTTAAGTGGTATTGTGCCTTTTATATTCAATTCCGATGCGATTTCTGTGTTTCATTGTCAATGGGAAGGTCCAAGGGATAGAGTAAAACTGCACTGGTGCATCGGAATCCAATACTGGTCTCCCAGGAGCCGCTCAAAGCACAAACTCTGAGAATATTCACTCTTCTTGTACTTAAGTCGGCACTGTGTCTTTTATATTCAATTCCGATGCGATTTCTGTATTTCATCGTCAATGTGAAGGTCCAAGATATACAGTAAACCTGCACTGGTGCATCGGAATCCAATACTGGTCTCCCAGGAGCCGCTCAAACCACAAACTCTTAGGAGACTCACTCTTCTTGTACTTAAGTCGGCACTGTGCCTTTTATATTCAATTCCGATGCGAGTTCTGTGTTTCATCGTCAATGTGAAGGTCCAAGGGATACAGTAAACCTGCACTGGTGCATCGGAATCCAATACTGGTCTCCCAGGAGCCGCTCAAACCACAAACTCTTAGGAGACTCACTCTTCTTGTACTTAAGTGGTATTGTGCCTTTTATATTCAATTCCGATGCGATTTCTGTGTTTCATCGTCAATGTGAAGGTCCAAGGGATACAGTAAACCTGCACTGGTGCATCGGAATCCAATACTGGTCTCCCAGGAGCCGCTCAAAGCACAAATTCTGAGAAGATTCACTCTTCTTGTACTTAAGTCAGCACTGTACCTTTTATATTCAATTCCGATGCGATTTCTGTGTTTCATCGTCAATGTGAAGGTCCAAGGGATACAGTAAACCTGCAATGGTGCATCGGAATCCAATACTGGTCTCCCAGGAGCCGCTCAAACCACAAACTCTTAGGAGACTCACTCTTCTTGTACTTAAGTCGGCACTGTGCCTTTTATATTCAATTCCGATGCGATTTCTGTGTTTCATCGTCAATGTGAAGGTCCAAGGGATACAGTAAACCTGCACTGGTGCATCGGAATCCAATACTGGTCCCCCAGGAGCCGCTCAAACCACAAACTCTTAGGAGACTCACTCTTCTTGTACTTAAGTCGGCACTGTGCCTTTTATATTCAATTCCGATGCGATTTCTGTGTTTCATCGTCAATGTGAAGGTCCAAGGGATACAGTAAACCTGCACTGGTGCATCGGAATCCAATACTGGTCTCCCAGGAGCCGCTCAAACCACAAACTCTTAGGAGACTCACTCTTCTTGTACTTAAGTGGTATTGTGCCATTTATATTCAATTCCGATGCGATTTCTGTGTTTCATTGTCAATGGGAAGGTCCAAGGGATAGAGTAAAACTGCGCTGGTGCATCGGAATCCAATACTGGTCTCCCAGGAGCCGCTCAAAGCACAAACTCTGAGAATATTCACTCTTCTTGTACTTAAGTCGGCACTGTGCCTTTTATATTCAATTCCGATGCGATTTCTGTGCTTCATCGTCAATGTGAAGGTTCAAGGGATACAGTAAACTTGCACTGGTGCATCGGAATCTAATACTGGTCTCCCAGGAGCCGCTCTAACCACAAACTCTTAGGAGACTCACTCTTCTTGTACTTAAGTGGTATATTGCCTTTTATATTCAATTCCGATGCGATTTCTGTGTTTCATTGTCAATGGGAAGGTCCAAGGGATAGAGTAAAACTGCACTGGTGCAACTGAATCCAATACTGGTCTCCCAGGAGCCGCTCAAAGCACAAACTCTGAGAATATTCACTCTTCTTGTACTTAAGTCGGCACTGTGCCTTTTATATTCAATTCCGATGCGATTTCTGTGTTTCATCGTCAATGTGAAGGTCCAAGGGATACAGTAAACCTGCACTGGTGCATCGGAATCCAATACTGGTCTCCCAGGATCCGCTCAAATCACAAACTCTTAGGAGACTCACTCTTCTTGTACTTAAGTCGGCATTGTGCCTTTATATTCAATTCCGATGCGATTTCTGTGTTTCACCGTCAATGTGAAGGTCCAAGGGATACAGTAAACCTGCACTGGTGCATCGGAATCCAATACTGTTCTCCCAGGAGCCGCTCAAACCACAAACTCTTAGGAGACTCACTCTTCTTGTACTTAAGTGGTATTGTGCCTTTTATATTCAATTCCGATGCGATTTCTGTGTTTCATCGTCAATGTGAAGGTCCAAGGGATACAGTAAACCTGCACTGGTGCATCGGAATCCAATACTGGTCTCCCAGAAGCCGCTCAAAGCACAAACTCTGAGAAGATTCAATCTTCTTGTACTTAAGTCGGCACTGTGCCTTTTATATTCAATTCCGATGCGATTTCTGTGTTTCATCGTCAATGTGAAGGTCCAAGGGATACAGTAAACCTGCACTGGTGCATCGGAATCCAATACTTGTCTCCCAGGAGCCGCTCAAACCACAAACTCTTAGGAGACTCACTCTTCTTGTACTTAAGTCGGCACTGTGCCTTTTATATTCAATTCCGATGCGATTTCTGTGTTTCATCGTCAATGTGAAGGTCCAAGGGATACAGTAAACCTGCACTGGTGCATCGGAATCCAATACTGGTCTCCCAGGAGCCGCTCAAACCACAAACTCTTAGGAGACTCACTCTTCTTGTACTTAAGTGGTATTGTGCCTTTTATATTCAATTCCGATGCGATTTCTGTGTTTCATTGTCAATGGGAAAGTCCAAGGGATAGAGTAAAACTGCACTGGTGCATCGGAATCCAATACTGGTCTCCCAGGAGCCGCTCAAAGCACAAACTCTGAGAATATTCACTCTTCTTGTACTTAAGTCGGCACTGTGCCTTTTATATTCAATTCCGATGCGATTTCTGTGTTTCATCGTCAATGTGAAGGTCCAAGGGATACAGTAAACCTGCACTGGTGCATCGGAATCCAATACTGGTCTCCCAGGATCCGCTCAAAGCACAAACTCTTAGGAGACTCACTCTTCTTGTACTTAAGTCGGCATTGTGCGTTTTATATTCAATTCCGATGCGATTTCTGTGTTTCATTGTCAATGGGAAGGTCCAAGGGATAGAGTAAAACTGCACTGGTGCAACTGAATCCAATACTGGTCTCCCAGGAGCCGCTCAAAGCACAAACTCTGAGAATATTCACTCTTCTTGTACTTAAGTCGGCACTGTGCCTTTTATATTCAATTCCGATGCGATTTCTGTGTTTCATCGTCAATGTGAAGGTCCAAGGGATACAGTAAACCTGCACTGGTGCATCGGAATCCAATACTGGTCTCCCAGGATCCGCTCAAAGCACAAACTCTTAGGAGACTCACTCTTCTTGTACTTAAGTCGGCATTGTGCCTTTTATATTCAATTCCGATGCGATTTCTGTGTTTCACCGTCAATGTGAAGGTCCAAGGGATACAGTAAACCTGCACTGGTGCATCGGAATCCAATACTGTTCTCCCAGGAGCCGCTCAAACCACAAACTCTTAGGAGACTCACTCTTCTTGTACGTAAGTGGTATTGTGCCTTTTATATTCAATTCCCATGCGATTTCTGTGTTTCACCGTCAATGTGAACGTCCAAGGGATACAGTAAACCTGCACTGGTGCATCGGAATCCAATACTGGTCTCCCAGGAGCCGCTCAAACCACAATCTCTTAGGAGACTCACTCTTCTTGTACTTAAGTGGTATTGTGCCTTTTATATTCAATTCCGATGCGATTTCTGTGTTTCATCGTCAATGTGAAGGTCCAAGGGATAGAGTAAACCTGCACTGGTGCATCGGAATCCAATACTGGTCTCCCAGAAGCCGCTCAAAGCACAAACTCTGAGAAGATTCAATCTTCTTGTACTTATGTCGGCACTGTGCCTTTTATATTCAATTCCGATGCGATTTCTGTGTTTCATCGTCAATGTGAAGGTCCAAGGGATACAGTAAACCTGCACTGGTGCATCGGAATCCAATACTGGTCTCCCAGGAGCCGCTCAAACCACAAACTCTTAGGAGACTCACTCTTCTTGTACTTAAGTCGGCACTGTGCCTTTTATATTCAATTCCGATGCGATTTCTGTGTTACATCGTCAATGTGAAGGTCCAAGGGATACAGTAAACCTGCACTGGTGCATCGGAATCCAATACTGTTCTCCCAGGAGCCGCTCAAACCACAAACTCTTAGGAGACTCACTCTTCTTGTACTTAAGTGATATTGTGCCTTTTATATTCAATTCCGATGCGATTTCTGTGTTTCATCGTCAATGTGAAGGTCCAAGGGATACAGTAAACCTGCACTGGTGCATCGGAATCCAATACTGGTCTCCCAGGAGCCGCACAAAGCACGAACTCTGAGAAGATTCAATCTTCTTGTACTTAAGTCGGCACTGTGCCTTTTATATTCAATTCCGATGCGATTTCTGTGTTTCATCGTCAATGTGAAGGTCCAAGGGATACAGTAAACCTGCACTGGTGCATCGGAATCCAATACTGGTCTCCCAGGAGCCGCTCAAACCACAAACTCTTAGGAGACTCACTCTTCTTGTACTTAAGTCGGCACTGTGCCTTTTATATTCAATTACGATGCGATTTCTGTGTTTCATCGTCAATGTGAAGGTCCAAGGGATACAGTAAACCTGCTCTGGTGCATCGGAATCCAATACTGGTCTCCCAGGAGCCGCTCAAACCACAAACTCTTAGGAGACTCACTCTTCTTGTACTTAAGTGGTATTGTGCCTTTTATATTCAATTCCGATGCGATTTCTGTGTTTCCTTGTCAATGGGAAGGTCCAAGGGATAGAGTAAAACTGCACTGGTGCATCGGAATCCAATACTGGTCTCCCAGGAGCCGCTCAAAGCACAAACTCTGAGAATATTCACTCTTCTTGTACTTAAGTCGGCACTGTGCCTTTTATATTCAATTCCGATGCGATTTCTGTGTTTCATCGTCAATGTGAAGGTCCAAGGGATACAGTAAACTTGCACTGGTGCATCGGAATCTAATACTGGTCTCCCAGGAGCCGCTCAAACCACAAACTCTTAGGAGACTCACTCTTCTTGTACTTAAGTGGTATTGTGCCTTTTATATTCAATTCCGATGCGATTTCTGTGTTTCATTGTCAATGGGAAGGTCCAAGGGATAGAGTAAAACTGCACTGGTGCATCGGAATCCAATACTGGTCTCCCAGGAGCCGCTCAAAGCACAAACTCTGAGAATATTCACTCTTCTTGTACTTAAGTCGGCACTGTGTCTTTTATATTCAATTCCGATGCGATTTCTGTATTTCATCGTCAATGTGAAGGTCCAAGATATACAGTAAACCTGCACTGGTGCATCGGAATCCAATACTGGTCTCCCAGGAGCCGCTCAAACCACAAACTCTTAGGAGACTCACTCTTCTTGTACTTAAGTCGGCACTGTGCCTTTTATATTCAATTCCGATTCGAGTTCTGTGTTTCATCGTCAATGTGAAGGTCCAAGGGATACAGTAAACCTGCACTGGTGCATCGGAATCCAATACTGGTCTCCCAGGAGCCGCTCAAACCACAAACTCTTAGGAGACTCACTCTTCTTGTACTTAAGTGGTATTGTGCCTTTTATATTCAATTCCGATGCGATTTCTGTGTTTCATTGTCAATGGGAAGGTCCAAGGGATAGAGTAAAACTGCACTGGTGCATCGGAATCCAATACTGGCCTCCCAGGAGCCGCTCAAAGCACAAACTCTGAGAATATTCACTCTTCTTGTACTTAAGTCGGCACTGTGCCTTTTATATTCAATACCGATCCGATTTCTGTGTTTCATCGTCAATGTGAAGGTCCAAGGGATACAGTAAACCTGCACTGGTGCATCGGAATCCAATACTGGTCTCCCAGGAGCCGCTCAAACCACAAACTCTTAGGAGACTCACTCTTCTTGTACTTAAGTAGTATTGTGCCTTTTATATTCAATTCCGATGCGATTTCTGTGTTTCATCGTCAATGTGAAGGTCCAAGGGATAGAGTAAACCTGCACTGGTGCATCGGAATCCAATACTGGTCTCCCAGGAGCCGCTCAAAGCACAAACTCTGAGAAGATTCACTCTTCTTGTACTTAAGTCAGCACTGTGCCTTTTATATTCAATTCCGATGCGATTTCTGTGTTTCATCGTCAATGTGAAGGTCCAAGGGATAGAGTAAACCTGCACTGGTGCATCGGAATCCAATACTGGTCTCCCAGGAGCCGCTCAAAGCACAAACTCTGAGAAGATTCACTCTTCTTGAACTTAAGTCGGCACTGTGCCTTTTATATTCAATTCCGATGCGATTTCTGTGTTTCATCGTCAATGTGACGGTCCAAGGGATACAGTAAACCTGCACTGGTGCATCGGAATCCAATACTGGTCTCCCAGGAGCCGCTCAAAGCACAAACTCTTAGGAGACTCACTCTTCTTGTACTTAAGTCGGCACTGTGCCTTTTATATTCAATTCCGATGCGATTTCTGTGTTTCATCGTCAATGTGAAGGTCCAAGTGATACAGTAAACATGCACTGGTGGATCGGAATCGAATGCTGGTCTCCCAGGAGCCGCTCAAACCACAAACTCTTAGGAGACTCACTCTTCTTGTACTTAAGTGGTATTGTGCCTTTTATATTCAATTCCGATGCGATTTCTGTGTTTCATTGTCAATGGGAAGGTCCAAGGGATAGAGTAAAACTGCACTGGTGCATCGGAATCCAATACTGGTCTCCCAGGAGCCGCTCAAAGCACAAACTCTGAGAATATTCACTCTTCTTGTACTTAAGTCGGCACTGTGCCTTTTATATTCAATTCCGATGCGATTTCTGTGCTTTATCGTGAATGTGAAGGTTCAAGGGATACAGTAAACTTGCACTGGCGCATCGGAATCTAATACTGGTCTCCCAGGAGCCGCTCAAACCACAAACTCTTAGGAGACTCACTCTTCTTGTACTTAAGTCGGCATTGTGCCTTTTATATTCAATTCCGATGCGATTTCTGTGTTTCATTGTCAATGTGAAGGTCCAAGGGATACAGTAAACCTGCACTGGTGCATCGGAATCCAATACTGGTCTCCCAGGAGCCGCTCAAAGCACAAACTCTTAGGAGACTCACTCTTCTCGTACTTAAGTCGGTATTGTGCCTTTTACATTCAATTCCGATGCGATTTCTGTGTTTCATCGTCAATTTGAAGGTCCAAGGGATACAGTAAACCTGCACTGGTGCATCGGAATCCAATACTGGTCTCCCAGGAGCCGCTCAAACCACAAACTCTTAGGAGACTCACTCTTCTTGTACTTAAGTGGTATTGTGCCTTTTATATTCAATTCCGATGCGATTTCTGTGTTTCATCGTCAATGTGAAGGTCCAAGGGATAGAGTAAACCTGCACTGGTGCATCGGAATCCAATACTGGTCTCCCAGGAGCCGCTCAAACCACAAACTCTTAGGAGACTCACTCTTCTTGTACTTATGTCGGCACTGTGCCTTTTATATTCAATTACGATGCGATTTCTGTGTTTCATCGTCAATGTGAAGGTCCAAGGGATACAGTAAACCTGCACTGGTGAATCGGAATCCAATTCTGGTCTCCCAGGAGCCGCTCAAAGCACAAACTCTTAGGAGACTCACTCTTCTTGTACTTAAGTCGGCACTGTGCCTTTTATATTCATTTCCGATGCGATTTCTGTGTTTCACCGTCAATGTGAAGGTCCAAGGGATACAGTAAACATGCACTGGTGCATCGGAATCCAATTCTGGTCTCCCAGGAGCCGCTCAAACCACAAACTCTTAGCAGACTCACTCTTCTTGTACTTATGTCGGCACTGTGCCTTTTATATTCAATTACGATGCGATTTCTGTGTTTCATCGTCAATGTGAAGGTCCAAGGGATACAGTAAACCTGCACTGGTGCATCGGAATCCAATACTGGTCTCCCAGGAGCCGCTCAAACCACAAACTCTTAGGAGACTCACTCTTCTTGTACTTAAGTGGTATTGTGCCTTTTATATTCAATTCCGATGCGATTTCTGTGTTTCATCGTCAATGTGAAGGTCCAAGGGATAGAGTAAACCTGCACTGGTGCATCGGAATCCAATACTGGTCTCCCAGGAGCCGCTCAAAGCACAAACTCTGAGAAGATTCACTCTTCTTGTACTTAAGTTGGCACTGTGCCTTTTATATTCAATTCCGATGCGATTTCTGTGTTTCATCGTCAATGTGAAGGTCCAAGGGATACAGTACACCTGCACTGGTGCATCGGAATCCAATACTGGTCTCCCAGGAGCCGCTCAAACCGCAAACTCTTAGGAGACTCACTCTTCTTGTACTTAAGTCGGCACTGTGCCTTTTATATTCAATTCCGATGCGATTTCTGTGTTTCATTGTCAATGGGAAGGTCCAAGGGATAGAGTAAAACTGCACTGGTGCATCGGAATCCAATACTGGTCTCCCAGGAGCCGCTCAAAGCACAAACTCTGAGAATATTCACTCTTCTTGCACTTAAGTCGGCACTGTGCCTTTTATATTCAATTCCGATGCGATTTCTGTGTTTCATCGTCAATGTGAAGGTCCAAGTGATACAGTAAACCTGCACTGGTGGATCGGAATCGAATGCTGGTCTCCCAGGAGCCGCTCAAACCACAAACTCTTCGGAGGCTCACTCTTCTTGTACTTAAGTGGTATTGTGCCTTTTATATTCAATTCCGATGCGATTTCTGTGTTTCATTGTCAATGGGAAGGTCCAAGGGATAGAGTAAAACTGCACTGGTGCATCGGAATCCAATACTGGTCTCCCAGGAGCCGCTCAAAGCACAAACTCTGAGAATATTCACTCTTCTTGTACTTAAGTCGGCACTGTGCCTTTTATATTCAATTCCGATGCGATTTCTGTGCTTCATCGTCAATGTGAAGGTTCAAGGGATACAGTAAACTTGCATGGTGCATCGGAATCTAATACTGGTCTCCCAGGAGCCGCTCAAACCACAAACTCTTAGGAGACTCACTCTTCTTGTACTTAAGTCGGCATTGTGCCTTTTATATTCAATTCCGATGCGATTTCTGTGTTTCATTGTCAATGTGAAGGTCCAAGGGATACAGTAAACCTGCACTGGTGCATCGGAATCCAATACTGGTCACCCAGGAGCCGCTCAAAGCACAAACTCTGAGAAGATTCACTTTTCTTGTACTTAAGTCGTCACTGAGCCTTTTATATTCAATTCCGATGCGATTTCTGTGTTTCATCGTCAATGTGAAGGTCCAAGGGATACAGTAAACTTGCAATGGTGCATCGGAATCTAATACTGGTCTCCCAGGAGCCGCTCAAACCACAAACTCTTAGGAGACTCACTCTTCTTGTACTTAAGTGGTATTGTGCCTTTTATATTCAATTCCGATGCGATTTCTGTGTTTCATTGTCAATGGGAAGGTCCAAGGGATAGAGTAAAACTGCACTGGTGCAACTGAATCCAATACTGGTCTCCCAGGAGCCGCTCAAAGCACAAACTCTGAGAATATTCACTCTTCTTGTACTTAAGTCGGCACTGTGCCTTTTATATTCAATTCCGATGCGATTTCTGTGTTTCATCGTCAATGTGAAGGTCCAAGGGATACAGTAAACCTGCACTGGTGCATCGGAATCCAATACTGGTCTCCCAGGATCCGCTCAAAGCACAAACTCTTAGGAGACTCACTCTTCTTCTACTTAAGTCGGCATTGTGCCTTTATATTCAATTCCGATGCGATTTCTGTGTTTCACCATCAATGTGAAGGTCCAAGGGATACAGTAAACCTGCACTGGTGCATCGGAATCCAATACTGGTCTCCCAGGAGGCGCTCAAAGCACAAACTCTTAGGAGACTCACTCTTCTCGTACTGAAGTCGGTATTGTGCCTTTTACATTCAATTCCGATGCGATTTCTATGTTTCTTCGTCAATGTGAAGGTCCAAGGGATACAGTAAACCTGCACTGGTGAATCGGAATCCAATTCTGGTCTCCCAGGAGCCGCTCAAAGCACAAACTCTTAGGAGACTCACTCTTCTTGTACTTAAGTCGGCACTGTGCCTTTTATATTCATTTCCGATGCGATTTCTGTGTTTCATCGTCAATGTGAAGGTCCAAGGGATACAGTAAACCTGCACTGGTGCATCGGAATCCAATACTGGTCTCCCAGGAGCCGCTCAAACCACAAACTCTTAGGAGACTCACTCTTCTTGTACTTAAGTGGTATTGTGCCTTTTATATTCAATTCCGATGCGATTTCTGTGTTTCATCGTCAATGTGAAGGTCCAAGGGATAGAGTAAACCTGCACTGGTGCATCGGAATCCAATACTGGTCTCCCAGGAGCCGCTCAAACCACAAACTCTTAGGAGACTCACTCTTCTTGTACTTATGTCGGCACTGTGCCTTTTATATTCAATTACGATGCGATTTCTGTGTTTCATCGTCAATGTGAAGGTCCAAGGGATACAGTAAACCTGCACTGGTGAATCGGAATCCAATTCTGGTCTCCCAGGAGCCGCTCAATGCACAAACTCTTAGGAGACTCACTCTTCTTGTACTTAAGTCGGCACTGTGCCTTTTATATTCATTTCCGATGCGATTTCTGTGTTTCACCGTCAATGTGAAGGTCCAAGGGATACAGTAAACATGCACTGGTGCATCGGAATCCAATTCTGGTCTCCCAGGAGCCGCTCAAACCACAAACTCTTAGCAGACTCACTCTTCTTGTACTTATGTCGGCACTGTGCCTTTTATATTCAATTACGATGCGATTTCTGTGTTTCATCGTCAATGTGAAGGTCCAAGGGATACAGTAAACCTGCACTGGTGCATCGGAATCCAATACTGGTCTCCCAGGAGCCGCTCAAACCACAAACTCTTAGGAGACTCACTCTTCTTGTACTTAAGTGGTATTGTGCCTTTTATATTCAATTCCGATGCGATTTCTGTGTTTCATCGTCAATGTGAAGGTCCAAGGGATAGAGTAAACCTGCACTGGTGCATCGGAATCCAATACTGGTCTCCCAGGAGCCGCTCAAAGCACAAACTCTGAGAATATTCACTCTTCTTGTACTTAAGTCGGCACTGTGCCTTTTATATTCAATTCCGATGCGATTTCTGTGTTTCATCGTCAATGTGAAGGTCCAAGGGATACAGTAAACCTGCACTGGTGCATCGGAATCCAATACTGGTCTCCCAGGATCCGCTCAAAGCACAAACTCTTAGGAGACTCACTCTTCTTGTACTTAAGTCGGCATTGTGCCTTTTATATTCAATTCCGATGCGATTTCTGTGTTTCACCGTCAATGTGAAGGTCCAAGGGATACAGTAAACCTGCACTGGTGCATCGGAATCCAATACTGTTCTCCCAGGAGCCGCTCAAACCACAAACTCTTAGGAGACTCACTCTTCTTGTACGTAAGTGGTATTGTGCCTTTTATATTCAATTCCCATGCGATTTCTGTGTTTCACCGTCAATGTGAACGTCCAAGGGATACAGTAAACCTGCACTGGTGCATCGGAATCCAATACTGGTCTCCCAGGAGCCGCTCAAACCACAATCTCTTAGGAGACTCACTCTTCTTGTACTTAAGTGGTATTGTGCCTTTTATATTCAATTCCGATGCGATTTCTGTGTTTCATCGTCAATGTGAAGGTCCAAGGGATAGAGTAAACCTGCACTGGTGCATCGGAATCCAATACTGGTCTCCCAGAAGCCGCTCAAAGCACAAACTCTGAGAAGATTCAATCTTCTTGTACTTATGTCGGCACTGTGCCTTTTATATTCAATTCCGATGCGATTTCTGTGTTTCATCGTCAATGTGAAGGTCCAAGGGATACAGTAAACCTGCACTGGTGCATCGGAATCCAATACTGGTCTCCCAGGAGCCGCTCAAACCACAAACTCTTAGGAGACTCACTCTTCTTGTACTTAAGTCGGCACTGTGCCTTTTATATTCAATTCCGATGCGATTTCTGTGTTACATCGTCAATGTGAAGGTCCAAGGGATACAGTAAACCTGCACTGGTGCATCGGAATCCAATACTGTTCTCCCAGGAGCCGCTCAAACCACAAACTCTTAGGAGACTCACTCTTCTTGTACTTAAGTGATATTGTGCCTTTTATATTCAATTCCGATGCGATTTCTGTGTTTCATCGTCAATGTGAAGGTCCAAGGGATACAGTAAACCTGCACTGGTGCATCGGAATCCAATACTGGTCTCCCAGGAGCCGCACAAAGCACAAACTCTGAGAAGATTCAATCTTCTTGTACTTAAGTCGGCACTGTGCCTTTTATATTCAATTCCGATGCGATTTCTGTGTTTCATCGTCAATGTGAAGGTCCAAGGGATACAGTAAACCTGCACTGGTGCATCGGAATCCAATACTGGTCTCCCAGGAGCCGCTCAAACCACAAACTCTTAGGAGACTCACTCTTCTTGTACTTAAGTCGGCACTGTGCCTTTTATATTCAATTACGATGCGATTTCTGTGTTTCATCGTCAATGTGAAGGTCCAAGGGATACAGTAAACCTGCTCTGGTGCATCGGAATCCAATACTGGTCTCCCAGGAGCCGCTCAAACCACAAACTCTTAGGAGACTCACTCTTCTTGTACTTAAGTGGTATTGTGCCTTTTATATTCAATTCCGATGCGATTTCTGTGTTTCCTTGTCAATGGGAAGGTCCAAGGGATAGAGTAAAACTGCACTGGTGCATCGGAATCCAATACTGGTCTCCCAGGAGCCGCTCAAAGCACAAACTCTGAGAATATTCACTCTTCTTGTACTTAAGTCGGCACTGTGCCTTTTATATTCAATTCCGATGCGATTTCTGTGTTTCATCGTCAATGTGAAGGTCCAAGGGATACAGTAAACTTGCACTGGTGCATCGGAATCTAATACTGGTCTCCCAGGAGCCGCTCAAACCACAAACTCTTAGGAGACTCACTCTTCTTGTACTTAAGTGGTATTGTGCCTTTTATATTCAATTCCGATGCGATTTCTGTGTTTCATTGTCAATGGGAAGGTCCAAGGGATAGAGTAAAACTGCACTGGTGCATCGGAATCCAATACTGGTCTCCCAGGAGCCGCTCAAAGCACAAACTCTGAGAATATTCACTCTTCTTGTACTTAAGTCGGCACTGTGTCTTTTATATTCAATTCCGATGCGATTTCTGTATTTCATCGTCAATGTGAAGGTCCAAGATATACAGTAAACCTGCACTGGTGCATCGGAATCCAATACTGGTCTCCCAGGAGCCGCTCAAACCACAAACTCTTAGGAGACTCACTCTTCTTGTACTTAAGTCGGCACTGTGCCTTTTATATTCAATTCCGATTCGAGTTCTGTGTTTCATCGTCAATGTGAAGGTCCAAGGGATACAGTAAACCTGCACTGGTGCATCGGAATCCAATACTGGTCTCCCAGGAGCCGCTCAAACCACAAACTCTTAGGAGACTCACTCTTCTTGTACTTAAGTGGTATTGTGCCTTTTATATTCAATTCCGATGCGATTTCTGTGTTTCATTGTCAATGGGAAGGTCCAAGGGATAGAGTAAAACTGCACTGGTGCATCGGAATCCAATACTGGCCTCCCAGGAGCCGCTCAAAGCACAAACTCTGAGAATATTCACTCTTCTTGTACTTAAGTCGGCACTGTGCCTTTTATATTCAATACCGATCCGATTTCTGTGTTTCATCGTCAATGTGAAGGTCCAAGGGATACAGTAAACCTGCACTGGTGCATCGGAATCCAATACTGGTCTCCCAGGAGCCGCTCAAACCACAAACTCTTAGGAGACTCACTCTTCTTGTACTTAAGTAGTATTGTGCCTTTTATATTCAATTCCGATGCGATTTCTGTGTTTCATCGTCAATGTGAAGGTCCAAGGGATAGAGTAAACCTGCACTGGTGCATCGGAATCCAATACTGGTCTCCCAGGAGCCGCTCAAAGCACAAACTCTGAGAAGATTCACTCTTCTTGTACTTAAGTCAGCACTGTGCCTTTTATATTCAATTCCGATGCGATTTCTGTGTTTCATCGTCAATGTGAAGGTCCAAGGGATAGAGTAAACCTGCACTGGTGCATCGGAATCCAATACTGGTCTCCCAGGAGCCGCTCAAAGCACAAACTCTGAGAAGATTCACTCTTCTTGAACTTAAGTCGGCACTGTGCCTTTTATATTCAATTCCGATGCGATTTCTGTGTTTCATCGTCAATGTGACGGTCCAAGGGATACAGTAAACCTGCACTGGTGCATCGGAATCCAATACTGGTCTCCCAGGAGCCGCTCAAAGCACAAACTCTTAGGAGACTCACTCTTCTTGTACTTAAGTCGGCACTGTGCCTTTTATATTCAATTCCGATGCGATTTCTGTGTTTCATCGTCAATGTGAAGGTCCAAGTGATACAGTAAACATGCACTGGTGGATCGGAATCGAATGCTGGTCTCCCAGGAGCCGCTCAAACCACAAACTCTTAGGAGACTCACTCTTCTTGTACTTAAGTGGTATTGTGCCTTTTATATTCAATTCCGATGCGATTTCTGTGTTTCATTGTCAATGGGAAGGTCCAAGGGATAGAGTAAAACTGCACTGGTGCATCGGAATCCAATACTGGTCTCCCAGGAGCCGCTCAAAGCACAAACTCTGAGAATATTCACTCTTCTTGTACTTAAGTCGGCACTGTGCCTTTTATATTCAATTCCGATGCGATTTCTGTGCTTTATCGTCAATGTGAAGGTTCAAGGGATACAGTAAACTTGCACTGGCGCATCGGAATCTAATACTGGTCTCCCAGGAGCCGCTCAAACCACAAACTCTTAGGAGACTCACTCTTCTTGTACTTAAGTCGGCATTGTGCCTTTTATATTCAATTCCGATGCGATTTCTGTGTTTCATTGTCAATGTGAAGGTCCAAGGGATACAGTAAACCTGCACTGGTGCATCGGAATCCAATACTGGTCTCCCAGGAGCCGCTCAAAGCACAAACTCTTAGGAGACTCACTCTTCTCGTACTTAAGTCGGTATTGTGCCTTTTACATTCAATTCCGATGCGATTTCTGTGTTTCATCGTCAATTTGAAGGTCCAAGGGATACAGTAAACCTGCACTGGTGCATCGGAATCCAATACTGGTCTCCCAGGAGCCGCTCAAACCACAAACTCTTAGGAGACTCACTCTTCTTGTACTTAAGTGGTATTGTGCCTTTTATATTCAATTCCGATGCGATTTCTGTGTTTCATCGTCAATGTGAAGGTCCAAGGGATAGAGTAAACCTGCACTGGTGCATCGGAATCCAATACTGGTCTCCCAGGAGCCGCTCAAACCACAAACTCTTAGGAGACTCACTCTTCTTGTACTTATGTCGGCACTGTGCCTTTTATATTCAATTACGATGCGATTTCTGTGTTTCATCGTCAATGTGAAGGTCCAAGGGATACAGTAAACCTGCACTGGTGAATCGGAATCCAATTCTGGTCTCCCAGGAGCCGCTCAAAGCACAAACTCTTAGGAGACTCACTCTTCTTGTACTTAAGTCGGCACTGTGCCTTTTATATTCATTTCCGATGCGATTTCTGTGTTTCACCGTCAATGTGAAGGGCCAAGGGATACAGTAAACATGCACTGGTGCATCGGAATCCAATTCTGGTCTCCCAGGAGCCGCTCAAACCACAAACTCTTAGCAGACTCACTCTTCTTGTACTTATGTCGGCACTGTGCCTTTTATATTCAATTACGATGCGATTTCTGTGTTTCATCGTCAATGTGAAGGTCCAAGGGATACAGTAAACCTGCACTGGTGCATCGGAATCCAATACTGGTCTCCCAGGAGCCGCTCAAACCACAAACTCTTAGGAGACTCACTCTTCTTGTACTTAAGTGGTATTGTGCCTTTTATATTCAATTCCGATGCGATTTCTGTGTTTCATCGTCAATGTGAAGGTCCAAGGGATAGAGTAAACCTGCACTGGTGCATCGGAATCCAATACTGGTCTCCCAGGAGCCGCTCAAAGCACAAACTCTGAGAAGATTCACTCTTCTTGTACTTAAGTTGGCACTGTGCCTTTTATATTCAATTCCGATGCGATTTCTGTGTTTCATCGTCAATGTGAAGGTCCAAGGGATACAGTACACCTGCACTGGTGCATCGGAATCCAATACTGGTCTCCCAGGAGCCGCTCAAACCGCAAACTCTTAGGAGACTCACTCTTCTTGTACTTAAGTCGGCACTGTGCCTTTTATATTCAATTCCGATGCGATTTCTGTGTTTCATTGTCAATGGGAAGGTCCAAGGGATAGAGTAAAACTGCACTGGTGCATCGGAATCCAATACTGGTCTCCCAGGAGCCGCTCAAAGCACAAACTCTGAGAATATTCACTCTTCTTGCACTTAAGTCGGCACTGTGCCTTTTATATTCAATTCCGATGCGATTTCTGTGTTTCATCGTCAATGTGAAGGTCCAAGTGATACAGTAAACCTGCACTGGTGGATCGGAATCGAATGCTGGTCTCCCAGGAGCCGCTCAAACCACAAACTCTTCGGAGGCTCACTCTTCTTGTACTTAAGTGGTATTGTGCCTTTTATATTCAATTCCGATGCGATTTCTGTGTTTCATTGTCAATGGGAAGGTCCAAGGGATAGAGTAAAACTGCACTGGTGCATCGGAATCCAATACTGGTCTCCCAGGAGCCGCTCAAAGCACAAACTCTGAGAATATTCACTCTTCTTGTACTTAAGTCGGCACTGTGCCTTTTATATTCAATTCCGATGCGATTTCTGTGCTTCATCGTCAATGTGAAGGTTCAAGGGATACAGTAAACTTGCATGGTGCATCGGAATCTAATACTGGTCTCCCAGGAGCCGCTCAAACCACAAACTCTTAGGAGACTCACTCTTCTTGTACTTAAGTCGGCATTGTGCCTTTTATATTCAATTCCGATGCGATTTCTGTGTTTCATTGTCAATGTGAAGGTCCAAGGGATACAGTAAACCTGCACTGGTGCATCGGAATCCAATACTGGTCACCCAGGAGCCGCTCAAAGCACAAACTCTGAGAAGATTCACTTTTCTTGTACTTAAGTCGTCACTGAGCCTTTTATATTCAATTCCGATGCGATTTCT
Organism: Schistocerca nitens; assembly: GCF_023898315.1. Lineage (NCBI taxonomy): Eukaryota > Metazoa > Arthropoda > Insecta > Orthoptera > Acrididae > Schistocerca > Schistocerca nitens. The sequence continues at coordinate 1,343,113 of NW_026045908.1, read as the reverse complement.
GTGTTTCATCGTCAATGTGAAGGTCCAAGGGATACAGTAAACTTGCAATGGTGCATCGGAATCTAATACTGGTCTCCCAGGAGCCGCTCAAACCACAAACTCTTAGGAGACTCACTCTTCTTGTACTTAAGTGGTATTGTGCCTTTTATATTCAATTCCGATGCGATTTCTGTGTTTCATTGTCAATGGGAAGGTCCAAGGGATAGAGTAAAACTGCACTGGTGCAACTGAATCCAATACTGGTCTCCCAGGAGCCGCTCAAAGCACAAACTCTGAGAATATTCACTCTTCTTGTACTTAAGTCGGCACTGTGCCTTTTATATTCAATTCCGATGCGATTTCTGTGTTTCATCGTCAATGTGAAGGTCCAAGGGATACAGTAAACCTGCACTGGTGCATCGGAATCCAATACTGGTCTCCCAGGATCCGCTCAAAGCACAAACTCTTAGGAGACTCACTCTTCTTCTACTTAAGTCGGCATTGTGCCTTTATATTCAATTCCGATGCGATTTCTGTGTTTCACCATCAATGTGAAGGTCCAAGGGATACAGTAAACCTGCACTGGTGCATCGGAATCCAATACTGGTCTCCCAGGAGGCGCTCAAAGCACAAACTCTTAGGAGACTCACTCTTCTCGTACTGAAGTCGGTATTGTGCCTTTTACATTCAATTCCGATGCGATTTCTATGTTTCTTCGTCAATGTGAAGGTCCAAGGGATACAGTAAACCTGCACTGGTGAATCGGAATCCAATTCTGGTCTCCCAGGAGCCGCTCAAAGCACAAACTCTTAGGAGACTCACTCTTCTTGTACTTAAGTCGGCACTGTGCCTTTTATATTCATTTCCGATGCGATTTCTGTGTTTCATCGTCAATGTGAAGGTCCAAGGGATACAGTAAACCTGCACTGGTGCATCGGAATCCAATACTGGTCTCCCAGGAGCCGCTCAAACCACAAACTCTTAGGAGACTCACTCTTCTTGTACTTAAGTGGTATTGTGCCTTTTATATTCAATTCCGATGCGATTTCTGTGTTTCATCGTCAATGTGAAGGTCCAAGGGATAGAGTAAACCTGCACTGGTGCATCGGAATCCAATACTGGTCTCCCAGGAGCCGCTCAAACCACAAACTCTTAGGAGACTCACTCTTCTTGTACTTATGTCGGCACTGTGCCTTTTATATTCAATTACGATGCGATTTCTGTGTTTCATCGTCAATGTGAAGGTCCAAGGGATACAGTAAACCTGCACTGGTGAATCGGAATCCAATTCTGGTCTCCCAGGAGCCGCTCAATGCACAAACTCTTAGGAGACTCACTCTTCTTGTACTTAAGTCGGCACTGTGCCTTTTATATTCATTTCCGATGCGATTTCTGTGTTTCACCGTCAATGTGAAGGTCCAAGGGATACAGTAAACATGCACTGGTGCATCGGAATCCAATTCTGGTCTCCCAGGAGCCGCTCAAACCACAAACTCTTAGCAGACTCACTCTTCTTGTACTTATGTCGGCACTGTGCCTTTTATATTCAATTACGATGCGATTTCTGTGTTTCATCGTCAATGTGAAGGTCCAAGGGATACAGTAAACCTGCACTGGTGCATCGGAATCCAATACTGGTCTCCCAGGAGCCGCTCAAACCACAAACTCTTAGGAGACTCACTCTTCTTGTACTTAAGTGGTATTGTGCCTTTTATATTCAATTCCGATGCGATTTCTGTGTTTCATCGTCAATGTGAAGGTCCAAGGGATAGAGTAAACCTGCACTGGTGCATCGGAATCCAATACTGGTCTCCCAGGAGCCGCTCAAAGCACAAACTCTGAGAAGATTCACTCTTCTTGTACTTAAGTCGGCACTGTGCCTTTTATATTCAATTCCGATGCGATTTCTGTGTTTCATCGTCAATGTGAAGGTCCAAGGGATACAGTACACCTGCACTGGTGCATCGGAATCCAATACTGGTCTCCCAGGAGCCGCTCAAACCGCAAACTCTTAGGAGACTCACTCTTCTTGTACTTAAGTCGGCACTGTGCCTCTTATATTCAATTCCGATGCGATTTCTGTGTTTCATTGTCAATGGGAAGGTCCAAGGGATAGAGTAAAACTGCACTGGTGCATCGGAATCCAATACTGGTCTCCCAGGAGCCGCTCAAAGCACAAACTCTGAGAATATTCACTCTTCTTGTACTTAAGTCGGCACTGTGCCTTTTATATTCAATTCCGATGCGATTTCTGTGTTTCATCGTCAATGTGAAGGTCCAAGGGATACAGTAAACTTGCACTGGTGCATCGGAATCTAATACTGGTCTCCCAGGAGCCGCTCAAACCACAAACTCTTAGGAGACTCACTCTTCTTGCACTTAAGTGGTATTGTGCCTTTTATATTCAATTCCGATGCGATTTCTGTGTTTCATTGTCAATGGGAAGGTCCAAGGGATAGAGTAAAACTGCACTGGTGCAACTGAATCCAATACTGGTCTCCCAGGAGCCGCTCAAAGCACAAACTCTGAGAAAATTCACTCTTCTTGTACTTAAGTCGGCACTGTGCCTTTTATATTCAATTCCGATGCGATTTCTGTGTTTCATCGTCAATGTGAAGGTCCAAGGGATACAGTAAACCTGCACTGGTGCATCGGAATCCAATACTGGTCTCCCAGGTGCCGCTCAAAGCACAAACTCTTAGGAGACTCATTCTTCTTGTGCCTTTTATATTCAATTCCGATGCGAGTTCTGTGTTTCACCGTCAATGTGAAGGTCCAAGGGATACAGTAAACCTGCACTGGTGCATCGGAATCCAATACTGGTCTCCCAGGAGCCGCTCAAAGCACAAACTCTTAGGAGACTCACTCTTCTTGTACTTAAGTCGGTATTGTGCCTTTTACATTCAATTCCGATGCGATTTCTGTGTTTCATCGTCAATGTGAAGGTCCAAGGGATACAGTAAACCTGCACTGGTGAATCGGAATCCAATTCTGGTCTCCCAGGAGCCGCTCAAAGCACAAACTCTTAGGAGACTCACTCTTCTTGTACTTAAGTCGGCACTGTGCCTTTTATATTCATTTCCGATGCGATTTCTGTGTTTCATCGTCAATGTGAAGGTCCAAGGGATACAGTAAACATGCACTGGTGCATCGGAATCCAATACTGGTCTCCCAGGAGCCGCTCAAACCACAAACTCTTAGGAGACTCACTCTTCTTGTACTTATGTCGGCACTGTGCCTTTTATATTCAATTACGATGCGATTTCTGTGTTTCATCGTCAATGTGAAGGTCCAAGGGATACAGTAAACCTGCACTGGTGCATCGGAATCCAATACTGGTCTCCCAGGACCCGCTCAAACCACAATCTCTTAGGAGACTCACTCTTCTTGTACTTATGTCGGCACTGTGCCTTTTATATTCAATTACGATGCGATTTCTGTGTTTCATCGTCAATGTGAAGGTCCAAGGGATACAGTAAACCTGCACTGGTGCATCGGAATCCAATACTGGTCTCCCAGGAGCCGCTCAAACCACAAACTCTTAGGAGACTCACTCTTCTTGTACTTAAGTGGTATTGTGCCTTTTATATTCAATTCCGATGCGATTTCTGTGTTTCATCGTCAATGTGAAGGTCCAAGGGATAGAGTAAACCTGCACTGGTGCATCGGAATCCAATACTGGTCTCCCAGGAGCCGCTCAAAGCACAAACTCTGAGAAGATTCACTCTTCTTGTACTTAAGTCGGCACTGTGCCTTTTATATTCAATTCCGATGCGATTTCTGTGTTTCATCGTCAATGTGAAGGTCCAAGGGATACAGTACACCTGCACTGGTGCATCGGAATCCAATACTGGTCTCCCAGGAGCCGCTCAAACCGCAAACTCTTAGGAGACTCACTCTTCTTGTACTTAAGTCGGCACTGTGCCTTTTATATTCAATTCCGATGCGATTTCTGTGTTTCATTGTCAATGGGAAGGTCCAAGGGATAGAGTAAAACTGCACTGGTGCATCGGAATCCATTACTGGTCTCCCAGGAGCCGCTCAAAGCACAAACTCTGAGAATATTCACTCTTCTTGTACTTAAGTCGGCACTGTGCCTTTTATATTCAATTCCGATGCGATTTCTGTGTTTCATCGTCAATGTGAAGGTCCAAGGGATACAGTAAACTTGCACTGGTGCATCGGAATCTAATACTGGTCTCCCAGGAGCCGCTCAAACCACAAACTCTTAGGAGACTCACTCTTCTTGTACTTAAGTGGTATTGTGCCTTTTATATTCAATTCCGATGCGATTTCTGTGTTTCATTGTCAATGGGAAGGTCCAAGGGATAGAGTAAAACTGCACTGGTGCAACTGAATCCAATACTGGTCTCCCAGGAGCCGCTCAAAGCACAAACTCTGAGAATATTCACTCTTCTTGTACTTACATCGGCACTGTGCCTTTTATATTCAATTCCGATGCGATTTCTGTGTTTCATCGTCAATGTGAAGGTCCAAGGGATACAGTAAACCTGCACTGGTGCATCGGAATCCAATACTGGTCTCCCAGGTGCCGCTCAAAGCACAAACTCTTAGGAGACTCATTCTTCTTGTGCCTTTTATATTCAATTCCGATGCAAGTTCTGTGTTTCACCGTCAATGTGAAGGTCCAAGGGATACAGTAAACCTGCACTGGTGCATCGGAATCCAATACTGGTCTCCCAGGAGCCGCTCAAACCACAAACTCTTAGGAGACTCACTCTTCTTGTACTTAAGTCGGCACTGTGCCTTTTATATTCAATTCCGATGCGATTTCTGTGTTTCATCGTCAATGTGAAAGTCCAAGGGATACAGTAAACCTGCACTGGTGCATCGGAATCCAATTCTGGTCTCCCAGGAGCCGCTCAAAGCACAAACTCTTAGGAGACTCACTCTTCTTGTACTTAAGTCGGCACTGTGCCTTTTATATTCATTTCCGATGCGATTTCTGTGTTTCATCGTCAATGTGAAGGTCCAAGGGATACAGTAAACATGCACTGGTGCATCGGAATCCAATACTGGTCTCCCAGGAGCCGCTCAAACCACAATCTCTTAGGAGACTCACTCTTCTTGTACTTAAGTCGGTATTGTGCTTTTTATATTCAATTCCGATGCGATTTCTGTGTTTCATCGTCATTGTGAAGGTCCAAGGGATACAGTAAACCTGCACTGGTGAATCGGAATCCAATTCTGGTCTCCCAGGAGCCGCTCAAACCACAAACTCTTAGGAGACTCACTCTTCTTGTACTTAAGTCGGCACTGTGCCTTTTATATTCATTTCCGATGCGATTTCTGTGTTTCATCGTCAATGTGAAGGTCCAAGGGATACAGTAAACCTGGACTGGTGCATCGGAATCCAATACTGGTCTCCCAGGAGCCGCTCAAACCACAAACTCTTAGGAGACTCACTCTTCTTGTACTTAAGTCGGCACTGTGCCTTTTACATTCATTTCCGATGCGATTTCTGTGTTTCATCGTCAATGTGAAGGTCCAAGGGATACAGTAAACCTGCACTGGTGCATCGGAATCCAATTCTGGTCTCCCAGGAGCCGCTCAAAGCACAAACTCTTAGGAGACTCACTCTTCTTGTACTTAAGTCGGCACTGTGCCTTTTATATTCAATTCCGATGCGATTTCTGTGTTTCATCGTCAATGTGAAGGTCCAAGGGATACAGTAAACCTGCACTGGTGAATCGGAATCCAATTCTGGTCTCCCAGGAGCCGCTCAAAGCACAAACTCTTAGGAGACTCACTCTTCTTGTACTTAAGTCGGCACTGTGCCTTTTATATTCATTTCCGATGCGATTTCTGTGTTTCATCGTCAATGTGAAGGTCCAAGGGATACAGTAAACATGCACTGGTGCATCGGAATCCAATACTGGACTCCCAGGAGCCGCTCAAACCACAAACTCTAAGGAGACTCACTCTTCTTGTACTTATGTCGGCACTGTGCCTTTTATATTCAATTACGATGCGATTTCTGTGTTTCATCGTCAATGTGAAGGTCCAAGGGATACAGTAAACCTGCACTGGTGCATCGGAATCCAATACTGGTCTCCCAGGACCCGCTCAAACCACAATCTCTTAGGAGACTCACTCTTCTTGTACTTAAGTCGGTATTGTGCTTTTTATATTCAATTCCGATGCGATTTCTGTGTTTCATCGTCAATGTGAAGGTCCAAGGGATAGAGTAAACCTGCACTGGTGCATCGCAATCCAATACTGGTCTCCCAGGAGCCGCTCAAAGCACAAACTCTGAGAAGATTCACTCTTCTTGTACTTAAGTCAGCACTGTGCCTTTTATATTCAATTGCGATGCGATTTCGGTGTTTCATCGTCAATGTGAAGGTCCAAGGGATACAGTAAACCTGGACTCGTGCATCGGAATCCAATACTGGTCTCCCAGGAGCCGCTCAAAGCACAAACTCTTAGGAGACTCACTCTTCTTGTACTTAAGTCGGCACTGTGCCTTTTATATTCAATTCCGATGCGATTTCTGTGTTTCATCGTCAATGTGAAGGTCCAAGGGATACAGTAAACCTGCACTGGTGCATCGGAATCCAATACTGGTCTCCCAGGAGCCGCTCAAATAACAAACTCTTAGGAGACTCACTCTTCTTGTATTTAAGTGGTATTGTGCCTTTTATATTCAATTCCGATGCGATTTCTGAGTTTCATCGTCAATGTGAAGGTCCAAGGGATAGAGTAAACCTGCACTGGTGCATCGGAATCCAATACTGGTCTCCCAGGAGCCGCTCAAAGCACAAACTCTGAGAAGATTCACTCTTCTTGTACTTAAGTCGGCACTGTGCCTTTTATATTCAATTCCGATGCGATTTCTGTGTTTCATCGTCAATGTGAAGGTCCAAGGGATACAGTAAACCTGCACTGGTGCATCGGAATCCAATACTGGTCTCCCAGGAGCCGCTCAAACCACAAACTCTTAGGAGCATCACTCTTCTTGTACTTAAGTGGTATTGTGCCTTTTATATTCAATTCCGATGCGATTTCTGTGTTTCATTGTCAATGGGAAGGTCCAAGGGATAGAGTAAAACTGCACTGGTGCATCGGAATCCAATACTGGTCTCCCAGGAGCCGCTCAAAGCACAAATTCTGAGAATATTCACTCTTCTTGTACTTAAGTCGGCACTGTGACTTTTATATTCAATTCCGATGCGATTTCTGTGTTTCATCGTCAATGTGAAGGTCCAAGGGATACAGTAAACTTGCACTGGTGCATCGGAATCTAATACTGGTCTCCCAGGAGCCGCTCAAACCACAAACTCTTAGGAGACTCACTCTTCTTGTACTTAAGTCGGCATTGTGCCTTTTAAATTCAATTCCGATGCGATTTCTGTGTTTCATCGTCAATGTGAAGGTCCAAGGGATACAGTAAACCTGCACTGGTGCATCGGAATCCAATACTGGTCTCCCAGGAGCCGCTCAAAGCACAAACTCTGAGAAGATTCACTTTTCTTGTACTTAAGTCGTCACTGAGCCTTTTATATTCAATTCCGATGCGATTTCTGTGTTTCATCGTCAATGTGAAGGTACAAGGGATACAGTAAACATGCACTGGTGCATCGGAATCCAATACTGGTCTCCCAGGAGCCGCTCAAACCACAATCTCTTAGGAGACTCACTCTTCTTGTACTTAAGTCGGTATTGTGCTTTTTATATTCAATTCCGATGCGATTTCTGTGTTTCATCGTCAATGTGAAGGTCCAAGGGATACAGTAAACCTGCACTGGTGAATCGGAATCCAATTCTGGTCTCCCAGGAGCCGCTCAAACCACAAACTCTTAGGAGACTCACTCTTCTTGTACTTAAGTCGGCACTGTGCCTTTTATATTCATTTCCGATGCGATTTCTGTGTTTCATCGTCAATGTGAAGGTCCAAGGGATACAGTAAACCTGGACTGGTGCATCGGAATCCAATACTGGTCTCCCAGGAGCCGCTCAAACCACAAACTCTTAGGAGACTCACTCTTCTTGTACTTAAGTCGGCACTGTGCCTTTTACATTCATTTCCGATGCGATTTCTGTGTTTCATCGTCAATGTGAAGGTCCAAGGGATACAGTAAACCTGCACTGGTGCATCGGAATCCAATTCTGGTCTCCCAGGAGCCGCTCAAAGCACAAACTCTTAGGAGACTCACTCTTCTTGTACTTAAGTCGGCATTGTGCCTTTTATATTCAATTCCGATGCGATTTCTGTGTTTCATCGTCAATGTGAAGGTCCAAGGGATACAGTAAACCTGCACTGGTGAATCGGAATCCAATTCTGGTCTCCCAGGAGCCGCTCAAAGCACAAACTCTTAGGAGACTCACTCTTCTTGTACTTAAGTCGGCACTGTGCCTTTTATATTCATTTCCGATGCGATTTCTGTGTTTCATCGTCAATGTGAAGGTCCAAGGGATACAGTAAACATGCACTGGTGCATCGGAATCCAATACTGGACTCCCAGGAGCCGCTCAAACCACAAACTCTAAGGAGACTCACTCTTCTTGTACTTATGTCGGCACTGTGCCTTTTATATTCAATTACGATGCGATTTCTGTGTTTCATCGTCAATGTGAAGGTCCAAGGGATACAGTAAACCTGCACTGGTGCATCGGAATCCAATACTGGTCTCCCAGGACCCGCTCAAACCACAATCTCTTAGGAGACTCACTCTTCTTGTACTTAAGTCGGTATTGTGCTTTTTATATTCAATTCCGATGCGATTTCTGTGTTTCATCGTCAATGTGAAGGTCCAAGGGATAGAGTAAACCTGCACTGGTGCATCGCAATCCAATACTGGTCTCCCAGGAGCCGCTCAAAGCACAAACTCTGAGAAGATTCACTCTTCTTGTACTTAAGTCAGCACTGTGCCTTTTATATTCAATTGCGATGCGATTTCGGTGTTTCATCGTCAATGTGAAGGTCCAAGGGATACAGTAAACCTGGACTCGTGCATCGGAATCCAATACTGGTCTCCCAGGAGCCGCTCAAAGCACAAACTCTTAGGAGACTCACTCTTCTTGTACTTAAGTCGGCACTGTGCCTTTTATATTCAATTCCGATGCGATTTCTGTGTTTCATCGTCAATGTGAAGGTCCAAGGGATACAGTAAACCTGCACTGGTGCATCGGAATCCAATACTGGTCTCCCAGGAGCCGCTCAAATAACAAACTCTTAGGAGACTCACTCTTCTTGTATTTAAGTGGTATTGTGCCTTTTATATTCAATTCCGATGCGATTTCTGAGTTTCATCGTCAATGTGAAGGTCCAAGGGATAGAGTAAACCTGCACTGGTGCATCGGAATCCAATACTGGTCTCCCAGGAGCCGCTCAAAGCACAAACTCTGAGAAGATTCACTCTTCTTGTACTTAAGTCGGCACTGTGCCTTTTATATTCAATTCCGATGCGATTTCTGTGTTTCATCGTCAATGTGAAGGTCCAAGGGATACAGTAAACCTGCACTGGTGCATCGGAATCCAATACTGGTCTCCCAGGAGCCGCTCAAACCACAAACTCTTAGGAGCATCACTCTTCTTGTACTTAAGTGGTATTGTGCCTTTTATATTCAATTCCGATGCGATTTCTGTGTTTCATTGTCAATGGGAAGGTCCAAGGGATAGAGTAAAACTGCACTGGTGCATCGGAATCCAATACTGGTCTCCCAGGAGCCGCTCAAAGCACAAATTCTGAGAATATTCACTCTTCTTGTACTTAAGTCGGCACTGTGACTTTTATATTCAATTCCGATGCGATTTCTGTGTTTCATCGTCAATGTGAAGGTCCAAGGGATACAGTAAACTTGCACTGGTGCATCGGAATCTAATACTGGTCTCCCAGGAGCCGCTCAAACCACAAACTCTTAGGAGACTCACTCTTCTTGTACTTAAGTCGGCATTGTGCCTTTTAAATTCAATTCCGATGCGATTTCTGTGTTTCATCGTCAATGTGAAGGTCCAAGGGATACAGTAAACCTGCACTGGTGCATCGGAATCCAATACTGGTCTCCCAGGAGCCGCTCAAAGCACAAAATCTGAGAAGATTCACTTTTCTTGTACTTAAGTCGTCACTGAGCCTTTTATATTCAATTCCGATGCGATTTCTGTGTTTCATCGTCAATGTGAAGGTCCAAGGGATACAGTAAACTTGCACTGGTGCATCGAAATCTAATACTGGTCTCCCAGGAGCCGCTCAAACCACAAACTCTTAGGAGACTCACTCTTCTTGTACTTAAGTCGGCACTGTGCCTTTTATATTCAATTCCGATGCGAGTTCTGTGTTTCATCGTCAATGTGAAGGTCCAAGGGATACAGTAAACCTGCACTGGAGCATCGGAATCCAATACTGGTCTCCCGGGAGCCGCTCAAACCACAAACTCTTAGGAGACTCACTCTTCTTGTACTTAAGTGGTATTGTGCCTTTTATATTCAATTCCGATGCGATTTCTGTGTTTCATTGTCAATGGGAAGGTCCAAGGGATAGAGTAAAATTGCACTGGTGCATCGGAATCCAATACTGCCTCCCAGGAGCCGCTCAAAGCACAAACTCTGAGAATATTCACTCTTCTTTTACTTAAGTCGGCATTGTGCCTTTTATATTCAATTCCGATCCGATTTCTGTGTTTCATCGTCAATGTGAATGTCCAAGGGATACAGTAAACCTGCACTGGTGCATCGGAATCCAATACTGGTCTCCCAGGAGCCGCTCAAACCACAAACTCTTAGGAGACTCACTCTTCTTGTACTTAAGTGGTATTGTGCCTTTTATATTCAATTCCGATGCGATTTCTGTGTTTCATTGTCAATGGGAAGGTCCAAGGGATAGAGTAAAATTGCACTGGTGCATCGGAATCCAATACTGGCCTCCCAGGAGCCGCTCAAAGCACAAACTCTGAGAATATTCACTCTTCTTGTACTTAAGTCGGCACTGTGCCTTTTATATTCAATTCCGATCCGATTTCTGTGTTTCATCGTCAATGTGAAGGTCCAAGGGATACAGTAAACCTGCACTGGTGCATCGGAATCCAATACTGGGCTCCCAAGAGCCGCTCAAACCACAAACTCTTAGGAGACTCACTCTTCTTGTACTTATGTCGGCACTGTGCCTTTTATATTCAATTCCGATGCGATTTCTGTGTTTCATCGTCAATGTGAAGGTCCAAGGGATACAGTAAACCTGCACTGGTGAATCGGAATCCAATTCTGGTCTCCCAGGAGCCGCTCAAAGCACAAACTCTTAGGAGACTCACTCTTCTTGTACTTAAGTCAGCACTGTGCCTTTTATATTCATTTCCGATGCGATTTCTGTGTTTCATCGTCAATGTGAAGGTCCAAGGGATACAGTAAACATGCACTGGTGCATCGGAATCCAATACTGGTCTCCCAGGAGCCGCTCAAAGCACAAACTCTGAGAATATTCACTCTTCTTGTACTTAAGTCGGTATTGTGCTTTTTATATTCAATTCCGATGCGATTTCTGTGTTTCATCGTCAATGTGAAGGTCCAAGGGATACAGTAAACCTGCACTGGTGAATCGGAATCCAATTCTGGTCTCCCAGGAGCCGCTCAAAGCACAAACTCTTAGGAGACTCACTCTTCTTGTACTTAAGTCGGCACTGTGCCTTTTATATTCATTTCCGATGCGATTTCTGTGTTTCATCGTCAATGTGAAGGTCCAAGGGATACAGTAAACCTGCACTGGTGCATCGGAATCCAATACTGGTCTCCCAGGAGCCGCTCAAAGCACAAACTCTGAGAAGATTCACTTTTCTTGTACTTAAGTCGTCACTGAGCCTTTTATATTCAATTCCGATGCGATTTCTGTGTTTCATCGTCAATGTGAAGGTCCAAGGGATACAGTAAACTTGCACTGGTGCATCGAAATCTAATACTGGTCTCCCAGGAGCCGCTCAAACCACAAACTCTTAGGAGACTCACTCTTCTTGTACTTAAGTCGGCACTGTGCCTTTTATATTCAATTCCGATGCGAGTTCTGTGTTTCATCGTCAATGTGAAGGCCCAAGGGATACAGTAAACCTGCACTGGAGCATCGGAATCCAATACTGGTCTCCCGGGAGCCGCTCAAACCACAAACTCTTAGGAGACTCACTCTTCTTGTACTTAAGTGGTATTGTGCCTTTTATATTCAATTCCGATGCGATTTCTGTGTTTCATTGTCAATGGGAAGGTCCAAGGGATAGAGTAAAATTGCACTGGTGCATCGGAATCCAATACTGCCTCCCAGGAGCCGCTCAAAGCACAAACTCTGAGAATATTCACTCTTCTTTTACTTAAGTCGGCATTGTGCCTTTTATATTCAATTCCGATCCGATTTCTGTGTTTCATCGTCAATGTGAATGTCCAAGGGATACAGTAAACCTGCACTGGTGCATCGGAATCCAATACTGGTCTCCCAGGAGCCGCTCAAACCACAAACTCTTAGGAGACTCACTCTTCTTGTACTTAAGTGGTATTGTGCCTTTTATATTCAATTCCGATGCGATTTCTGTGTTTCATTGTCAATGGGAAGGTCCAAGGGATAGAGTAAAATTGCACTGGTGCATCGGAATCCAATACTGGCCTCCCAGGAGCCGCTCAAAGCACAAACTCTGAGAATATTCACTCTTCTTGTACTTAAGTCGGCACTGTGCCTTTTATATTCAATTCCGATCCGATTTCTGTGTTTCATCGTCAATGTGAAGGTCCAAGGGATACAGTAAACCTGCACTGGTGCATCGGAATCCAATACTGGTCTCCCAGGAGCCGCTCAAACCACAAACTCTTAGGAGACTCACTCTTCTTGTACTTATGTCGGCACTGTGCCTTTTATATTCAATTCCGATGCGATTTCTGTGTTTCATCGTCAATGTGAAGGTCCAAGGGATACAGTAAACCTGCACTGGTGAATCGGAATCCAATTCTGGTCTCCCAGGAGCCGCTCAAAGCACAAACTCTTAGGAGACTCACTCTTCTTGTACTTAAGTCAGCACTGTGCCTTTTATATTCATTTCCGATGCGATTTCTGTGTTTCATCGTCAATGTGAAGGTCCAAGGGATACAGTAAACATGCACTGGTGCATCGGAATCCAATACTGGTCTCCCAGGAGCCGCTCAAAGCACAAACTCTGAGAATATTCACTCTTCTTGTACTTAAGTCGGTATTGTGCTTTTTATATTCAATTCCGATGCGATTTCTGTGTTTCATCGTGAATGTGAAGGTCCAAGGGATACAGTAAACCTGCACTGGTGAATCGGAATCCAATTCTGGTCTCCCAGGAGCCGCTCAAAGCACAAACTCTTAGGAGACTCACTCTTCTTGTACTTAAGTCGGCACTGTGCCTTTTATATTCATTTCCGATGCGATTTCTGTGTTTCATCGTCAATGTGAAGGTCCAAGGGATACAGTAAACCTGGACTGGTGCATCGGAATCCAATACTGGTCTCCCAGGAGCCGCTCAAACCACAAACTCTTAGGAGACTCACTCTTCTTGTACTTAAGTCGGCACTGTGCCTTTTATATTCATTTCCGATGCGATTGCTGTGTTTCATCGTCAATGTGAAGGTCCAAGGGATACAGTAAACCTGCACTGGTGCATCGGAATCCAATTCTGGTCTCCCAGGAGCCGCTCAAAGCACAAACTCTTAGGAGACTCACTCTTCTTGTACTTAAGTCGGCACTGTGCCTTTTATATTCAATTCCGATGCGATTTCTGTGTTTCATCGTCAATGTGAAGGTCCAAGGGATACAGTAAACCTGCACTGGTGAATCGGAATCCAATTCTGGTCTCCCAGGAGCCGCTCAAAGCACAAACTCTTAGGAGACTCACTCTTCTTGTACTTAAGTCGGCACTGTGCCTTTTATATTCATTTCCGATGCGATTTATGTGTTTCATCGTCAATGTGAAGGTCCAAGGGATACAGTAAACATGCACTGGTGCATCGGAATCCAATACTGGTCTCCCAGGAGCCGCTCAAACCACAAACTCTTAGGAGACTCACTCTTCTTGTACTTATGTCGGCACTGTGCCTTTTATATTCAATTACGATGCGATTTCTGTGTTTCATCGTCAATGTGAAGGTCCAAGGGATACAGTAAACCTGCACTGGTGCATCGGAATCCAATACTGGTCTCCCAGGACCCGCTCAAACCACAATCTCTTAGGAGACTCACTCTTCTTGTACTTAAGTCGGTATTGTGCTTTTTATATTCAATTCCGATGCGATTTCTGTGTTTCATCGTCAATGTGAAGGTCCAAGGGATACAGTAAACCTGCACTGGTGCATCGGAATCCAATACTGGTCTCCCAGGAGCCGCTCAAAGCACAAACTCTGAGAAGATTCACTCTTCTTGTACTTAAGTCAGCACTGTGCCTTTTATATTCAATTCCGATGCGATTTCTGTGTTTCATCGTCAATGTGAAGGTCCAAGGGATACAGTAAACCTGCACTGGTGCATCGGAATCCAATACTGGTCTCCCAGGAGCCGCTCAAACCACAAACTCTTAGGAGACTTACTCTTCTTGTACTTAAGTGGTTTTGTGCCTTTTATATTCAATTCCGATGCGATTTCTGAGTTTCATCGTCAATGTGAAGGTCCAAGGGATAGAGTAAACCTGCACTGGTGCATCGGAATCCAATACTGGTCTCCCAGGAGCCGCTCAAAGCACAAACTCTGAGAATATTCACTCTTCTTGTACTTAAGTCGGCACTGTGCCTTTTATATTCAATTCCGATGCGATTTCTGTGTTTCATCGTCAATGTGATGGTCCAAGGGTTACAGTAAACCTGCACTGGTGCATCGGAATCCAATACTGGTCTCCCAGGAGCCGCTCAAACCACAAACTCTTAGGAGACTTACTCTTCTTGTACTTAAGTGGTATTGTGCCTTTTATATTCAATTCCGATGCGATTTCTGAGTTTCATCGTCAATGTGAAGGTCCAAGGGATAGAGTAAACCTGCACTGGTGCATCGGAATCCAATACTGGTCTCCCAGGAGCCGCTCAAAGCACAAACTCTGAGAATATTCACTCTTCTTGTACTTAAGTCGGCACTGTGCCTTTTATATTCAATTCCGATGCGATTTCTGTGTTTCATCGTCAATGTGAAGGTCCAAGGGTTACAGTAAACCTGCACTGGTGCATCGGAATCCAATACTGGTCTCCCAGGAGCCGCTCAAACCACAAACTCTTAGGAGACTTACTCTTCTTGTACTTAAGTGGTATTCTGCCTTTTATATTCAATTCCGATGCGATTTCTGAGTTTCATCGTCAATGTGAAGGTCCAAGGGATACAGTAAACCTGCACTGGTGCATCGGAATCCAATACTGGTCTCCCAGGAGCCGCTCAAACCACAATCTCTTAGGAGACTCACTCTTCTTGTACTTAAGTGGTATTGTGCCTTTTATATTCAATTCCGATGCGATTTCTGAGTTTCATCGTCAATGTGAAGGTCCAAGGGATAGAGTAAACCTGCACTGGTGCATCGGAATCCAATACTGGTCTCCCAGGAGCCGCTCAAAGCACAAACTCTGAGAATATTCACTCTTCTTGTACTTAAGTCGGCACTGTGCCTTTTATATTCAATTCCGATGCGATTTCTGTGTTTCATTGTCAATGGCAAGGTCCAAGGGATAGAGTAAAATTGCACTGGTGCATCGGAATCCAATACTGGCCTCCCAGGAGCCGCTCAAAGCACAAACTATGAGAATATTCACTCTTCTTGTACTTAAGTCAGCACTGTGCCTTTTATATTCAATTCCGATCCGATTTCTGTGTTTCATCGTCAATGTGAAGGTCCAAGGGATACAGTAAACTTGCACTGGTGCATCGGAATCCAATACTGGTCTCCCAGGAGCCGCTCAAACCACAAACACTTAGGAGACTCACTCTTCTTGTACTTATGTCGGCACTGTGCCTTTTATATTCAATACCGATGCGATTTCTGTGTTTCATCGTCAATGTGAAGGTCCAAGGGATACAGTAAACCTGCACTGGTGAATCGGAATCCAAATCTGGTCTCCCAGGAGCCGCTCAAAGCACAAACTCTTAGGAGACTCACTCTTCTTGTACTTAAGTCAGCACTGTGCCTTTTATATTCATTTCCGATGCGATTTCTGTGTTTCATTGTCAATGGGAAGGTCCAAGGGATACAGTAAACATGCACTGGTGCATCGGAATCCAATACTGGTCTCCCAGGAGCCGCTCAAAGCACAAACTCTGAGAATATTCACTCTTCTTGTACTTAAGTCGGCACTGTGCCTTTTATATTCAATTCCGATCCGATTTCTGTGTTTCATTGTCAATGGGAAGGTCCAAGGGATACAGTAAACCTGCACTGGTGAATCGTAATCCAATTCTGGTCTCCCAGGAGCCGCTCAAAGCACAAACTCTTAGGAGACTCACTCTTCTTGTACTTAAGTGGTATTGTGCCTTTTATATTCAATTCCGATGCGATTTCTGTGTTTCATCGTCAATGTGAAGGTCCAAGGGATACAGTAAACCTGCACTGGTGAATCGGAATCCAATTCTGGTCTCCCAGGAGCCGCTCAAAGCACAAACTCTTAGGAGACTCACTCTTCTTGTACTTAAGTCAGCACTGTGCCTTTTATATTCATTTCCGATGCGATTTCTGTGTTTCATCGTCAATGTGAAGGTCCAAGGGATACAGTAAACATGCACTGGTGCATCGGAATCCAATACTGGTCTCCCAGGAGCGGCTCAAACCACAATCTCTTAGGAGACTCACTCTTTTTGTACTTAAGTCGGTATTGAGCTTTTTATATTCAATCCCGATGCGATTTCTGTGTTTCATCGTCAATGTGAAGGTCCAAGGGATACAGTAAACCTGCACTGGTGAATCGGAATCCAATTCTGGTCTCCCAGGAGCCGCTCAAAGCACAAACTCTTAGGAGACTCACTCTTCTTGTACTTAAGTCGGCACTGTGCTTTTTATATTCATTTCCGATGCGATTTCTGTGTTTCATCGTCAATGTGAAGGTCCAAGGGATACAGTAAACCTGGACTGGTGCATCGGAATCCAATACTGGTCTCCCAGGAGCCGCTCAAACCACAAACTCTTAGGAGACTCACTCTTCTTGTACTTAAGTCGGCACTGTGCCTTTTATATTCATTTCCGATGCGATATCTGTGTTTCATCGTCAATGTGAAGGTCCAAGGGATACAGTAAACCTGCACTGGTGCATCGGAATCCAATTCTGGTCTCCCAGGAGCCGCTCAAAGCACAAACTCTTAGGAGACTCACTCTTCTTGTACTTAAGTCGGCACTGTGCCTTTTATATTCAATTCCGATGCGATTTCTGTGTTTCATCGTCAATGTGAAGGTCCAAGGGATACAGTAAACCTGCACTGGTGAATCGTAATCCAATTCTGGTCTCCCAGGAGCCGCTCAAAGCACAAACTCTTAGGAGACTCACTCTTCTTGTACTTATGTCGGCACTGTGCCTTTTATATTCATTTCCGATGCGATTTCTGTGTTTCATCGTCATTGTGAAGGTCCAAGGGATACAGTAAACATGCACTGGTGCATCGGAATCCAATACTGGTCTCCCAGGAGCCGCTCAAACCACAAACTCTTAGGAGACTCACTCTTCTTGTACTTATGTCGGCACTGTGCCTTTTATATTCAATTACGATGCGATTTCTGTGTTTCATCGTCAATGTGAAGGTCCAAGGGATACAGTAAACCTGCACTGGTGCATCGGAATCCAATACTGGTCTCCCAGGACCCGCTCAAACCACAATCTCTTAGGAGACTCACTCTTCTTGTACTTAAGTCGGTATTGTGCTTTTTATATTCAATTCCGATGCGATTTCTGTGTTTCATCGTCAATGTGAAGGTCCAAGGGATACAGTAAAGCTGCACTGGTGCATCGGAATCCAATACTGGTCTCCCAGGAGCCGCTCAAAGCACAAACTCTGAGAAGATTCACTCTTCTTGTACTTAAGTCGGCACTGTGCCTTTTATATTCAATTCCGATGCGATTTCTGTGTTTCATCGTCAATGTGAAGGTCCAAGGGATACAGTAAACCTGCACTGGTGCATCGGAATCCAATACTGGTCTCCCAGGAGCCGCTCAAACAACAAACTCTTAGGAGACTCACTCTTCATGTACTTAAGTCGGCACTGTGCCTTTTATATTCAATTCGGATGCGATTTCTGTGTTTCATCGTCAATGTGAAGGTCCAAGGGTTACAGTAAACCTGCACTGGTGCATCGGAATCCAATACTGGTCTCCCAGGAGCCGCTCAAACCACAAACTCTTAGGAGACTCACTCTTCTTGTACTTAAGTCGGCACTGTGCCTTTTATATTCAATTCCGATGCGAGTTCTGTGTTTCATCGTCAATGTGAAGGTCCAAGGGATACAGTAAACCTGCACTGGTGCATCGGAATCCAATACTGGTCTCCCGGGAGCCGCTCAAACCACAAACTCTTAGGAGACTCACTCTTCTTGTACTTAAGTGGTATTGTGCCTTTTATATTCAATTCCGATGCGATTTCTGTGTTTCATTGTCAATGGGAAGGTCCAAGGGATAGAGTAAAATTGCACTGGTGCATCGGAATCCAATACTGGCCTCCCAGGAGCCGCTCAAAGCACAAACTCTGAGAATATTCACTCTTCTTGTACTTAAGTCGGCACTGTGCCTTTTATATTCAATTCCGATCCGATTTCTGTGTTTCATCGTCAATGTGAAGGTCCAAGGGATACAGTAAACCTGCACTGGTGCATCGGAATCCAATACTGGTCTCCCAGGAGCCGCTCAAAGCAGAAACTCTTAGGAGACTCACTCTTCTTGTACTTAAGTCGGCACTGTGCCTTTTATATTCAATTCCGATGCGATTTCTGTGTTTCACCGTCAATGTGAAGGTCCAAGGGATACAGTAAACCTGGACTGGTGCATCGGAATCCAATACTGGTCTCCCAGGAGCCGCTCAAAGCACAAACTCTTAGGAGACTCACTCTTCTTGTACTTAAGTCGGTATTGTGCCTTTTACATTCAATTCCGATGCGATTTCTGTGTTTCATCGTCAATGCGAAGGTCCAAGGGATACAGTAAACCTGCACTGGTGAATCGGAATCCAATTCTGGTCTCCCAGGAGCCGCTCAAAGCACAAACTCTTAGGAGACTCACTCTTCTTGTACTTAAGTCGGCACTGTGCCTTTTATATTCATTTCCGATGGGATTTCTGTGTTTCATCGTCAATGTGAAGGTCCAAGGGATACAGTAAACATGCTCTGGTGCATCGGAATCCAATACTGGTCTCCCAGGAGCCGCTCAAACCACAAACTCTTAGGAGACTCACTCTTCTTGTACTTATGTCGGCACTGTGCCTTTTATATTCAATTACGATGCGATTTCTGTGTTTCATCGTCAATGTGAAGGTCCAAGGGATACAGTAAACCTGCACTGGTGCATCGGAATCCAATACTGGTCTCCCAGGACCCGCTCAAACCACAATCTCTTAGGAGACTCACTCTTCTTGTACTTAAGTCGGTATTGTGCTTTTTATATTCAATTCCGATGCGATTTCTGTGTTTCATCGTCAATGTGAAGGTCCAAGGGATAGAGTAAACCTGCACTGGTGCATCGGAATCCAATACTGGTCTCCCAGGAGCCGCTCAAAGCACAAACTCTGAGAAGATTCACTCTTCTTGTACTTAAGTCAGCACTGTGCCTTTTATATTCAATTGCGATGCGATTTCGGTGTTTCATCGTCAATGTGAAGGTCCAAGGGATACAGTAAACCTGGACTGGTGCATCGGAATCCAATACTGGTCTCCCAGGAGCCGCTCAAACCACAAACTCTTAGGAGACTCACTCTTCTTGTACATAAGTCGGCACTGTGCCTTTTATATTCATTTCCGATGCGATTTCTGTGTTTCATCGTCAATGTGAAGGTCCAAGGGATACAGTAAACCTGGACTGGTGCATCGGAATCCAATACTGGTCTCCCAGGAGCCGCTCAAACCACAAACTCTTAGGAGACTCACTCTTCTTGTACTTAAGTCGGCACTGTGCCTTTTATATTCATTTCCGATGCGATTTCTGTGTTTCATCGTCAATGTGAAGGTCCAAGGGATACAGTAAACCTGCACTGGTGCATCGGAATCCAATTCTGGTGGCTCAAAATGGCTCTGAGCACTATGGGACTCAACTGCTGAGGTCATTAGTCCCCTAGAACTTAGAACTAGTTAAACCTAACTAACCTAAGGACATCAAAAACATCCATGCCCGAGGCAGGATTCGAACCTGCGACCGTAGCGGTCCTGCGGTTCCAGACTGCAGCGCCTTTAACCGCACGGCCACTTCGGCCGGCTCCAATTCTGGTCTCCCAGGAGCCGCTCAAAGCACAAACTCTTAGGAGACTCACTCTTCTTGTACTTAAGTCGGCACTGTGCCTTTTATATTCAATTCCGATGCGATTTCTGTGTTTCATCGTCAATGTGAAGGTCCAAGGGATACAGTAAACCTGCACTGGTGAATCGGAATCCAATTCTGGTCTCCCAGGAGCCGCTCAAAGCACAAACTCTTAGGAGACTCACTCTTCTTGTACTTAAGTCCGCACTGTGCCTTTTATATTCATTTCCGATGCGATTTCTGTGTTTCATCGTCAATGTGAAGGTCCAAGGGATACAGTAAACATGCACTGGTGCATCGGAATCCAATACTGGTCTCCCAGGAGCCGCTCAAACCACAAACTCTTAGGAGACTCACTCTTCTTGTACTTATGTCGGCACTGTGCCTTTTATATTCAATTTCGATGCGATTTCTGTGTTTCATCGTCAATGTGAATGTCTAAATGATACAGTAAACCTGCACTGGTGCATCGGAATCCAATACTGGTCTCCCAGGACCCGCTCAAACCACAATCTCTTAGGAGACTCACTCTTCTTGTACTTAAGTCGGTATTGTGCTTTTTATATTCAATTCCGATGCGATTTCTGTGTTTCATCGTCAATGTGAAGGTCCAAGGGATAGAGTAAACCGGCACTGGTGCATCGGAATCCAATACTGGTCTCCCAGGAGCCGCTCAAAGCACAAACTCTGAGAAGATTCACTCTTCTTGTACTTAAGTCAGCACTGTGCCTTTTATATTCAATTGCGATGCGATTTCTGTGTTTCATCGTCAATGTGAAGGTCCAAGGGATACAGTAAACCTGCACTGGTGCATCGGAATCCAATACTGGTCTCCCAGGAGCCGCTCAAAGCACAAACTCTTAGGAGACTCACTCTTCTTGTACTTAAGTCGGCACTGTGCCTTTTATATTCAATTCCGATGCGATTTCTGTGTTTCATCGTCAATGTGAAGGTCCAAGGGATACAGTAAACATGCACTGGTGCATCGGAATCCAATACTGGTCTCCCAGGAGCCGCTCAAAGCACAAACTCTTAGGAGACTCACTCTTCTTGTACTTAATTTGGAATTGTGCCTTTTATATTCAATTCCGATGCGATTTCTGTGTTTCATCGTCAATGTGAAGGTCCAAGGGTTACAGTAAACCTGCACTGGTGCATCGGAATCCAATACTGGTCTCCCAGGAGCCGCTCAAAGCACAAACTCTGAGAAGATTCACTCTTCTTGTACTTAAGTCAGCACTGTGCCTTTTATATTCAATTGCGATGCGATTTCTGTGTTTCATCGTCAATGTGAAGGTCCAAGGGATACAGTAAACCTGCACTGGTGCATCGGAATCCAATACTGGTCTCCCAGGAGCCGCTCAAAGCACAAACTCTTAGGAGACTCACTCTTCTTGTACATAAGTCGGCACTGTGCCTTTTATATTCAATTCCGATGCGATTTCTGTGTTTCATCGTCAATGTGAAGGTCCAAGTGATACAGTAAACATGCACTGGTGCATCGGAATCCAATACTGGTCTCCCAGGAGCCGCTCAAACCACAAACTCTTAGGAGACTCACTCTTCTTGTAGTTAAGTCGGCACTGTGCCTTTTATATTCAATTCCGATGCGATTTCTGTGTTTCATCGTCAATGTGAAGGTCCAAGGGATAGAGTAAACCTGCACTGGTGCATCGGAATCCAATACTGGTCTCCCAGGAGCCGCTCAAAGCACAAACTCTGAGAAGATTCACTCTTCTTGTACTTAAGTCAGCACTGTGCCTTTTATATTCAAATGCGATGCGATTTCTGTGTTTCATCGTCAATGTGAAGGTCCAAGGGATACAGTAAACCTGCACTGGTGCATCGGAATCTAATACTGGTCTCCCAGGAGCCGCTCAAACCACAAACTCTTAGGAGACTCACTCTTCTTGTACTTAAGTCGGCACTGTGCCTTTTATATTCAATTCCGATGCGATTTCTGTGTTTCATCGTCAATGTGAAGGTCCAAGGGATACAGTAAACATGCACTGGTGCATCGGAATCCAATACTGGTCTCCCAGGAGCCGCTCAAACCACAAACTCTTAGGAGACTCACTCTTCTTGTACTTAAGTTGGCACTGTGCCTTTTATATTCAATTCCGATGCGATTTCTGTGTTTCATCGTCAATGTGAAGGTCCAAGGGATACAGTAAACCTGCACTGGTGCATCGGACTCCAATACTGGTCTCCCAGGAGCCGCTCAAACCACAAACTCTTAGGAGACTCACTCTTCTTGTACTTAAGTGGTATTGTGCCTTTTATATTCAATTCCGATGCGATTTCTGAGTTTCATCGTCAATGTGAAGGTCCAAGGGATACAGTAAACCTGCACTGGTGAATCGGAATCCAATTCTGGTCTCCCAGGAGCCGCTCAAACCTCAAACTCTTAGGAGACTCACTCTTCTTGTACTTATGTCGGCACTGTGCCTTTTATATTCAATTACGATGCGATTTCTGTGTTTCATCGTCAATGTGAAGGTCCAAATGATACAGTAAACCTGCACTGGTGCATCGGAATCCAATACTGGTCTCCCAGGACCCGCTCAAACCACAATCTCTTAGGAGACTCACTCTTCTTGTACTTAAGTCGGTATTGTGCTTTTTATATTCAATTCCGATGCGATTTCTGTGTTTCATCGTCAATGTGAAGGTCCAAGGGATAGAGTAAACCTGCACTGGTGCATCGGAATCCAATACTGGTCTCCCAGGAGCCGCTCAAAGCACAAACTCTGAGAAGATTCACTCTTCTTGTACTTAAGTCAGCACTGTGCCTTTTATATTCAATTGCGATGCGATTTCTGTGTTTCATCGTCAATGTGAAGGTCCAAGGGATACAGTAAACCTGCACTGGTGCATCGGAATCCAATACTGGTCTCCCAGGATCCGCTCAATGCACAAACTCTGAGAAGATTCACTCTTCTTGTACTTAAGTCGGCACTGTGCCTTTTATATTCAATTCCGATGCGATTTCTGTGTTTCATCGTCAATGTGAAGGTCCAAGGGATACAGTAAACATGCACTGGTGCATCGGAATCCAATACTGGTCTCCCAGGAGCCGCTCAAACCACAAACTCTTAGGAGACTCACTCTTCTTGTACTTATGTCGGCACTGTGCCTTTTATATTCAATTACGATGCGATTTCTGTGTTTCATCGTCAATGTGAAGGTCCAAGGGATAGAGTAAACCTGCACTGGTGCATCGGAATCCAATACTGGTCTCCCAGGAGCCGCTCAAAGCACAAACTCTGAGAAGATTCACTCTTCTTGTACTTAAGTCAGCACTGTGCCTTTTATATTCAATTGCGATGCGATTTCTGTGTTTCATCGTCAATGTTAAGGTCCAAGGGATACAGTAAACCTGCACTGGTGCATCGGAATCCAATACTGGTCTCCCAGGAGCCGCTCAAAGCACAAACTCTTAGGAGACTCACTCTTCTTGTACTTAAGTCGGCACTGTGCCTTTTATATTCAATTCCGATGCGATTTCTGTGTTTCATCGTGAATGTGAAGGTCCAAGTGATACAGTAAACATGCACTGGTGCATCGGAATCCAATACTGGTCTCCCAGGAGCCGCTCAAACCACAAACTCTTAGGAGACTCACTCTTCTTGTACTTAAGTCGGCACTGTGCCTTTTATATTCAATTACGATGCGATTTCTGTGTTTCATCGTCAATGTGAAGGTCCAAGGGATAGAGTAAACCTGCACTGGTGCATCGGAATCCAATACTGGTCTCCCAGGAGCCGCTCAAAGCACAAACTCTGAGAAGATTCACTCTTCTTGTACTTAAGTCAGCACTGTGCCTTTTATATTCAATTGCGATGCGATTTCTGTGTTTCATCGTCAATGTGAAGGTCCAAGGGATACAGTAAACCTGCACTGGTGCATCGGAATCCAATACTGGTCTCCCAGGAGCCGCTCAAAGCACAAAATCTTAGGAGACTCACTCTTCTTGTACTTAAGTCGGCACTGTGCCTTTTATATTCATTTCCGATGCGATTTCTGTGTTTCATCGTCAATGTGAAGGTCCAAGGGATACAGTAAACATGCACTGGTGCATCGGAATCCAATACTGTTCTCCCAGGAGCCGCTCAAAGCACAAACTCTTAGGAGACTCACTCTTCTTGTACTTAAGTTGGCACTGTGCCTTTTATATTCAATTCCGATGCGATTTCTGTGTTTCATCGTCAATGTGAAGGTCCAAGGGATACAGTAAACCTGCACTGGTGCATCGGACTCCAATACTGGTCTCCCAGGAGCCGCTCAAACCACAAACTCTTAGGAGACTCACTCTTCTTGTACTTAAGTGGTATTGTGCCTTTTATATTCAATTCCGATGCGATTTCTGAGTTTCATCGTCAATGTGAAGGTCCAAGGGATAGAGTAAACCTGCACTGGTGCATCGGAATCCAATACTGGTCTCCCAGGAGCCGCTCAAACCACAAACTCTTAGGAGACTCACTCTTCATGTACTTAAGTCGGCACTGTGCCTTTTATATTCAATTACGATGCGATTTCTGTGTTTCATCGTCAATGTGGAGGTCCAAGGGATACAGTAAACCTGCACTGGTGCATCGGAATCCAATACTGGACTCCCAGGAGCCGCTCAAACCACAAACTCTTAGGAGACTCACTCTTCATGTACTTAAGTCGGCACTGTGCCTTTTATATTCAATTACGATGCGATTTCTGTGTTTCATCGTCAATGTGAAGGTCCAAGGGATACAGTAAACCTGCACTGGTGCATCGGAATCCAATACTGGTCTCCCAGGAGCCGCTCAAACCACAAACTCTTAGGAGACTCACTCTTCTTGTACTTAAGTGGTATTGTGCCTTTTATATTCAATTCCGATGCGATTTCTGTGTTTCATTGTCAATGGGAAGGTCCAAGGGATAGAGTAAAACTGCACTGGTGCATCGGAATCCAATACTGGTCTCCCAGGAGCCGCTCAAAGCACAAACTCTGAGAATATTCACTCTTCTTGTACTTAAGTCGGCACTGTGCCTTTTATATTCAATTCCGATCCGATTTCTGTGTTTCATCGTCAATGTGAAGGTCCAAGGGATACAGCAAACCTGCACTGGTGCATCGGAATCCAATACAGGTCTCCCAGGAGCCGCTCAAACCACAAACTCTTAGGAGACTCACTCTTCTTGTACTTATGTCGGCACTGTGCCTTTTATATTCAATTACGATGCGATTTCTGTGTTTCATCGTCAATGTGAAGGTCCAAGGGATACAGTAAACCTGCACTGGTGCATCGGAATCCAATACTGGTCTCCCAGGAGCCGCTCAAACCACAAACTCTTAGGAGACTCACTCTTCTTGTACTTAAGTGGTATTGTGCCTTTTATATTCAATTCCGATGCGATTTCTGTGTTTCATCGTCAATGTGAAGGTCCAAGGGATAGAGTAAACATGCACTGGTGCATCGGAATCCAATACTGGTCTCCCAGGAGCCGCTCAAAGCACAAACTCTGAGAAGATTCACTCTTCTTGTACTTAAGTCGGCACTGTGCCTTTTATATTCAATTCCGATGCGATTTCTGTGTTTCATCGTCAATGTGAAGGTCCAAGGGATACAGTACACCTGCACTGGTGCATCGGAATCCAATACTGGTCTCCCAGGAGCCGCTCAAACCACAAACTCTTAGGAGACTCACTCTTCTTGTACTTAAGTGGTATTGTGCCTTTTATATTCAATTCCGATGCGATTTCTGTGTTTCATTGTCAATGTGAAGGTCCAAGGGATACAGTAAACCTGCACTGGTGCATCGGAATCCAATACTGGTCTCCCAGGAGCCGCCCAAAGCAAAAACTCTGAGAAGATTCACTTTTCTTGTACTTTAGTCGTCACTGAGCCTTTTATATTCAATTCCGATGCGATTTCTGTGTTTCATCGTCAATGTGAAGGTCCAAGGGATACAGTAAACTTGCACTGGTGCATCGGAAACTAATACTGGTCTCCCAGGAGCAGCTCAAACCACAAACTCTTAGGAGACTCACTCTTCTTGTACTTAAGTGGTATTGTGCCTTTTATATTCAATTCCGAAGCGATTTCTGTGTTTCATTGTCAATGGGAAGGTCCAAGGGATAGAGTAAAACTGCACTGGTGCAACTGAATCCAATACTGGTCTCCCAGGAGCCGCTCAAAGCACAAACTCTGAGAATATTCACTCTTCTTGTACTTAAGTCGGCACTGTGCCTTTTATATTCAATTCCGATGCGATTTCTGTGTTTCATCGTCAATGTGAAGGTCCAAGGGATACAGTAAACCTGCACTGGTGCATCGGAATCCAATACTGGTCTCCCAGGAGCCGCTCAAAGCACAAACTCTTAGGAGACTCACTCTTCTTGTACTTAAGTCGGCACTGTGCCTTTTATATTCAATTCCGATGCGATTTCTGTGTTTCATCGTCAATGTGAAGGTCCAAGGGATAGAGTAAACCTGCACTGGTGCATCGGAATCCAATACTGGTCTCCCAGGAGCCGCTCAAAGCACAAACTCTGAGAAGATTCACTCTTCTTGTACTTAAGTCAGCACTGTGCCTTTTATATTCAATTGCGATGCGATTTCGGTGTTTCATCGTCAATGTGAAGGTCCAAGGGATACAGTAAACCTGGACTGGTGCATCGGAATCCAATACTGGTCTCCCAGGAGCCGCTCAAACCACAAACTCTTAGGAGACTCACTCTTCTTGTACTTAAGTCGGCACTGTGCCTTTTATATTCAATTGCGATGCGATTTCTGTGTTTCATCGTCAATGTGAAGGTCCAAGGGATACAGTAAACCTGCACTGGTGCATCGGAATCCAATTCTGGTCTCCCAGGAGCCGCTCAAACCACAATCTCTTAGGAGACTTACTCTTCTTGTACTTAAGTCGGTATTGTGCTTTTTATATTCAATTCCGTTGCGATTTCTGTGTTTCATCGTCAATGTGAAGCTCCAAGGGATACAGTAAACCTGCACTGGTGAATCGGAATCCAATTCTGGTCTCCCAGGAGCCGCTCAAAGCACAAACTCTTAGGAGACTCACTCTTCTTGTACTTAAGTCGGCACTGTGCCTTTTATATTCAATTCCGATGCGATTTCTGTGTTTCATCGTCAATGTGAAGGTCCAAGGGATACAGTAAACCTGCACTGGTGAATCGGAATCCAATTCTGGTCTCCCAGGAGCCGCTCAAAGCACAAACTCTTAGGAGACTCACTCTTCTTGTACTTAAGTCGGCACTGTGCCTTTTATATTCATTTCCGATGCGATATCTGTGTTTCATCGTCAATGTGAAGGTCCAAGGGATACAGTAAACATGCACTGGTGCATCGGAATCCAATACTGGTCTCCCAGGAGCCGCTCAAAGCACAAACTCTTAGGAGACTCACTCTTCTTGTACTTATGTCGGCACTGTGCCTTTTATATTCAATTACGATGCGGTTTCTGTGTTTCATCGTCAATGTGAAGGTCCAAATGATACAGTAAACCTGCACTGGTGCATCGGAATCCAATACTGGTCTCCCAGGACCCGCTCAAACCACAATCTCTTAGGAGACTCACTCTTCTTGTACTTAAGTCGGTATTGTGCTTTTTATATTCAATTCCGATGCGATTTCTGTGTTTCATCGTCAATGTGAAGGTCCAAGGGATAGAGTAAACCTGCACTGGTGCATCGGAATACAATACTGGTCTCCCAGGAGCCGCTCAAAGCACAAACTCTGAGAAGATTCACTCTTCTTGTACTTAAGTCAGCACTGTGCCTTTTATATTCAATTGCGATGCGATTTCGGTGTTTCATCGTCAATGTGAAGGTCCAAGGGATACAGTAAACCTGGACTGGTGCATCGGAATCCAATACTGGTCTCCCAGGAGCCGCTCAAACCACAAACTCTTAGGAGACTCACTCTTCTTGTACTTAAGTCGGCACTGTGCCTTTTATATTCAATTGCGATGCGATATCTGTGTTTCATCGTCAATGTGAAGGTCCAAGGGATAGAGTAAACCTGGACTGGTGAATCGGAATCCAATACTGGTCTCCCAGGAGCCGCTCAAACCACAAACTCTTAGGAGACTCACTCTTCTTGTACTTAAGTGGTATTGTGCCTTTTATATTCAATTCCGATGCGATTTCTGAGTTTCATCGTCAATGTGATGGTCCAAGGGATAGAGTAAACCTGCACTGGTGCATCGGAATCCAATACTGGTCTCCCAGGAGCCGCTCAAACCACAAACTCTTAGGAGACTCACTCTTCATGTACTTAAGTCGGCACTGTGCCTTTTATATTCAATTACGATGCGATTTCTGTGTTTCATCGTCAATGTGGAGGTCCAAGGGATACAGTAAACCTGCACTGGTGCATCGGAATCCAATACTGGTCTCCCAGGAGCCGCTCAAACCACAAACTCTTAGGAGACTCACTCTTCATGTACTTAAGTCGGCACTGTGCCTTTTATATTCAATTACGATGCGATTTCTGTGTTTCATCGTCAATGTGAAGATCCAAGGGATACAGTAAACCTGCACTGGTGCATCGGAATCCAATACTGGTCTCCCAGGAGCCGCTCAAACCACAAACTCTTAGGAGACTCACTCTTCTTGTACTTAAGTGGTATTGTGCCTTTTATATTCAATTCCGATGCGATTTCTGTGTTTCATTGTCAATGGGAAGGTCCAAGGGATAGAGTAAAACTGCACTGGTGCATCGGAATCCAATACTGGTCTCCCAGGAGCCGCTCAAAGCACAAACTCTGAGAATATTCACTCTTCTTGTACTTAAGTCGGCACTGTGCCTTTTATATTCAATTCCGATCCGATTTCTGTGTTTCATCGTCAATGTGAAGGTCCAAGGGATACAGTAAACCTGCACTGGTGCATCGGAATCCAATACTGGTCTCCCAGGAGCCGCTCAAACCACAAACTCTTAGGAGACTCACTCTTCTTGTACTTATGTCGGCACTGTGCCTTTTATATTCAATTACGATGCGATTTCTGTGTTTCATCGTCAATGTGAAGGTCCAAGGGATACAGTAAACCTGCACTGGTGCATCGGAATCCAATACTGGTCTCCCAGGAGCCGCTCAAACCACAAACTCTTAGGAGACTCACTCTTCTTGTACTTAAGTGGTATTGTGCCTTTTATATTCAATTCCGATGCGATTTCTGTGTTTCATCGTCAATGTGAAGGTCCAAGTGATACAGTACACCTGCACTGGTGCATCGGAATCCAATACTGGTCTCCCAGGAGCCGCTCAAACCACAAACTCTTAGGAGACTCACTCTTCTTGTACTTAAGTGGTATTGTGCCTTTTATATTCAATTCCGATGCGATTTCTGTGTTTCATTGTCAATGTGAAGGTCCAAGGGATACAGTAAACCTGCACTGGTGCATCGGAATCCAATACTGGTCTCCCAGGAGCTACCCAAAGCACAAACTCTGAGAAGATTCACTTTTCTTGTACTTAAGTCGTCACTGAGCCTTTTATATTCAATTCCGATGCGATTTCTGTGTTTCATCGTCAATGTGAAGGTCCAAGGGATACAGTAAACTTGCACTGGTGCATCGGAAACTAATACTGGTCTCCCAGGAGCTGCTCAAAGCACAAACTCTTAGGAGACTCACTCTTCTTGTACTTATGTCGGCACTGTGCCTTTTATATTCAATTACGATGCGATTTCTGTGTTTCATCGTCAATGTGAAGGTCCAAGGGTTACAGTAAACCTGCACTGGTGAATCGGAATCCAATTCTGGTCTCCCAGGAGCCGCTCAAAGCACAAACTCTTAGGAGACTCACTCTTCTTGTACTTAAGTCGGCACTGTGCTTTTTATATTCATTTCCGATGCGATTTCTGTGTTTCATCGTCAATGTGAAGGTCCAAGGGATATAGTAAACATGCACTGGTGCATCGGAATCCAATACTGGTCTCCCAGGAGCCGCTCAAACCACAATCTCTTAGGAGACTCACTCTTCTTGTACTTAAGTCGGTATTGTGCTTTTTATATTCAATTCCGATGCGATTTCTGTGTTTCATCGTGAATGTGAAGGTCCAAGGGATACAGTAAACCTGCACTGGTGAATCGGAATCCAATTCTGGTCTCCCAGGAGCCACTCAAAGCACAAATTCTTAGGAGACTCACTCTTCTTGTACTTAAGTTGGCACTGTGCCTTTTATATTCATTTCCGATGCGATTTCTGTGTTTCATCGTCAATGTGAAGGTCCAAGGGATACAGTAAACCTGGACTGGTGCATCGGAATCCAATACTGGTCTCCCAGGAGCCGCTCAAACCACAAACTCTTAGGAGACTCACTGTTCTTGTACTTAAGTCGGCACTGTGCCTTTTATATTCATTTCCGATGCGATTTCTGTGTTTCATCGTCAATGTGAAGGTCCAAGGGATACAGTAAACCTGCACTGGTGCATCGGAATCCAATTCTGGTCTCCCAGGAGCCGCTCAAAGCACAAACTCTTAGGAGACTCACTCTTCTTGTACTTAAGTCGGCACTGTGCCTTTTATATTCAATTACGATGCGATTTCTGTGTTTCATCGTCAATGTGAAGGTCCAAGGGATACAGTAAACCTGCACTGGTGCATCGGAATCCAATACTGGTCTCCCAGGAGCCGCTCAAAGCACAAACTCTGAGAAGATTCACTCTTCTTGTACTTAAGTCGGCACTGTGCCTTTTATATTCAATTCCGATGCGATTTCTGTGTTTCATCGTCAATGTGAAGGTCCAAGGGATACAGTAAACCTGCACTGGTGCATCAGAATCCAATACTGGTCTCCCAGGAGCCGCTCAAACCACAAACTCTTAGGAGACTCACTCTTCATGTACTTAAGTCGGCACTGTGCCTTTTATATTCAATTCCGATGCGATTTCTGTGTTTCATCGTCAATGTGAAGGTCCAAGGGATACAGTAAACCTGCACTGGTGCATCGGAATCCAATACTGGTCTCCCAGGAGCCGCTCAAACCACAAACTCTTAGGAGACTCACTCTTCTTGTACTTAAGTGGTATTGTGCCTTTTATATTCAATTCCGATGCGATTTCTGTGTTTCATTGTCAATGGGAAGGTCCAAGGGATAGAGTAAAACTGCACTGGTGCATCGGAATCCAATACTGGTCTCCCAGGAGCCGCTCAAAGCACAAACTCTGAGAATATTCACTCTTCTTGTACTTAAGTCGGCACTGTGCCTTTTATATTCAATTCCGATGCGATTTCTGTGTTTCATCGTCAATGTGAAGTTCCAAGGGATACAGTAAACTTGCACTGGTGCATCGGAATCTAATACTGGTCTCCCAGGAGCCGCTCAAACCACAAACTCTTAGGAGACTCACTCTTCTTGTACTTAAGTCGGCATTGTGCCTTTTATATTCAATTCCGATGCGATTTCTGTGTTTCATTGTCAATGTGAAGGTCCAAGGGATACAGTAAACCTGCACTGGTGCATCGGAATCCAATACTGGTCTCCCAGGAGCCGCTCAAAGCACAAACTCTGAGAAGATTCACTTTTCTTGTACTTAAGTCGTCACTGAGCCTTATATATTCAATTCCGATGCGATTTCTGTGTTTCATCGTCAATGTGAAGGTCCAAGGGATACAGTAGACTTGCACTGGTGCATCGGAATCTAATACTGGTCTCCCAGGAACCGCTCAAACCACAAACTCTTAGGAGACTCACTCTTCTTGTACGTAAGTGGTATTGTGTCTTTTATATTCAATTCCGATGCGATTTCTGTGTTTCATTGTCAATGGGAAGGTCCAAGGGATAGAGTAAAACTGCACTGGTGCATCGGAATCCAATACTGGTCTCCCAGGAGCCGCTCAAAGCACAAACTCTGAGAATATTCACTCCTCTTGTACTTAAGTCGGCACTGTGCCTTTTATATTCAATTCCGATGCGATTTCTGTGTTTCATCGTCAATGTGAAGGTCCAAGGGATACAGTAAACCTGCACTGGTGCATCGGAATCCAATACTGGTCTCCCAGGAGCCGCTCAAACCACAAACTCTTAGGAGACTCACTCTTCTTGTACTTAAGTCGGCACTGTGCCTTTTATATTCAATTCCGATGCGAGTTCTGTGTTTCATCGTCAATGTGAAGGTCCAAGGGATACAGTAAACCTGCACTGGTGCATCGGAATCCAATACTGGTCTCCCGGGAGCCGCTCAAACCACAAACTCTTAGGAGACTCAATCTTCTTGTACTTAAGTGGTATTGTGCCTTTTATATTCAATTCCGATGCGATTTCTGTGTTTCATTGTCAATGGGAAGGTCCAAGGGATACAGTAAACCTGCACTGGTGCATCGGAATCCAATACTGGCCTCCCAGGAGCCGCTCAAAGCACAAACTCTGAGAATATTCACTCTTCTTGTACTTAAGTCGGCACTGTGCCTTTTATATTCAATTCCGATCCGATTTCTGTGTTTCATCGTCAATGTGAAGGTCCAAGGGATACAGTAAACCTGCACTGGTGCATCGGAATCCAATACTGGTCTCCCAGGCGCCGCTCAAACCACAAACTCTTAGGAGACTCACTCTTCTTGTACTTAAGTGGTATTGTGCCTTTTATATTCAATTCCGATGCGATTTCTGTGTTTCATTGTCAATGTGAAGGTCCAAGGGATACAGTAAACCTGCACTGGTGCATCGGAATCCAATACTGGTCTCCCAGGAGCCGCTCAAACCACAAACTCTTAGGAGACTCACTCTTCTTGTACTTATGTCGGCACTGTGCCTTTTATATTCAATTCCGATGCGATTTCTGTGTTTCATCGTCAATGTGAAGGTCCAAGGGATACAGTAAACCTGCACTGGTGCATCGGAATCCAATACTGGTCTCCCAGGAGCCGCTCAAACCACAAACTCTTAGGAGACTCACTCTTCTTGTACTTAAGTGGTATTGTGCCTTTTATATTCAATTCCGATGCGATTTCTGTGTTTCATCGTCAATGTGAAGGTCCAAGTGATACAGTACACCTGCACTGGTGCATCGGAATCCAATACTGGTCTCCCAGGAGCCGCTCAAACCACAAACTCTTAGGAGACTCACTCTTCTTGTACTTAAGTGGTATTGTGCCTTTTATATTCAATTCCGATGCGATTTCTGTGTTTCATTGTCAATGTGAAGGTCCAAGGGATACAGTAAACCTGCACTGGTGCATCGGAATCCAATACTGGTCTCCCAGGAGCTACCCAAAGCACAAACTCTGAGAAGATTCACTTTTCTTGTACTTAAGTCGTCACTGAGCCTTTTATATTCAATTCCGATGCGATTTCTGTGTTTCATCGTCAATGTGAAGGTCCAAGGGATACAGTAAACTTGCACTGGTGCATCGGAAACTAATACTGGTCTCCCAGGAGCCGCTCAAAGCACAAACTCTTAGGAGACTCACTCTTCTTGTACTTATGTCGGCACTGTGCCTTTTATATTCAATTACGATGCGATTTCTGTGTTTCATCGTCAATGTGAAGGTCCAAGGGTTACAGTAAACCTGCACTGGTGAATCGGAATCCAATTCTGGTCTCCCAGGAGCCGCTCAAAGCACAAACTCTTAGGAGACTCACTCTTCTTGTACTTAAGTCGGCACTGTGCTTTTTATATTCATTTCCGATGCGATTTCTGTGTTTCATCGTCAATGTGAAGGTCCAAGGGATATAGTAAACATGCACTGGTGCATCGGAATCCAATACTGGTCTCCCAGGAGCCGCTCAAACCACAATCTCTTAGGAGACTCACTCTTCTTGTACTTAAGTCGGTATTGTGCTTTTTATATTCAATTCCGATGCGATTTCTGTGTTTCATCGTGAATGTGAAGGTCCAAGGGATACAGTAAACCTGCACTGGTGAATCGGAATCCAATTCTGGTCTCCCAGGAGCCACTCAAAGCACAAATTCTTAGGAGACTCACTCTTCTTGTACTTAAGTCGGCACTGTGCCTTTTATATTCAATTGCGATGCGATTTCGGTGTTTCATCGTCAATGTGAAGGTCCAAGGGATACAGTAAACCTGGACTGGTGCATCGGAATCCAATACTGGTCTCCCAGGAGCCGCTCAAACCACAAACTCTTAGGAGACTCACTCTTCTTGTACTTAAGTCGGCACTGTGCCTTTTATATTCAATTGCGATGCGATATCTGTGTTTCATCGTCAATGTGAAGGTCCAAGGGATACAGTAAACCTGCACTGGTGCATCGGAATCCAATTCTGGTCTCCCAGGAGCCGCTCAAACCACAATCTCTTAGGAGACTTACTCTTCTTGTACTTAAGTCGGTATTGTGCCTTTTATATTCAATTCCGATGCGATTTCTGTGTTTCATCGTCAATGTGAAGCTCCAAGGGATACAGTAAACCTGCACTGGTGAATCGGAATCCAATTCTGGTCTCCCAGGAGCCGCTCAAAGCACAAACTCTTAGGAGACTCACTCTTCTTGTACTTAAGTCGGCACTGTGCCTTTTATATTCAATTCCGATGCGATTTCTGTGTTTCATCGTCAATGTGAAGGTCCAAGGGATACAGTAAATCTGCACTGGTGAATCGGAATCCAATTCTGGTCTCCCAGGAGCCGCTCAAAGCACAAACTCTTAGGAGACTCACTCTTCTTGTACTTAAGTCGGCACTGTGCCTTTTATATTCATTTCCGATGCGATATCTGTGTTTCATCGTCAATGTGAAGGTCCAAGGGATACAGTAAACATGCACTGGTGCATCGGAATCCAATACTGGTCTCCCAGGAGCCGCTCAAACCACAAACTCTTAGGAGACTCACTCTTCTTGTACTTATGTCGGCACTGTGCCTTTTATATTCAATTACGATGCGATTTCTGTGTTTCATCGTCAATGTGAAGGTCCAAATGATACAGTAAACCTGCACTGGTGCATCGGAATCCAATACTGGTCTCCCAGGACCCGCTCAAACCACAATCTCTTAGGAGACTCACTCTTCTTGTACTTAAGTCGGTATTGTGCTTTTTATATTCAATTCCGATGCGATTTCTGTGTTTCATCGTCAATGTGAAGGTCCAAGGGATAGAGTAAACCTGCACTGGTGCATCGGAATCCAATACTGGTCTCCCAGGAGGCGCTCAAAGCACAAACTCTGAGAAGATTCACTCTTCTTGTACTTAAGTCAGCACTGTGCCTTTTATATTCAATTGCGATGCGATTTCTGTGTTTCATCGTCAATGTGAAGGTCCAAGGGATACAGTAAACCTGCACTGGTGCATCGGAATCCAATACTGGTCTCCCAGGAGCCGCTCAAAGCTCATACTCTTAGGAGACTCACTCTTCTTGTACTTAAGTCGGCACTGTGCCTTTTATATTCAATTCCGATGCGATTTCTGTGTTTCATCGTCAATGTGAAGGTCCAAGGGATACAGTAAACATGCACTGGTGCATCGGAATCCAATACTGGTCTCCCAGGAGCCGCTCAAACCACAAACTCTTAGGAGACTCACTGTTCTTGTACTTATGTCGGCACTGTGCCTTTTATATTCAATTACGATGCGATTTCTGTGTTTCATCGTCAATGTGAAGGTCCAAGGGATAGAGTAAACCTGCACTGGTGCATCGGAATCCAATACTGGTCTCCCAGGAGCCGCTCAAAGCACAAACTCTGGGAAGATTCACTCTTCTTGTACTTAAGTCAGCACTGTGCCTTTTATATTCAATTGCGATGCGATTTCTGTGTTTCATCGTCAATGTGAAGGTCCAAGGGATACAGTAAACCTGCACTGGTGCATCGGAATCCAATACTGGTCTCCCAGGAGCCGCTCAAAGCACAAACTCTTAGGAGACTCACTCTTCTTGTACTTCAGTCGGCACTGTGCCTTTTATATTCAATTCCGTTGCGATTTCTGTGTTTCATCGTCAATGTGAAGGTCCAAGGGATACAGTAAACCTGCACTGGTGCATCGGAATCCAATACTGGTCTCCCAGGAGCCGCTCAAACCACAAACTCTTAGGAGACTCACTCTTCTTGTACTTAAGTCGGCACTGTGCCTTTTATATTCAATTCCGATGCGATTTCTGAGTTTCATCGTCAATGTGAAGGTCCAAGGGATACAGTAAACATGCACTGGTGCATCGGAATCCAATACTGGTCTCCCAGGAGCCGCTCAAACCACAAACTCTTAGGAGACTCACTCTTCTTGTACTTAAGTTGGCACTGTGCCTTTTATATTCAATTCCGATGCGATTTCTGTGTTTCATCGTCAATGTGAAGGTCCAAGGGATACAGTAAACCTGCACTGGTGCATCGGACTCCAATACTGGTCTCCCAGGAGCCGCTCAAACCACAAACTCTTAGGAGACTCACTCTTCTTGTACTTAAGTGGTATTGTGCCTTTTATATTCAATTCCGATGCGATTTCTGAGTTTCATCGTCAATGTGAAGGTCCAAGGGATAGAGTAAACCTGCACTGGTGCATCGGAATCCAATACTGGTCTCCCAGGAGCCGCTCAAACCACAAACTCTTAGGAGACTCACTCTTCATGTACTTAAGTCGGCACTGTGCCTTTTATATTCAATTACGATGCGATTTCTGTGTTTCATCGTCAATGTGGAGGTCCAAGGGATACAGTAAACCTGCACTGGTGCATCGGAATCCAATACTGGTCTCCCAGGAGCCGCTCAAACCACAAACTCTTAGGAGACTCACTCTTCATGTACTTAAGTCGGCACTGTGCCTTTTATATTCAATTACGATGCGATTTCTGTGTTTCATCGTCAATGTGAAGATCCAAGGGATACAGTAAACCTGCACTGGTGCATCGGAATCCAATACTGGTCTCCCAGGAGCCGCTCAAACCACAAACTCTTAGGAGACTCACTCTTCTTGTACTTAAGTGGTATTGTGCCTTTTATATTCAATTCCGATGCGATTTCTGTGTTTCATTGTCAATGGGAAGGTCCAAGGGATAGAGTAAAACTGCACTGGTGCATCGGAATCCAATACTGGTCTCCCAGGAGCCGCTCAAAGCACAAACTCTGAGAATATTCACTCTTCTTGTACTTAAGTCGGCACTGTGCCTTTTATATTCAATTCCGATCCGATTTCTGTGTTTCATGGTCAATGTGAAGGTCCAAGGGATACAGTAAACCTGCACTGGTGCATCGGAATCCAATACTGGTCTCCCAGGAGCCGCTCAAACCACAAACTCTTAGGAGACTCACTCTTCTTGTACTTATGTCGGCACTGTGCCTTTTATATTCAATTACGATGCGATTTCTGTGTTTCATCGTCAATGTGAAGGTCCAAGGGATACAGTAAACCTGCACTGGTGCATCGGAATCCAATACTGGTCTCCCAGGAGCCGCTCAAACCACAAACTCTTAGGAGACTCACTCTTCTTGTACTTAAGTGGTATTGTGCCTTTTATATTCAATTCCGATGCGATTTCTGTGTTTCATCGTCAATGTGAAGGTCCAAGTGATACAGTACACCTGCACTGGTGCATCGGAATCCAATACTGGTCTCCCAGGAGCCGCTCAAACCACAAACTCTTAGGAGACTCACTCTTCTTGTACTTAAGTGGTATTGTGCCTTTTATATTCAATTCCGATGCGATTTCTGTGTTTCATTGTCAATGTGAAGGTCCAAGGGATACAGTAAACCTGCACTGGTGCATCGGAATCCAATACTGGTCTCCCAGGAGCTACCCAAAGCACAAACTCTGAGAAGATTCACTTTTCTTGTACTTAAGTCGTCACTGAGCCTTTTATATTCAATTCCGATGCGATTTCTGTGTTTCATCGTCAATGTGAAGGTCCAAGGGATACAGTAAACTTGCACTGGTGCATCGGAAACTAATACTGGTCTCCCAGGAGCCGCTCAAAGCACAAACTCTTAGGAGACTCACTCTTCTTGTACTTATGTCGGCACTGTGCCTTTTATATTCAATTACGATGCGATTTCTGTGTTTCATCGTCAATGTGAAGGTCCAAGGGTTACAGTAAACCTGCACTGGTGAATCGGAATCCAATTCTGGTCTCCCAGGAGCCGCTCAAAGCACAAACTCTTAGGAGACTCACTCTTCTTGTACTTAAGTCGGCACTGTGCTTTTTATATTCATTTCCGATGCGATTTCTGTGTTTCATCGTCAATGTGAAGGTCCAAGGGATATAGTAAACATGCACTGGTGCATCGGAATCCAATACTGGTCTCCCAGGAGCCGCTCAAACCACAATCTCTTAGGAGACTCACTCTTCTTGTACTTAAGTCGGTATTGTGCTTTTTATATTCAATTCCGATGCGATTTCTGTGTTTCATCGTGAATGTGAAGGTCCAAGGGATACAGTAAACCTGCACTGGTGAATCGGAATCCAATTCTGGTCTCCCAGGAGCCACTCAAAGCACAAATTCTTAGGAGACTCACTCTTCTTGTACTTAAGTCGGCACTGTGCCTTTTATATTCATTTCCGATGCGATTTCTGTGTTTCATCGTCAATGTGAAGGTCCAAGGGATACAGTAAACCTGGACTGGTGCATCGGAATCCAATACTGGTCTCCCAGGAGCCGCTCAAACCACAAACTCTTAGGAGACTCACTGTTCTTGTACTTAAGTCGGCACTGTGCCTTTTATATTCATTTCCGATGCGATTTCTGTGTTTCATCGTCAATGTGAAGGTCCAAGGGATACAGTAAACCTGCACTGGTGCATCGGAATCCAATTCAGGTCTCCCAGGAGCCGCTCAAAGCACAAACTCTTAGGAGACTCACTCTTCTTGTACTTAAGTCGGCACTGTGCCTTTTATATTCAATTACGATGCGATTTCTGTGTTTCATCGTCAATGTGAAGGTCCAAGGGATACAGTAAACCTGCACTGGTGCATCGGAATCCAATACTGGTCTCCCAGGAGCCGCTCAAAGCACAAACTCTGAGAAGATTCACTCTTCTTGTACTTAAGTCGGCACTGTGCCTTTTATATTCAATTCCGATGCGATTTCTGTGTTTCATCGTCAATGTGAAGGTCCAAGGGATACAGTAAACCTGCACTGGTGCATCAGAATCCAATACTGGTCTCCCAGGAGCCGCTCAAACCACAAACTCTTAGGAGACTCACTCTTCATGTACTTAAGTCGGCACTGTGCCTTTTATATTCAATTCCGATGCGATTTCTGTGTTTCATCGTCAATGTGAAGGTCCAAGGGATACAGTAAACCTGCACTGGTGCATCGGAATCCAATACTGGTCTCCCAGGAGCCGCTCAAACCACAAACTCTTAGGAGACTCACTCTTCTTGTACTTAAGTGGTATTGTGCCTTTTATATTCAATTCCGATGCGATTTCTGTGTTTCATTGTCAATGGGAAGGTCCAAGGGATAGAGTAAAACTGCACTGGTGCATCGGAATCCAATACTGGTCTCCCAGGAGCCGCTCAAAGCACAAACTCTGAGAATATTCACTCTTCTTGTACTTAAGTCGGCACTGTGCCTTTTATATTCAATTCCGATGCGATTTCTGTGTTTCATCGTCAATGTGAAGTTCCAAGGGATACAGTAAACTTGCACTGGTGCATCGGAATCTAATACTGGTCTCCCAGGAGCCGCTCAAACCACAAACTCTTAGGAGACTCACTCTTCTTGTACTTAAGTCGGCATTGTGCCTTTTATATTCAATTCCGATGCGATTTCTGTGTTTCATTGTCAATGTGAAGGTCCAAGGGATACAGTAAACCTGCACTGATGCATCGGAATCCAATACTGGTCTCCCAGGAGCCGCTCAAAGCACAAACTCTGAGAAGATTCACTTTTCTTGTACTTAAGTCGTCACTGAGCCTTATATATTCAATTCCGATGCGATTTCTGTGTTTCATCGTCAATGTGAAGGTCCAAGGGATACAGTAGACTTGCACTGGTGCATCGGAATCTAATACTGGTCTCCCAGGAACCGCTCAAACCACAAACTCTTAGGAGACTCACTCTTCTTGTACGTAAGTGGTATTGTGTCTTTTATATTCAATTCCGATGCGATTTCTGTGTTTCATTGTCAATGGGAAGGTCCAAGGGATAGAGTAAAACTGCACTGGTGCATCGGAATCCAATACTGGTCTCCCAGGAGCCGCTCAAAGCACAAACTCTGAGAATATTCACTCCTCTTGTACTTAAGTCGGCACTGTGCCTTTTATATTCAATTCCGATGCGATTTCTGTGTTTCATCGTCAATGTGAAGGTCCAAGGGATACAGTAAACCTGCACTGGTGCATCGGAATCCAATACTGGTCTCCCAGGAGCCGCTCAAACCACAAACTCTTAGGAGACTCACTCTTCTTGTACTTAAGTCGGCACTGTGCCTTTTATATTCAATTCCGATGCGAGTTCTGTGTTTCATCGTCAATGTGAAGGTCCAAGGGATACAGTAAACCTGCACTGGTGCATCGGAATCCAATACTGGTCTCCCGGGAGCCGCTCAAACCACAAACTCTTAGGAGACTCAATCTTCTTGTACTTAAGTGGTATTGTGCCTTTTATATTCAATTCCGATGCGATTTCTGTGTTTCATTGTCAATGGGAAGGTCCAAGGGATACAGTAAACCTGCACTGGTGCATCGGAATCCAATACTGGCCTCCCAGGAGCCGCTCAAAGCACAAACTCTGAGAATATTCACTCTTCTTGTACTTAAGTCGGCACTGTGCCTTTTATATTCAATTCCGGTCCGATTTCTGTGTTTCATCGTCAATGTGAAGGTCCAAGGGATACAGTAAACCTGCACTGGTGCATCGGAATCCAATACTGGTCTCCCAGGCGCCGCTCAAACCACAAACTCTTAGGAGACTCACTCTTCTTGTACTTAAGTGGTATTGTGCCTTTTATATTCAATTCCGATGCGATTTCTGTGTTTCATTGTCAATGTGAAGGTCCAAGGGATACAGTAAACCTGCACTGGTGCATCGGAATCCAATACTGGTCTCCCAGGAGCCGCTCAAACCACAAACTCTTAGGAGACTCACTCTTCTTGTACTTATGTCGGCACTGTGCCTTTTATATTCAATTCCGATGCGATTTCTGTGTTTCATCGTCAATGTGAAGGTCCAAGGGATACAGTAAACCTGCACTGGTGCATCGGAATCCAATACTGGTCTCCCAGGAGCCGCTCAAACCACAAACTCTTAGGAGACTCACTCTTCTTGTACTTAAGTGGTATTGTGCCTTTTATATTCAATTCCGATGCGATTTCTGTGTTTCATTGTCAATGTGAAGGTCCAAGGGATACAGTAAACCTGCACTGGTGCATCGGAATCCAATACTGGCATCCCAGGAGCCGCTCAAACCACAAACTCTTAGGAGACTCACTCTTCTTGTACTTAAGTGGTATTGTGCCTTTTATATTCAATTCCGATGCGATTTCTGTGTTTCATTGTCAATGGGAAGGTCCAAGGGATACAGTAAACCTGCACTGGTGCATCGGAATCCAATACTGGTCTCCCAGGAGCCGCTCAAACCACAAACTCTTAGGAGACTCACTCTTCTTGTACTTATGTCGGCACTGTGCCTTTTATATTCAATTCCGATGCGATTTCTGTGTTTCATTGTCAATGTGAAGGTCCAAGGGATACAGTAAACCTGCACTGGTGCATCGGAATCCAATACTGGTCTCCCAGGAGCCGCTCAAACCACAACTCTTAGGAGACTCACTCTTCTTGTACTTAAGTGGTATTGTGCCTTTTATATTCAATTCCGATTCGATTTCTGTGTTTCATTGTCAATGTGAAGGTCCAAGGGATACAGTAAACCTGCACTGGTGCATCGGAATCCAATACTCGTCTCCCAGGAGCCGCTCAAACCACAAACTCTTAGGAGACTCACTCTTCTTGTACTTATGTCGGCACTGTGCCTTTTATATTCAATTCCGATGCGATTTCTGTGTTTCATTGTCAATGTGAAGATCCAAGGGATACGGTAAACCTGCACTGGTGCATCGGAATCCAATACTGGTCTCCCAGGAGCCGCTCAAACCACAAACTCTTAGGAGACTCACTCTTCTTGTACGTAAGTGGTATTGTGCCTTTTATATTCAATTCCGATGCGATTTCTGTGTTTCATCGTCAATGTGAAGGTCCAAGGGATACAGTAAACCTGCACTGGTGCATCGGAATCCAATACTGGTCTCCCAGGAGCCGCTCAAACCACAAACTCTTAGGAGACTCACTCTTCTTGTACTTAAGTGGTATTGTGCCTTTTATATTCAATTCCGATGCGATTTCTGTGTTTCATCGTCAATGTGAAGGTCCAAGTGATACAGTACACCTGCACTGGTGCATCGGAATCCAATACTGGTCTCCCAGGAGCCGCTCAAACCACAAACTCTTAGGAGACTCACTCTTCTTGTACTTAAGTGGTATTGTGCCTTTTATATTCAATTCCGATGCGATTTCTGTGTTTCATTGTCAATGTGAAGGTCCAAGGGATACAGTAAACCTGCACTGGTGCATCGGAATCCAATACTGGTCTCCCAGGAGCTACCCAAAGCACAAACTCTGAGAAGATTCACTTTTCTTGTACTTAAGTCGTCACTGAGCCTTTTATATTCAATTCCGATGCGATTTCTGTGTTTCATCGTCAATGTGAAGGTCCAAGGGATACAGTAAACTTGCACTGGTGCATCGGAAACTAATACTGGTCTCCCAGGAGTCGCTCAAAGCACAAACTCTTAGGAGACTCACTCTTCTTGTACTTATGTCGGCACTGTGCCTTTTATATTCAATTACGATGCGATTTCTGTGTTTCATCGTCAATGTGAAGGTCCAAG
The DNA here is from genome assembly GCF_023898315.1 of Schistocerca nitens. Taxonomy (NCBI): domain Eukaryota; kingdom Metazoa; phylum Arthropoda; class Insecta; order Orthoptera; family Acrididae; genus Schistocerca; species Schistocerca nitens. The sequence continues at coordinate 1,299,964 of NW_026045908.1, read as the reverse complement.
GGTTACAGTAAACCTGCACTGGTGAATCGGAATCCAATTCTGGTCTCCCAGGAGCCGCTCAAAGCACAAACTCTTAGGAGACTCACTCTTCTTGTACTTAAGTCGGCACTGTGCTTTTTATATTCATTTCCGATGCGATTTCTGTGTTTCATCGTCAATGTGAAGGTCCAAGGGATATAGTAAACATGCACTGGTGCATCGGAATCCAATACTGGTCTCCCAGGAGCCGCTCAAACCACAATCTCTTAGGAGACTCACTCTTCTTGTACTTAAGTCGGTATTGTGCTTTTTATATTCAATTCCGATGCGATTTCTGTGTTTCATCGTGAATGTGAAGGTCCAAGGGATACAGTAAACCTGCACTGGTGAATCGGAATCCAATTCTGGTCTCCCAGGAGCCACTCAAAGCACAAATTCTTAGGAGACTCACTCTTCTTGTACTTAAGTCGGCACTGTGCCTTTTATATTCATTTCCGATGCGATTTCTGTGTTTCATCGTCAATGTGAAGGTCCAAGGGATACAGTAAACCTGGACTGGTGCATCGGAATCCAATACTGGTCTCCCAGGAGCCGCTCAAACCACAAACTCTTAGGAGACTCACTGTTCTTGTACTTAAGTCGGCACTGTGCCTTTTATATTCATTTCCGATGCGATTTCTGTGTTTCATCGTCAATGTGAAGGTCCAAGGGATACAGTAAACCTGCACTGGTGCATCGGAATCCAATTCTGGTCTCCCAGGAGCCGCTCAAAGCACAAACTCTTAGGAGACTCACTCTTCTTGTACTTAAGTCGGCACTGTGCCTTTTATATTCAATTACGATGCGATTTCTGTGTTTCATCGTCAATGTGAAGGTCCAAGGGATACAGTAAACCTGCACTGGTGCATCGGAATCCAATACTGGTCTCCCAGGAGCCGCTCAAAGCACAAACTCTGAGAAGATTCACTCTTCTTGTACTTAAGTCGGCACTGTGCCTTTTATATTCAATTCCGATGCGATTTCTGTGTTTCATCGTCAATGTGAAGGTCCAAGGGATACAGTAAACCTGCACTGGTGCATCAGAATCCAATACTGGTCTCCCAGGAGCCGCTCAAACCACAAACTCTTAGGAGACTCACTCTTCATGTACTTAAGTCTGCACTGTGCCTTTTATATTCAATTCCGATGCGATTTCTGTGTTTCATCGTCAATGTGAAGGTCCAAGGGATACAGTAAACCTGCACTGGTGCATCGGAATCCAATACTGGTCTCCCAGGAGCCGCTCAAACCACAAACTCTTAGGAGACTCACTCTTCTTGTACTTAAGTGGTATTGTGCCTTTTATATTCAATTCCGATGCGATTTCTGTGTTTCATTGTCAATGGGAAGGTCCAAGGGATAGAGTAAAACTGCACTGGTGCATCGGAATCCAATACTGGTCTCCCAGGAGCCGCTCAAAGCACAAACTCTGAGAATATTCACTCTTCTTGTACTTAAGTCGGCACTGTGCCTTTTATATTCAATTCCGATGCGATTTCTGTGTTTCATCGTCAATGTGAAGTTCCAAGGGATACAGTAAACTTGCACTGGTGCATCGGAATCTAATACTGGTCTCCCAGGAGCCGCTCAAACCACAAACTCTTAGGAGACTCACTCTTCTTGTACTTAAGTCGGCATTGTGCCTTTTATATTCAATTTCGATGCGATTTCTGTGTTTCATTGTCAATGTGAAGGTCCAAGGGATACAGTAAACCTGCACTGGTGCATCGGAATCCAATACTGGTCTCCCAGGAGCCGCTCAAAGCACAAACTCTGAGAAGATTCACTTTTCTTGTACTTAAGTCGTCACTGAGCCTTATATATTCAATTCCGATGCGATTTCTGTGTTTCATCGTCAATGTGAAGGTCCAAGGGATACAGTAGACTTGCACTGGTGCATCGGAATCTAATACTGGTCTCCCAGGAACCGCTCAAACCACAAACTCTTAGGAGACTCACTCTTCTTGTACGTAAGTGGTATTGTGTCTTTTATATTCAATTCCGATGCGATTTCTGTGTTTCATTGTCAATGGGAAGGTCCAAGGGATAGAGTAAAACTGCACTGGTGCATCGGAATCCAATACTGGTCTCCCAGGAGCCGCTCAAAGCACAAACTCTGAGAATATTCACTCCTCTTGTACTTAAGTCGGCACTGTGCCTTTTATATTCAATTCCGATGCGATTTCTGTGTTTCATCGTCAATGTGAAGGTCCAAGGGATACAGTAAACCTGCACTGGTGCATCGGAATCCAATACTGGTCTCCCAGGAGCCGCTCAAACCACAAACTCTTAGGAGACTCACTCTTCTTGTACTTAAGTCGGCACTGTGCCTTTTATATTCAATTCCGATGCGAGTTCTGTGTTTCATCGTCAATGTGAAGGTCCAAGGGATACAGTAAACCTGCACTGGTGCATCGGAATCCAATACTGGTCTCCCGGGAGCCGCTCAAACCACAAACTCTTAGGAGACTCAATCTTCTTGTACTTAAGTGGTATTGTGCCTTTTATATTCAATTCCGATGCGATTTCTGTGTTTCATTGTCAATGGGATTTCCAAGGGATACAGTAAACCTGCACTGGTGCATCGGAATCCAATACTGGCCTCCCAGGAGCCGCTCAAAGCACAAACTCTGAGAATATTCACTCTTCTTGTACTTAAGTAGGCACTGTGCCTTTTATATTCAATTCCGATCCGATTTCTGTGTTTCATCGTCAATGTGAAGGTCCAAGGGATACAGTAAACCTGCACTGGTGCATCGGAATCCAATACTGGTCTCCCAGGCGCCGCTCAAACCACAAACTCTTAGGAGACTCACTCTTCTTGTACTTAAGTGGTATTGTGCCTTTTATATTCAATTCCGATGCGATTTCTGTGTTTCATTGTCAATGTGAAGGTCCAAGGGATACAGTAAACCTGCACTGGTGCATCGGAATCCAATACTGGTCTCCCAGGAGCCGCTCAAACCACAAACTCTTAGGAGACTCACTCTTCTTGTACTTATGTCGGCACTGTGCCTTTTATATTCAATTCCGATGCGATTTCTGTGTTTCATCGTCAATGTGAAGGTCCAAGGGATACAGTAAACCTGCACTGGTGCATCGGAATCCAATACTGGTCTCCCAGGAGCCGCTCAAACCACAAACTCTTAGGAGACTCACTCTTCTTGTACTTAAGTGGTATTGTGCCTTTTATATTCAATTCCGATGCGATTTCTGTGTTTCATTGTCAATGTGAAGGTCCAAGGGATACAGTAAACCTGCACTGGTGCATCGGAATCCAATACTGGCATCCCAGGAGCCGCTCAAACCACAAACTCTTAGGAGACTCACTCTTCTTGTACTTAAGTGGTATTGTGCCTTTTATATTCAATTCCGATGCGATTTCTGTGTTTCATTGTCAATGGGAAGGTCCAAGGGATACAGTAAACCTGCACTGGTGCATCGGAATCCAATACTGGTCTCCCAGGAGCCGCTCAAACCACAAACTCTTAGGAGACTCACTCTTCTTGTACTTATGTCGGCACTGTGCCTTTTATATTCAATTCCGATGCGATTTCTGTGTTTCATTGTCAATGTGAAGGTCCAAGGGATACAGTAAACCTGCACTGGTGCATCGGAATCCAATACTGGTCTCCCAGGAGCCGCTCAAACCACAAACTCTTAGGAGACTCACTCTTCTTGTACTTAAGTGGTATTGTGCCTTTTATATTCAATTCCGATGCGATTTCTGTGTTTCATTGTCAATGTGAAGGTCCAAGGGATACAGTAAACCTGCACTGGTGCATCGGAATCCAATACTCGTCTCCCAGGAGCCGCTCAAACCACAAACTCTTAGGAGACTCACTCTTCTTGTACTTATGTCGGCACTGTGCCTTTTATATTCAATTCCGATGCAATTTCTGTGTTTCATTGTCAATGTGAAGATCCAAGGGATACGGTAAACCTGCACTGGTGCATCGGAATCCAATACTGGTCTCCCAGGAGCCGCTCAAACCACAAACTCTTAGGAGACTCACTCTTCTTGTACTTAAGTGATATTGTGCCTTTTATATTCAATTCCGATGCGATTTCTGTGTTTCATTGTCAATGGGAAGGTCCAAGGGATAGAGTAAAATTGCACTGGTGCATCGGAATCCAATACTGGCCTCCCAGGAGCCGCTAAAAGCACAAACTCTGAGAATATTCACTCTTCTTGTACTTAAGTCGGAACTGTGGCTTTTATATTCAATTCCGATGCGATTTCTGTGTTTCATCGTCAATGTGAAGGTCCAAGGGATACAGTAAACCTGCACTGGTGCATCAGAATCCAATACTGGTCTCCCAGGAGCCGCTCAAACCACAAACTCTTAGGAGACTCACTCTTCATGTACTTAAGTCGGCACTGTGCCTTTTATATTCAATTCCGATGCGATTTCTGTGTTTCATCGTCAATGTGAAGGTCCAAGGGATACAGTAAACCTGCACTGGTGCATCGGAATCCAATACTGGTCTCCCAGGAGCCGCTCAAACCACAAACTCTTAGGAGACTCACTCTTCTTGTACTTAAGTGGTATTGTACCTTTTATATTCAATTCCGATGCGATTTCTGTGTTTCATTGTCAATGGGAAGGTCCAAGGGATAGAGTAAAACTGCACTGGTGCATCGGAATCCAATACAGTTCTCCCAGGAGCCGCTCAAAGCACAAACTCTGAGAATATTCACTCTTCTTGTACTTAAGTCGGCACTGTGCCTTTTATATTCAATTCCGATGCGATTTCTGTGTTTCATCGTCAATGTGAAGTTCCAAGGGATACAGTAAACTTGCACTGGTGCATCGGAATCTAATACTGGTCTCCCAGGAGCCGCTCAAACCACAAACTCTTAATAGACTCACTCTTCTTGTACTTAAGTCGGCATTGTGCCTTTTATATTCAATTCCGATGCGATTTCTGTGTTTCATTGTCAATGTGAAGGTCCAAGGGATACAGTAAACCTGCACTGGTGCATCGGAATCCAATACTGGTCTCCCAGGAGCCGCTCAAAGCACAAACTCTGAGAAGATTCACTTTTCTTGTACTTAAGTCGTCACTGAGCCTTTTATATTCAATTCCGATGCGATTTCTGTGTTTCATCGTCAATGTGAAGGTCCAAGGGATACAGTAGACTTGCACTGGTGCATCGGAATCTAATACTGGTCTCCCAGGAGCCGCTCAAACCACAAACTCTTAGGAGACTCACTCTTCTTGTACGTAAGTGGTATTGTGTCTTTTATATTCAATTCCGATGCGATTTCTGTGTTTCATTGTCAATGGGAAGGTCCAAGGGATAGAGTAAAACTGCACTGGTGCATCGGAATCCAATACTGGTCTCCCAGGAGCCGCTCAAAGCACAAACTCTGAGAATATTCACTCCTCTTGTACTTAAGTCGGCACTGTGCCTTTTATATTCAATTCCGATGCGATTTCTGTGTTTCATCGTCAATGTGAAGGTCCAAGGGATACAGTAAACCTGCACTGGTGCATCGGAATCCAATACTGGTCTCCCAGGAGCCGCTCAAACCACAAACTCTTAGGAGACTCACTCTTCTTGTACTTAAGTCGGCACTGTGCCTTTTATATTCAATTCCGATGCGAGTTCTGTGTTTCATCGTCAATGTGAAGGTCCAAGGGATACAGTAAACCTGCACTGGTGCATCGGAATCCAATACTGGTCTCCCGGGAGCCGCTCAAACCACAAACTCTTAGGAGACTCAATCTTCTTGTACTTAAGTGGTATTGTGCCTTTTATATTCAATTCCGATGCGATTTCTGTGTTTCATTGTCAATGGGAAGGTCCAAGGGATACAGTAAACCTGCACTGGTGCATCGGAATCCAATACTGGCCTCCCAGGAGCCGCTCAAAGCACAAACTCTGAGAATATTCACTCTTCTTGTACTTAAGTCGGCACTGTGCCTTTTATATTCAATTCCGATCCGATTTCTGTGTTTCATCGTCAATGTGAAGGTCCAAGGGATACAGTAAACCTGCACTGGTGCATCGGAATCCAATACTGGTCTCCCAGGCGCCACTCAAACCACAAACTCTTAGGAGACTCACTCTTCTTGTACTTAAGTGGTATTGTGCCTTTTATATTCAATTCCGATGCGATTTCTGTGTTTCATTGTCAATGTGAAGGTCCAAGGGATACAGTAAACCTGCACTGGTGCATCGGAATCCAATACTGGTCTCCCAGGAGCCGCTCAAACCACAAACTCTTAGGAGACTCACTCTTCTTGTACTTATGTCGGCACTGTGCCTTTTATATTCAATTCCGATGCGATTTCTGTGTTTCATCGTCAATGTGAAGGTCCAAGGGATACAGTAAACCTGCACTGGTGCATCGGAATCCAATACTGGTCTCCCAGGAGCCGCTCAAACCACAAACTCTTAGGAGACTCACTCTTCTTGTACTTAAGTGGTATTGTGCCTTTTATATTCAATTCCGATGCGATTTCTGTGTTTCATTGTCAATGTGAAGGTCCAAGGGATACAGTAAACCTGCACTGGTGCATCGGAATCCAATACTGGTATCCCAGGAGCCGCTCAAACCACAAACTCTTAGGAGACTCACTCTTCTTGTACTTAAGTGGTATTGTGCCTTTTATATTCAATTCCGATGCGATTTCTGTGTTTCATTGTCAATGTGAAGGTCCAAGGGATACAGTAAACCTGCACTGGTGCATCGGAATCCAATACTCGTCTCCCAGGAGCCGCTCAAACCACAAACTCTTAGGAGACTCACTCTTCTTGTACTTATGTCGGCACTGTGCCTTTTATATTCAATTCCGATGCGATTTCTGTGTTTCATTGTCAATGTGAAGATCCAAGGGATACAGTAAACCTGCACTCGTGCATCGGAATCCAATACTGGTCTCCCAGGAGCCGCTCAAACCACAAACTCTTAGGAGACTCACTCTTCTTGTACTTAAGTGATATTGTGCCTTTTATATTCAATTCCGATGCGATTTCTGTGTTTCATTGTCAATGGGAAGGTCCAAGGGATAGAGTAAAATTGCACTGGTGCATCGGAATCCAATACTGGCCTCCCAGGAGCCGCTAAAAGCACAAACTCTGAGAATATTCACTCTTCTTGTACTTAAGTCGGAACTGTGCCTTTTATATTCAATTCCGATCCGATTTCTGTGTTTCATCGTCAATGTGAAGGTCCAAGGGATACAGTAAACCTGCACTGGTGCATCGGAATCCAATACTGGTCTCCCAGGAGCCGCTCAAACCACAAACTCTTAGGAGACTCACTCTTCTTGTACTTATGTCGGCACTGTGCCTTTTATATTCAATTCCGATGCGATTTCTGTGTTTCATCGTCAATGTGAAGGTCCAAGGGATACAGTAAACCTGCACTGGTGAATCGGAATCCAATTCTGGTCTCCGAGGAGCCGCTCAAAGCACAAACTCTTAGGAGACTCACTCTTCTTGTACTTAAGTCAGCACTGTGCCTTTTATATTCTTTTCCGATGCGATTTCTGTGTTTCATCGTCAATGTGAAGGTCCAAGGGATACAGTAAACATGCACTGGTGCATCGGAATCCAATACTGGTCTCCCAGGAGCCGCTCAAACCACAATCTCTTAGGAGACTCACTCTTCTTGTACTTAAGTCGGTATTGTGCTTTTTATATTCAATTCCGATGCGATTTCTGTGTTTCATCGTCAATGTGAAGGTCCAAGGGATACAGTAAACCTGCACTGGTGAATCGGAATCCAATTCTGGTCTCCCAGGAGCCGCTCAAAGCACAAACTCTTAGGAGACTCACTCTTCTTGTACTTAAGTCGGCACTGTGCCTTTTATATTCATTTCCGATGCGATTTCTGTGTTTCATCGTCAATGTGAAGGTCCAAGGGATACAGTAAACCTGCACTGGTGCATCGGAATCCAATACTGGTCTCCCAGGACCCGCTCAAACCACAATGTCTTAGGAGACTCACTCTTCTTGTACTTAAGTCGGTATTGTGCTTTTTATATTCAATTCCGATGCGATTTCTGTGTTTCATCGTCAATGTGAAGGTCCAAGGGATAGAGTAAACCTGCACTGGTGCATCGGAATCCAATACTGGTCTCCCAGGAGCCGCTCAAAGCACAAACTCTGAGAAGATTCACTCCTCTTGTACTTAAGTCGGCACTGTGCCTTTTATATTCAATTCCGATGCGATTTCTGTGTTTCATCGTCAATGTGAAGGTCCAAGGGATACAGTAAACCTGCACTGGTGCATCGGAATCCAATACTGGTCTCCCAGGAGCCGCTCAAACCACAAACTCTTAGGAGACTCACTCTTCTTGTACTTAAGTCGGCACTGTGCCTTTTATATTCAATTCCGATGCGAGTTCTGTGTTTCATCGTCAATGTGAAGGTCCAAGGGATACAGTAAACCTGCACTGGTGCATCGGAATCCAATACTGGTCTCCCGGGAGCCGCTCAAACCACAAACTCTTAGGAGACTCACTCTTCTTGTACTTAAGTGGTATTGTGCCTTTTATATTCAATTCCGATCCGATTTCTGTGTTTCATCGTCAATGTGAAGGTCCAAGGGATACAGTAAACCTGCACTGGTGCATCGGAATCCAATACTGGTCTCCCAGGAGCCGCTCAAACCACAAACTCTTAGGAGACACACTCTTCTTGTACTTAAGTGGTATTGTGCCTTTTATATTCAATTCCGATGCGATTTCTGTGTTTCATTGTCAATGGGAAGGTCCAAGGGATAGAGTAAAATTGCACTGGTGCATCGGAATCCAATACTGGCCTCCCAGGAGCCGCTCAAAGCACAAACTCTGAGAATATTCACTCTTCTTGTACTTAAGTCGGCACTGTGCCTTTTATATTCAATTCCGATCCGATTTCTGTGTTTCATCGTCAATGTGAAGGTCCAAGGGATACAGTAAACCTGCACTGGTGCATCGGAATCCAATACTGGTCTCCCAGGAGCCGCTCAAACCACAAACTCTTAGGAGACTCACTCTTCTTGTACTTATGTCGGCACTGTGCCTTTTATATTCAATTCCGATGCGATTTCTGTGTTTCATCGTCAATGTGAAGGTCCAAGGGATACAGTAAACCTGCACTGTTGAATCGGAATCCAATTCTGGTCTCCCAGGAGCCGCTCAAAGAACAAATTCTTAGGAGACTCACTCTTCTTGTACTTAAGTCAGCACTGTGCATTTTATATTCATTTCCGATGCGATTTCTGTGTTTCATCGTCAATGTGAAGGTCCAAGGGATACAGTAAACATGCACTGGTGCATCGGAATCCAATACTGGTCTCCCAGGAGCCGCTCAAACCACAATCTCTTAGGAGACTCACTCTTCTTGTACTTAAGTCGGTATTGTGCTTTTTATATTCAATTCCGATGCGATTTCTGTGTTTCATCGTCAATGTGAAGGTCCAAGGGATACAGTAAACCTGCACTGGTGAATCGGAATCCAATTCTGGTCTCCCAGGAGCCGCTCAAAGCACAAACTCTTAGGAGACTCACTCTTCTTGTACTTAAGTCGGCACTGTGCCTTTTATATTCATTTCCGATGCGATTTCTGTGTTTCATCGTCAATGTGAAGGTCCAAGGGATACAGTAAACCTGCACTGGTGCATCGGAATCCAATACTGGTCTCCCAGGAGCCGCTCAAACCACAATCTCTTAGGAGACTCACTCTTCTTGTACTTAAGTCGGTATTGTGCTTTTTATATTCAATTCCGATGCGATTTCTGTGTTTCATCGTCAATGTGAAGGTCCAAGGGATAGAGTAAACCTGCACTGGTGCATCGGAATCCAATACTGGTCTCCCAGGAGCCGCTCAAAGCACAAACTCTGAGAAGATTCACTCTTCTTGTACTTAAGTCAGCACTGTGCCTTTTATATTCAATTGCGATGCGATTTCGGTGTTTCATCGTCAATGTGAAGGTCCAAGGGATACAGTAAACCTGGACTGGTGCATCGGAATCCAATACTGGTCACCCAGGAGCCGCTCAAACCACAAACTCTTAGGAGACTCACTCTTCTTGTACTTAAGTCGGCACTGTGCCTTTTATATTCAATTCCGATGCGATTTCTGTGTTTCATCGTCAATGTGAAGGTCCAAGGGATACAGTAAACCTGCACTGGTGCATCGGAATCCAATACTGGTCTCCCAGGAGCCGCTCAAACCACAAACTCTTAGGAGACTCACTCTTCTTGTACTTAAGTGGTATTGTGCATTTTATATTCAATTCCGATGCGATTTCTGAGTTTCATCGTCAATGTGAAGGTCCAAGGGATACAGTAAACCTGCACTGGTGCATCGGAATCCAATACTGGTCTCCCAGGAGCCGCTCAAAGCACAAACTCTGAGAAGATTCACTCTTCTTGTACTTAAGTCGGCACTGTGCCTTTTATATTCAATTCCGATGCGATTTCTGTGTTTCATCGTCAATGTGAAGGTCCAAGGGATACAGTAAACCTGCACTGGTGCATCGGAATCCAATACTGGTCTCCCAGGAGCCGCTCAAACCACAAACTCTTAGGAGACTCACTCTTCATGTACCTAAGTCGGCACTGTGCCTTTTATATTCAATTCCGATGCGATTTCTGTGTTTCATCGTCAATGTTAAGGTCCAAGGGATACAGTAAACCTGCACTGGTGCATCGAAATCCAATACTGGTCTCCCAGGAGCCGCTCAAACCACAAATTCTTAGGAGACTCACTCTTCTTGTACTTAAGTCGGCACTGTGCCTTTTATATTCAATTCCGATGCGATTTCTGTGTTTCATCGTCAATGTGAAGGTCCAAGGGATACAGTAAACCTGCACTGGTGCATCGGAATCCAATACTGGTCTCCCGGGAGCCGCTCAAACCACAAACTCTTTGGAGACTCACTCTTCTTGTACTTAAGTGGTATTGTGCCTTTTATATTCAATTCCGATGCGATTTCTGTGTTTCATTGTCAATGGGAAGGTCCAAGGGATAGAGTAAAATTGCACTGGTGCATCGGAATCCAATACTGGCCTCCCAGGAGCCGCTCAAAGCACAAACTCTGAGAATATTCACTCCTCTTGTACTTAAGTCGGCACTGTGCCTTTTATATTCAATTCCGATCCGATTTCTGTGTTTCATCGTCAATGTGAAGGTCCAAGGGATACAGTAAACCTGCACTGGTGCATCGGAATCCAATACTGGTCTCCCAGGAGCCGCTCAAAGCACAAACTCTTAGCAGACTCACTCTTCTTGTACTTAAGTCGGCACTGTGCCTTTTATATTCAATTCCGATGCGAGTTCTGTGTTTCACCGTCAATGTGAAGGTCCAAGGGATACAGTAAACCTGCACTGGTGCATCGGAATCCAATACTGGTCTCCCAGGAGCCGCTCAAAGCACAAACTCTTAGGAGACTCACTCTTCTTGTACTTAAGTCGGTATTGTGCCTTTTACATTCAATTCCGATGCGATTTCTGTGTTTCATCGTCAATGTGAAGGTCCAAGGGATACAGTAAACCTGCACTGGTGAATCGGAATCCAATTCTGGTCTCCCAGGAGCCGCTCAAAGCACAAACTCTTAGGAGAATCACTCTTCTTGTACTTAAGTCGGCACTGTGCCTTTTATATTCATTTCCGATGCGATTTCTGTGTTTCATCGTCAATGTGAAGGTCCAAGGGATACAGTAAACCTGCACTGGTGCATCGGAATCCAATACTGGTCTCCCAGGAGCCGCTCAAAGGACAAACTCTTAGGAGATTCACTCTTCTTGTACTTAAGTCGGCACTGTGCCTTTTATATTCAATTGCGATGCGATTTCTGTGTTTCATCGTCAATGTGAAGGTCCAAGGGATACAGTAAACCTGCACTGGTGCATCGGAATCCAATACTGGTCTCCCAGGAGCCGCTCAAACCACAAACTCTTAGGAGACTCACTCTTCATGTACTTAAGTCGGCACTGTGCCTTTTATATTCAATTCCGATGCGATTTCTGTGTTTCATCGTCAATGTGAAGGTCCAAGGGATACAGTAAACCTGCACTGGTGCATCGGAATCCCATACTGGTCTCCCAGGAGCCGCTCAAACCACAAACTCTTAGGAGACTCACTCTTCTTGTACTTAAGTCGGCACTGTGCCTTTTATATTCAATTCCGATGCGAGTTCTGTGTTTCATCGTCAATGTGAAGGTCCAAGGGATACAGTAAACCTGCACTGGTGCATCGGAATCCAATACTGGTCTCCCGGGAGCCGCTCAAACCACAAACTCTTAGGAGACTCACTCTTCTTGTACGTAAGTGGTATTGTGCCTTTTATATTCAATTCCGATGCGATTTCTGTGTTTCATTGTCAATGGGAAGGTCTAAGGGATAGAGTAAAATTGCACTGGTGCATCGGAATCCAATACTGGCCTCCCAGGAGCCGCTCAAAGCACAAACTCTGAGAATATTCACTCTTCTTGTACTTAAGTCGGCACTGTGCCTTTTATATTCAATTCCGATCCGATTTCTGTGTTTCATCGTCAATGTGAAGGTCCAAGGGATACATTAAACCTGCACTGGTGCATCGGAATCCAATACTGGTCTCCCAGGAGCCGCTCAAACCACAAACTCTTAGGAGACTCACTCTTCTTGTACGTAAGTGGTATTGTGCCTTTTATATTCAATTCCGATGCGATTTCTGTGTTTCATTGTCAATGGGAAGGTCCAAGGGATAGAGTAAAATTGCAGTGGTGCATAGGAATCCAATACTGGCCTCCCAGGAGCCGCTCAAAGCACAAACTCTGAGAATATTCACTCTTCTTGTACTTAAGTCGGCACTGTGCCTTTTATATTCAATTCCGATCCGATTTGTGTGTTTCATCGTCAATGTGAAGGTCCAAGGGATACAGTAAACCTGCACTGGTGCATCGGAATCCAATACTGGTCTCCCAGGAGCCGCTCAAACCACAAACTCTTAGGAGACTCACTCTTCTTGTACTTATGTCGGCACTGTGCCTTTTATATTCAATTCCGATGCGATTTCTGTGTTTCATCGTCAATGTGAAGGTCCAAGGGATACAGTAAACCTGCACTGGTGAATCGGAATCCAATTCTGGTCTCCCAGGAGCCGCTCAAAGCACAAACTCTAAGGAGACTCACTCTTCTTGTACTTAAGTCAGCACTGTGCCTTTTATATTCATTTCCGATGCGATTTCTGTGGTTCATCGTCAATGTGAAGGTCCAAGGGATACAGTAAACATGCACTGGTGCATCGGAATCCAATACTGGTCTCCCAGGAGCCGCTCAAACCACAATCTCTTAGGAGACTCACACTTCTTGTACTTAAGTCGGTATTGTGCTTTTTATATTCAATTCCGATGCGATTTCTGTGTTTCATCGTCAATGTGGAGGTCCAAGGGATACAGTAAACCTGCACTGGTGAATCGGAATCCAATTCTGGTCTCCCAGGAGCCGCTCAAAGCACAAACTCTTAGGAGACTCACTCTTCTTGTACTTAAGTCGGCACTGTGCCTTTTATATTCATTTCCGATGCGATATCTGTGTTTCATCGTCAATGTGAAGGTCCAAGGGATACAGTAAACCTGCACTGGTGCATCGGAATCCAATACTGGTCTCCCAGGACCCGCTCAAACCACAATCTCTTAGGAGACTCACTCGTCTTGTACTTAAGTCGGTATTGTGCTTTTTATATTCAATTCCGATGCGATTTCTGTGTTTCATCGTCAATGTGAAGGTCCAAGGGATAGAGTAAACCTGCACTGGTGCATCGGAATCCAATACTGGTCTCCCAGGAGCCGCTCAAAGCACAAACTCTGAGAAGATTCACTCTTCTTGTACTTAAGTCAGCACTGAGCCTTTTATATTCAATTGCGATGCGATTTCGGTGTTTCATCGTCAATGTGAAGGTCCAAGGGATACAGTAAACCTGGACTGGTGCATCGGAATCCAATACTGGTCTCCCAGGAGCCGCTCAAACCACAAACTCTTAGGAGACTCACTCTTCTTGTACTTAAGTCGGCACTGTGCCTTTTATATTCAATTCCGATGCGATTTCTGTGTTTCATCGTCAATGTGAAGGTCCAAGGGATACAGTAAACCTGCACTGGTGCATCGGAATCCAATACTGGTCTCCCAGGAGCCGCTCAAACCACAAACTCTTAGGAGACTCACTCTTCTTGTACTTAAGTGGTATTGTGCCTTTTATATTCAATTCCGATGCGATTTCTGAGTTTCATCGTCAATGTGAAGGTCCAAGGGATACAGTAAACCTGCACTGGTGCATCGGAATCCAATACTGGTCTCCCAGGAGCCGCTCAAAGCACAAACTCTGAGAAGATTCACTCTTCTTGTACTTAAGTCGGCACTGTGCCTTTTATATTCAATTCCGATGCGATTTCTGTGTTTCATCGTCAATGTGAAGGTCCAAGGGATACAGTAAACCTGCACTGGTGCATCGGAATCCAATACTGGTCTCCCAGGATCCGCTCAAACCACAAACTCTTAGGAGACTCACTCTTCATGTACTTAAGTCGGCACTGTGCCTTTTATATTCAATTCCGATGCGATTTCTGTGTTTCATCGTCAATGTGAAGGTCCAAGGGATACAGTAAACCTGCACTGGTGCATCGGAATCCAATACTGGTCTCCCAGGAGCCGCTCAAACCACAAACTCTTAGGAGACTCACTCTTCTTGTACGTAAGTGGTATTGTGCCTTTTATATTCAATTCCGATGCGATTTCTGTGTTTCATTGTCAATGGGAAGGTCAGGGGGATAGAGTAAAATTGCAGTGGTGCATAGGAATCCAATACTGGCCTCCCAGGAGCCGCTCAAAGCACAAACTCTGAGAATATTCACTCTTCTTGTACATAAGTCGGCACTGTGCCTTTTATATTCAATTCCGATCCGATTTGTGTGTTTCATCGTCAATGTGAAGGTCCAAGGGATACAGTAAACCTGCACTGGTGCATCGGAATCCAATACTGGTCTCCCAGGAGCCGCTCAAACCACAAACCCTTAGGAGACTCACTCTTCTTGTACTTATGTCGGCACTGTGCCTTTTATATTCAATTCCGATGCGATTTCTGTGTTTCATCGTCAATGTGAAGGTCCAAGGGATACAGTAAACCTGCACTGGTGAATCGGAATCCAATTCTGGTCTCCCAGGAGCCGCTCAAAGCACAAACTCTAAGGAGACTCACTCTTCTTGTACTTAAGTCAGCACTGTGCCTTTTATATTCATTTCCGATGCGATTTCTGTGGTTCATCGTTAATGTGAAGGTCCAAGGGATACAGTAAACATGCACTGGTGCATCGGAATCCAATACTGGTCTCCCAGGAGCCGCTCAAACCACAATCTCTTAGGAGACTCACTCTTCTTGTACTTAAGTCGGTATTGTGCTTTTTATATTCAATTCCGATGCGATTTCTGTGTTTCATCGTCAATGTGGAGGTCCAAGGGATACAGTAAACCTGCACTGGTGAATCGGAATCCAATTCTGGTCTCCCAGGAGCCGCTCAAAGCACAAACTCTTAGGAGACTCACTCTTCTTGTACTTAAGTCGGCACTGTGCCTTTTATATTCATTTCCGATGCGATATCTGTGTTTCATCGTCAATGTGAAGGTCCAAGGGATACAGTAAACCTGCACTGGTGCATCGGAATCCAATACTGGTCTCCCAGGACCCGCTCAAACCACAATCTCTTAGGAGACTCACTCTTCTTGTACTTAAGTCGGTATTGTGCTTTTTATATTCAATTCCGATGCGATTTCTGTGTTTCATCGTCAATGTGAAGGTCCAAGGGATAGAGTAAACCTGCACTGGTGCATCGGAATCCAATACTGGTCTCCCAGGATCCGCTCAAAGCACAAACTCTGAGAAGATTCACTCTTCTTGTACTTAAGTCAGCACTGTGCCTTTTATATTCAATTGCGATGCGATTTCTGTGTTTAATCGTCAATGTGAAGGTCCAAGGGATACAGTAAACCTGCACTGGTGCATCGGAATCCAATACTGGTCTCCCAGGAGCCGCTCAAACCACAAACTCTTAGGAGACTCACTCTTCTTGTACTTAAGTGGTATTGTGCCTTTTATATTCAATTCCGATGCGATTTCTGAGTTTCATCGTCAATGTGAAGGTCCAAGGGATACAGTAAACCTGCACTGGTGCATCGGAATCCAATACTGGTCTCCCAGGAGCCGCTCAAAGCACAAACTCTGAGAAGATTCACGTTTCTTGTACTTAAGTCGGCACTGTGCCTTTTATATTCAATTCCGATGCGATTTCTGTGTTTCATCGTCAATGTGAAGGTCCAAGGGATACAGTAAACCTGCACTGGTGCATCGGAATCCAATGCTGGTCTCCCAGGATCCGCTCAAAGCACAAACTCTGAGAAGATTCACTCTTCTTGTACTTAAGTCAGCACTGTGCCTTTTATATTCAATTGCGATGCGATTTCTGTGTTTCATCGTCAATGTGAAGGTCCAAGGGATACAGTAAACCTGCACTGGTGCATCGGAATCCAATACTGGTCTCCCAGGAGCCGCTCAAACCACAAACTCTTAGGAGACTCACTCTTCTTGTACTTAAGTGGTATTGTGCCTTTTATATTCAATTCCGATGCGATTTCTGAGTTTCATCGTCAATGTGAAGGTCCAAGGGATACAGTAAACCTGCACTGGTGCATCGGAATCCAATACTGGTCTCCCAGGAGCCGCTCAAAGCACAAACTCTGAGAAGATTCACTCTTCTTGTACTTAAGTCGGCACTGTGCCTTTTATATTCAATTCCGATGCGATTTCTGTGTTTCATCGTCAATGTGAAGGTCCAAGGGATACAGTAAACCTGCACTGGTGCATCGGAATCCAATACTGGTCTCCCAGGATCCGCTCAAACCACAAACTCTTAGGAGACTCACTCTTCATGTACTTAAGTCGGCACTGTGCCTTTTATATTCAATTCCGATGCGATTTCTGTGTTTCATCGTCAATGTGAAGGTCCAAGGGATACAGTAAACCTGCACTGGTGCATCGGAATCCAATACTGGTCTCCCAGGAGCCGCTCGAACCACAAACTCTTAGGAGACTCACTCTTCTTGTACTTAAGTCGGCACTGTGCGTTTTATATTCAATTCCGATGCGAGTTCTGTGTTTCATCGTCAATGTGAAGGTCCAAGGGATACAGTAAACCTGCACTGGTGCATCGGAATCCAATACTGGTCTCCCGGGAGCCGCTCAAACCACAAACTCTTTGGAGACTCACTCTTCTTGTACTTAAGTGGTATTGTGCCTTTTATATTCAATTCCGATGCGATTTCTGTGTTTCATTTTCAATGGGAAGGTCCAAGGGATAGAGTAAAATTGCACTGGTGCATCGGAATCCAATACTGGCCTCCCAGGAGCCGCTCAAAGCACAAACTCTGAGAATATTCACTCTTCTTGTACTTAAGTCGGCACTGTGCCTTTTATATTCAATTCCGATCCGATTTCTGTGTTTCATCGTCAATGTGAAGGTCCAAGGGATACAGTAAACCTGCACTGGTGCATCGGAATCCAATACTGGTCTCCCAGGAGCCGCTCAAAGCACAAACTCTTAGGAGACTCACTCTTCTTGTACTTAAGTCGGCACTGTGCCTTTTATATTCAATTCCGATGCGAGTTCTGTGTTTCACCGTCAATGTGAAGGTCCAAGGGATACAGTAAACCTGCACTGGTGCATCGGAATCCAATACTGGTCTCCCAGGAGCCGCTCAAAGCACAAACTCTTAGGAGACTCACTCTTCTTGTACTTAAGTCGGTATTGTGCCTTTTACATTCAATTCCGATGCGATTTCTGTGTTTCATCGTCAATGTGAAGGTCCAAGGGATACAGTAAACCTGCACTGGTGAATCGGAATCCAATTCTGGTCTCCCAGGAGCCGCTCAAAACACAAACTCTTAGGAGACTCACTCTTCTTGTACTTAAGTGGTATTGTGCCATTTATATTCATTTCCGATGCGATTTCTGTGTTTCATCGTCAATGTGTAGGTCCAAGGGATACAGTAAACATGCTCTGGTGCATCGGAATCCAATACTGGTCTCCCAGGAGCCGCTCAAACCACAATCTCTTAGGAGACTCACTCTTCTTGTACTTAAGTCGGTATTGTGCTTTTTATATTCAATTCCGATGCGATTTCTGTGTTTCATCTTCAATGTGAAGGTCCAAGGGATAGAGTAAACCTGCACTGGTGCTTCGGAATCCAATACTGGTCTCCCAGGAGCCGCTCAAAGCACAAACTCTGAGAAGATTCACTCTTCTTGTACTTCAGTCAGCACTGTGCCTTTTATATTCAATTGCGATGCGATTTCTGTGTTTCATCGTCAATGTGAAGGTCCAAGGGATACAGTAAACCTGGACTGGTGCATCGGAATCCAATACTGGTCTCCCAGGAGCCGCTCAAACCACAAACTCTTAGGAGACTCACTCTTCTTGTACTTAAGTCGGCACTGTGCCTTTTATATTCAATTCCGATGCGATTTCTGTGTTTCATCGTCAATGTGAAGGTCCAAGGGATACAGTAAACCTGCACTGGTGCATCGGAATCCAATTCTGGTCTCCCAGGAGCCGCTCAAAGCACAAACTCTTAGGAGACTCACTCTTCTTGTACTTATGTCGGCACTGTGCCTTTTATATTCAATTCCGATGCGATTTCTGTGTTTCATCGTCAATGTGAAGGTCCAAGGGATACAGTAAACCTGCACTGGTGAATCGGAATCCAATTCTGGTCTCCCAGGAGCCGCTCAAAGCACAAACTCTTAGGAGACTCACTCTTCTTGTACTTAAGTCGGCACTGTGCCTTTTATATTCATTTCCGATGCGATTTCTGTGTTTCATCGTCAATGTGAAGGTCCAAGGGATACAGTAAACATGCACTGGTGCATCGGAATCCAATACTGGTCCCCCACGAGCCGCTCAAACCACAATCTCTTAGGAGACTCACTCTTCTTGTACTTAAGTCGGTATTGTGCTTTTTATATTCAATTCCGATGCGATTTCTGTGTTTCATCGTCAATGTGAAGGTCCAAGGGATACAGTAAACCTGCACTGGTGAATCGGAATCCAATTCTGGTCTCCCAGGAGCCGCTCAAAGCACAAACTCTTAGGAGACTCACTCGTCTTGTACTTAAGTCGGCACTGTGCCTTTTATATTCATTTCCGATGCGATTTCTGTGTTTCATCGTCAATGTGAAGGTCCAAGGGATACAGTAAACCTGGACTGGTGCATCGGAATCCAATACTGGTCTCCCAGGAGCCGCTCAAACCACAAACTCTTAGGAGACTCACTCTTCTTGTACTTAAGTCGGCACTGTGCATTTATATTCATTTCCGATGCGATTTCTGTGTTTCATCGTCAATGTGAAGGTCCAAGGGATACAGTAAACCTGCACTGGTGCATCGGAATCCAATTCTGGTCTCCCAGGAGCCGCTCAAAGCACAAACTCTTAGGAGACTCACTCTTCTTGTACTTAAGTCGGCACTGTGCCTTTTATATTCAATTCCGATGCGATTTCTGTGTTTCATCGTCAATGTGAAGGTCCAAGGGATACAGTAAACCTGCACTGGTGATTCGGAATCCAATTCTGGTCTCCCAGGAGCCGCTCAAAGCACAAACTCTTAGGGGACTCACTCTTCTTGTACTTAAGTCGGCACTGTGCCTTTTATATTCATTTCCGATGCGATTTCTGTGTTTCATCGTCAATGTGAAGGTCCAAGGGATACAGTAAACATGCACTGGTGCATCGGAATCCAATACTGGTCTCCCAGGAGCCGCTCAAACCACAAACTCTTAGGAGACTCACTCTTCTTGTACTTATGTCGGCACTGTGCCTTTTATATTCAATTCCGATGCGATTTCTGTGTTTCATCGTCAATGTGAAGGTCCAAGGGATACAGTAAACCTGCACTGGTGCATCGGAATCCAATACTGGTCTCCCAGGACCCGCTCAAACCACAATCTCTTAGGAGACTCACTCTTCTTGTACTTAAGTCGGTATTGTGCTTTTTATATTCAATTCCGATGCGATTTCTGTGTTTCATCGTCAATGTGAAGATCCAAGGGATAGAGTAAACCTGCACTGGTGCATCGGAATCCAATACTGGTCTCCCAGGAGCCGCTCAAAGCACAAACTCTGAGAAGATTCACTCTTCTTGTACTTAAGTCAGCACTGTGCCTTTTATATTCAATTGCGATGCGATTTCTGTGTTTCATCGTCAATGTGAAGGTCCAAGGGATACAGTAAACCTGCACTGGTGCATCGGAATACAATACTGGTCTCCCAGGAGCAGCTCAAAGCACAAACTCTTAGGAGACTCACTCTTCTTGTACTTATGTCAGCACTGTGCCTTTTATATTCAATTGCGATGCGATTTCTGTGTTTCATCGTCAATGTGAAGGTCCAAGGGATATAGTAAACCTGCACTGGTGCATCGGAATCCAATACTGGTCTCCCAGGAGCCGCTCAAAGCACAAACTCTTAGGAGACTCACTCTTCTTGTACTTAAGTCGGCACTGTGCCTTTTATATTCAATTCCGATGCGATTTCTGTGTTTCATCTTCAATGTGAAGGTCCAAGGGATACAGTAAACATGCACTGGTGCATCGGAATCCAATACTGGTCTCCCAGGAGCCGCTCAAACCACAAACTCTTAGGAGACTCACTCTTCTTGTACTTAAGTCGGCACTGTGCCTTTTATATTCAATTCCGATTCGATTTCTGTGTTTCATCGTCAATGTGAAGGTCCAAGGGATACAGTAAACCTGCACTGGTGCATCGGAATCCAATACTGGTCTCCCAGGAGCCGCTCAAACCACAAACT
This sequence comes from Schistocerca nitens, assembly GCF_023898315.1. Classification (NCBI taxonomy): domain Eukaryota; kingdom Metazoa; phylum Arthropoda; class Insecta; order Orthoptera; family Acrididae; genus Schistocerca; species Schistocerca nitens. Next base: position 1,279,109 of record NW_026045908.1, on the reverse strand, counting down.
CTTAGGAGACTCACTATTCTTGTACTTAAGTGGTATTGTGCCTTTTATATTCAATTCCGATGCGATTTCTGAGTTTCATCGTCAATGTGAAGGTCCAAGGGATAGAGTAAACCTGCACTGGTTCATCGGAATCCAATACTGGTCTCCCAGGAGCCGCTCAAAGCACAAACTCTGAGAAGATTCACTCTTCTTGTACTTAAGTCGGCACTGTGCCTTTTATATTCAATTCCGATGCGATTTCTGTGTTTCATCGTCAATGTGAAGGTCCAAGGGATACAGTAAACCTGCACTGGTGCATCGGAATCCAATACTGGTCTCCCAGGAGCCGCTCAAACCACAAACTCTTAGGAGACTCACTCTTCATGTACTTAAGTCGGCACTGTGCCTTTTATATTCAATTCCGATGCGATTTCTGTGTTTCATCGTCAATGTGAAGGTCCAAGGGATACAGTAAACCTGCACTGGTGCATCGGAATCCAATACTGGTCTCCGAGGAGCCGCTCAAACCACAAACTCTTAGGAGACTCACTCTTCTTGTACTTAAGTGGTATTGTGCCTTTTATATTCAATTCCGATGCGATTTCTGTGTTTCATTGTCAATGGGAAGGTCCAAGGGATAGAGTAAAACTGCACTGGTGCATCGGAATCCAATACTGGTCTCCCAGGAGCCGCTCAAAGCACAAACTCTGAGAATATTCACTCTTCTTGTACTTAAGTCGGCACTGTGCGTTTTATATTCAATTCCGATCCGATTTCTGTGATTCATCGTCAATGTGAAGGTCCAAGGGATACAGTAAACCTGCACTGGTGCATCGGAATCCAATACTGGTCTCCCAGGAGCCGCTCAAACCACAAACTCTTAGGAGACTCACTCTTCTTGTACTTAAGTAGTATTGTGCATTTTATATTCAATTCCGATGCGATTTCTGTGTTTCATCGTCAATGTGAAGGTCCAAGGGATAGAGTAAACCTGCACTGGTGCATCGGAATCCAATACTGGTCTCCCAGGAGCCGCTCAAAGCACAAACTCTGAGAAGATTCACTCTTCTTGTACTTAAGTCAGCACTGTGCCTTTTATATTCAATTGCGATGCGATTTCTGTGTTTCATCGTCAATGTGAAGGTCCAAGGGATATAGTAAACCTGCACTGGTGCATCGGAATCCAATACTGGTCTCCCAGGAGCCGCTCAAAGCACAAACTCTTAGGAGACTCACTCTTCTTGTACTTAAGTCGGCACTGTGCCTTTTATATTCAATTCCGATGCGATTTCTGTGTTTCATCGTCAATGTGAAGGTCCAAGGGATACAGTAAACATGCACTGGTGCATCGGAATCCAATACTGGTCTCCCAGGAGCCGCTCAAACCACAAACTCTTAGGAGACTCACTCTTCTTGTACTTAAGTCGGCACTGTGCCTTTTATATTCAATTCCGATGCGATTTCTGTGTTTCATCGTCAATGTGAAGGTCCAAGGGATACAGTAAACCTGCACTGGTGCATCGGAATCCAATACTGGTCTCCCAGGAGCCGCTCAAACCACAAACTCTTAGGAGACTCACTATTCTTGTACTTAAGTGGTATTGTGCCTTTTATATTCAATTCCGATGCGATTTCTGAGTTTCATCGTCAATGTGAAGGTCCAAGGGATAGAGTAAACCTGCACTGGTGCATCGGAATCCAATACTGGTCTCCCAGGAGCCGCTCAAAGCACAAACTCTGAGAAGATTCACTCTTCTTGTACTTAAGTCGGCACTGTGCCTTTTATATTCAATTCCGATGCGATTTCTGTGTTTCATCGTCAATGTGAAGGTCCAAGGGATACAGTAAACCTGCACTGGTGCATCGGAATCCAATACTGGTCTCCCAGGAGCCGCTCAAACCACAAACTCTTAGGAGACTCACTCTTCATGTACTTAAGTCGGCACTGTGCCTTTTATATTCAATTCCGATGCGATTTCTGTGTTTCATCGTCAATGTGAAGGTCCAAGGGATACAGTAAACCTGCACTGGTGCATCGGAATCCAATACTGGTCTCCCAGGAGCCGCTCAAACCACAAACTCTTAGGAGACTCACTCTTCTTGTACTTAAGTGGTATTGTGCCTTTTATATTCAATTCCGATGCGATTTCTGTGTTTCATTGTCAATGGGAAGGTCCAAGGGATAGAGTAAAACTGCACTGGTGCATCGGAATCCAATACTGGTCTCCCAGGAGCCGCTCAAAGCACAAACTCTGAGAATATTCACTCTTCTTGTACTTAAGTCGGCACTGTGCGTTTTATATTCAATTCCGATCCGATTTCTGTGATTCATCGTCAATGTGAAGGTCCAAGGGATAGAGTAAACCTGCACTGGTGCATCGGAGTCCAATACTGGTCTCCCAGGAGCCGCTCAAAGCACAAACTCTGAGAAGATTCACTCTTCTTGTACTTAAGTCGGCACTGTGCCTTTTATATTCAATTCCGATGCGATTTCTGTGTTTCATCGTCAATGTGAAGGTCCAAGGGATAGAGTAAACCTGCACTGGTGCATCGGAATCCAATACTGGTCTCCCAGGAGCCGCTCAAAGCACAAACTCTGAGAAGATTCACTCTTCTTGTACTTAAGTCGGCACTGTGCCTTTTATATTCAATTCCGATGCGATTTCTGTGTTTCATCGTCAATGTGAAGGTCCAAGGGATACAGTAAACCTGCACTGGTGCATCGGAATAGAATACTGGTCTCCCAGGAGCCGATCAAACCACAAACTCTTAGGAGACTCACTCTTCTTGTACTTAAGTCGGCACTGTGCCTTTTATATTCAATTCCGATGCGATTTCTGTGTTTCATCGTCAATGTGAAGGTCCAAGGGATACAGTAAACCTGCACTGGTGCATCGGAATCCAATACTGGTCTCCCAGGAGCCGCTCAAACCACAAACTCTTAGGAGACTCACTCTTCTTGTACTTAAGTGGTATTGTGCCTTTTATATTCAATTCCGATGCGATTTCTGTGTTTCATTGTCAATGGGAAGGTCCAAGGGATAGAGTAAAACTGCACTGGTGCATCGGAATCCAATACTGGTCTCCCAGGAGCCGCTCAAAGCACAAACTCTGAGAATATTCACTCTTCTTGTACTTAAGTCGGCACTGTGCCTTTTATATTCAATTCCGATGCGATTTCTGTGCTTCATCGTCAATGTGAAGGTCCAAGGGATACAGTAAACTTGCACTGGTGCATCGGAATCTAATACTGGTCTCCCAGGAGCCGCTCAAACCACAAACTCTTAGGAGACTCACTCTTGTTGTACTTAAGTCGGCATTGTGCCTTTTATATTCAATTCCGATGCGATTTCTGTGTTTCATTGTCAATGTGAAGGTCCAAGGGATACAGTAAACCTGCACTGGTGCATCGGAATCCAATACTGGTCTCCCAGGAGCCGCTCAAAGCACAAACTCTGAGAAGATTCACTTTTCTTGTACTTAAGTCGTCACTGAGCCTTTTTTATTCAATTCCGATGCGATTTCTGTGTTTCATCGTCAATGTGAAGGTCCAAGGGATACAGTAAACTTGCACTGGTGCATCGGAATCTAATACTGGTCTCCCAGGAGCCGCTCAAACCACAAACTCTTAGGAGACTCACTATTCTTGTACTTAAGTGGTATTGTGCCTTTTATATTCAATTCCGATGCGATTTCTGTGTTTCATTGTCAATGGGAAGGTCCAAGGGATAGAGTAAAACTGCACTGGTGCATCGGAATCCAATACTGGTCTCCCAGGAGCCGCTCAATGCACAAACTCTGAGAATATTCACTCTTCTTGTACTTAAGTCGGCACTGTGCCTTTTATATTCCATTCCGATGCGATTTCTGTGTTTCATCGTCAATGTGAAGGTCCAAGGGATACAGTAAACCTGCACTGGTGTATCGGAATCCAATACTGGTCTCCCAGGATCCGCTCAAAGCACAAACTCTTAGGAGACCCACTCTTCTTGTACTTAAGTCGGCATTGTTCCTTTATATTCAATTCCGATGCGATTTCTGTGTTTCACCGTCAATGTGAAGGTCCAAGGGATACAGTAAACCTGCACTGGTGTATCGGAATCCAATACTGGTCTCCCAGGAGCCGCTCAAAGCACAAACTCTTATGTGACTCTCACTTCCTGCACTTAAGTCGGTATTGTGCCTTTTACATTCAATTCCGATGCGATTTCTGTGTTTCATCGTCAATGTGAAGGTCCAAGGGATACAGTAAACATGCACTGGTGCATCGGAATCCAATACTGGTCTCCCAGGAGCCGCTCAAACCACAAACTCTTAGGAGACTCACTCTTCTTGTACTTAAGTGGTATTGTGCCTTTTATATTCAATTCCGATGCGATTTCTGAGTTTCATCGTCAATGTGAAGGTCCAAGGGATAGAGTAAACCTACACTGGTGCATCGGAATCCAATACTGGTCTCCCAGGAGCCGCTCAAAGCACAAACTCTGAGAAGATTCACTCTTCTTGTACTTACGTCGGCACTGTGCCTTTTATATTCAATTCCGATGCGATTTCTGTGTTTCATCGTCAATGTGAAGGTCCAAGGGATACAGTAAAACTGCACTGGTGATCGGAATCCAATACTGGTCTCCCAGGAGCCGCTCAAACCACAAACTCTTAGGAGACTCACTCTTTATGTACTTAAGTCGGCACTGTGCCTTTTATATTCAATTCCGATGCGATTTCTGTGTTTCATCGTCAATGTGAAGGTCCAAGGGATACAGTAAACCTGCACTGGTGCATCGGAATCCAATACTGGTCTCCCAGGAGCCGCTCAAACCACAAACTCTTAGGAGACTCACTCTTCTTGTACTTAAGTGGTATTGTGCCTTTTATATTCAATTCCGATGCGATTTCTGTGTTTCATTGTCAATGGGAAGGTCCAAGGGATAGAGTAAAACTGCACTGGTGCATCGGAATCCAATACTGGTCTCCCAGGAGCCGCTCAAAGCACAAACTCTGAGAATATTCACTCTTCTTGTACTTAAGTCGGCACTGTGCCTTTTATATTCAATTCCGATCCGATTTCTGTGTTTCATCGTCAATGTGTAGGTCCAAGGGATACAGTAAACCTGCACTGGTGCATCGGAATCCAATACTGGTCTCCCAGGAGCCGCTCAAACCACAAACTCTTAGGAGACTCACTCTTCTTGTACTTAAGTAGTATTGTGCATTTTATATTCAATTCCGATGCGATTTCTGTGTTTCATCGTCAATGTGAAGGTCCAAGGGATAGAGTAAACCTGCACTGGTGCATCGGAATCCAATACTGGTCTCCCAGGAGCCGCTCAAAGCACAAACTCTGAGAAGATTCACTCTTCTTGTACTTAAGTCAGCACTGTGCCTTTTATATTGAATTCCGATGCCATTTCTGTGTTTCATCGTCAATGTGAAGGTCCAAGGGATAGAGTAAACCTGCACTGGTGCATCGGAGTCCAATACTGGTCTCCCAGGAGCCGCTCAAAGCACAAACTCTGAGAAGATTCACTCTTCTTGTACTTAAGTCGGCACTGCGCCTTTTATATTCAATTCCGATGCGATTTCTGTGTTTCATCGTCAATGTGAAGGTCCAAGGGATACAGTAAACCTGCACTGGTGCATCGGAATCCAATACTGGTCTCCCAGGAGCCGCTCAAACCACAAACTCTTAGGAGACTCACTCTTCTTGTACTTAAGTCGGCACTGTGCCTTTTATATTCAATTCCGATGCGATTTCTGTGTTTCATCGTCAATGTGAAGGTCCAAGGGATACAGTAAACCTGCACTGGTGCATCGGAATCCAATACTGGTCTCCCAGGAGCCGCTCAAACCACAAACTCTTAGGAGACTCACTCTTCTTGTACTTAAGTGGTATTGTGCCTTTTATATTCAATTCCGATGCGATTTCTGTGTTTCATTGTCAATGGGAAGGTCCAAGGGATAGAGTAAAACTGCACTGGTGCATCGGAATCCAATACTGGTCTCCCAGGAACCGCTCAAAGCACAAACTCTGAGAATATTCACTCTTCTTGTACTTAAGTCGGCACTGAGCCTTTTATATTCAATTCCGATGCGATTTCTGTGTTTCATCGTCAATGTGAAGATCCAAGGGATACAGTAAACTTGCACTGGTGCATCGGAATCTAATACTGGTCTCCCAGGAGCCGCTCAAACCACAAACTCTTAGGAGACTCACTATTCTTGTACTTAAGTGGTATTGTGCCTTTTATATTCAATTCCGATGCGATTTCTGTGTTTCATTGTCAATGTGAAGGTCCAAGGGATACAGTAAACCTGCACTGGTGCATCGGAATCCAATACTGGTCTCCCAGGAGCCGCTCAAAGCACAAACTCTGAGAAGATTCACTTTTCTTGTACTTAAGTCGTCACTGAGCCTTTTTTATTCAATTCCGATGCGATTTCTGTGTTTCATCGTCAATGTGAAGGTCCAAGGGATACAGTAAACTTGCACTGGTGCATCGGAATCTAATACTGGTCTCCCAGGAGCCGCTCAAACCACAAACTCTTAGGAGACTCACTCTTCTTGTACTTAAGTCGGCACTGTGCCTTTTATATTCAATTCCGATGCGATTTCTGTGTTTCATCGTCAATGTGAAGGTCCAAGGGATACAGTAAACCTGCACTGGTGCATCGGAATCCAATACTGGTCTCCCAGGAGCCGCTCAAACCACAAACTCTTAGGAGACTCACTCTTCTTGTACTTAAGTGGTATTGTGCCTTTTATATTCAATTCCGATGCGATTTCTGAGTTTCATCGTCAATGTGACGGTCCAAGGGATAGAGTAAACCTACACTGGTGCATCGGAATCCAATACTGGTCTCCCAGGAGCCGCTCAAAGCACAAACTCTGAGAAGATTCACTCTTCTTGTACTTACGTCGGCACTGTGCCTTTTATATTCAATTCCGATGCGATATCTGTGTTTCATCGTCAATGTGAAGGTCCAAGGGATACAGTAAACCTGCACTGGTGCATCGGAATCCAATACTGGTCTCCCAGGAGCCGCTCAAACCACAAACTCTTAGGAGACTCACTCTTCATGTACTTAAGTCGGCACTGTGCCTTTTATATTCAATTCCGATGCGATTTCTGTGTTTCATTGTCAATGTGAAGGTCCAAGGGATACAGTAAACCTGCACTGGTGCATCGGAATCCAATACTGGTCTCCCAGGAGCCGCTCAAACCACAAACTCTTAGGAGACTCACTCTTCTTGTACTTAAGTGGTATTGTGCCTTTTATATTCAATTCCGATGCGATTTCTGTGTTTCATTGTCAATGGGAAGGTCCAAGGGATAGAGTAAAACTGCACTGGTGCATCGGAATCCAATACTGGTCTCCCAGGAGCCGCTCAAAGCACAAACTCTGAGAATATTCACTCTTCTTGTACTTAAGTTGGCACTGTGCCTTTTATATTCAATTCCGATGCGATTTCTGTGTTTCATCGTCAATGTGAAGGTCCAAGGGATACAGTAAACCTGCACTGGTGCATCGGAATCCAATACTGGTCTCCCAGGAGCCGCTCAAACCACAAACTCTTAGGAGACTCACTCTTCTTGTACTTAAGTAGTATTGTGCATTTTATATTCAATTCCGATGCGATTTCTGTGTTTCATCGTCAATGTGAAGGTCCAAGGGATACAGTAAACCTGCACTGGTGCATCGGAATCCAATACTGGTCTCCCAGGAGCCGCTCAAAGCACAAACTCTGAGAAGATTCACTCTTCTTGTACTTAAGTCAGCACTGTGCCTTTTATATTGAATTCCGATGCCATTTCTGTGTTTCATCGTCAATGTGAAGGTCCAAGGGATAGAGTAAACCTGCACTGGTGCATCGGAGTCCAATACTGGTCTCCCAGGAGCCGCTCAAAGCACAAACTCTGAGAAGATTCACTCTTCTTGTACTTAAGTCGGCACTGTGCCTTTTATATTCAATTCCGATGCGATTTCTGTGTTTCATCGTCAATGTGAAGGTCCAAGGGATACAGTAAACCTGCACTGGTGCATCGGAATCCAATACTGGTCTCCCAGGAGCCGCTCAAACCACAAACTCTTAGGAGACTCACTCTTCTTGTACTTAAGTCGGCACTGTGCCTTTTATATTCAATTCCGATGCGATTTCTGTGTTTCGTCGTCAATGTGAAGGTCCAAGGGATACAGTAAACCTGCACTGGTGCATCGGAATCCAATACTGGTCTCCCAGGAGCCGCTCAAACCACAAACTCTTAGGAGACTCACTCTTCTTGTACTTAAGTGGTATTGTGCCTTTTATATTCAATTCCGATGCGATTTCTGTGTTTCATTGTCAATGGGAAGGTCCAAGGGATAGAGTAAAACTGCACTATTGCATCGGAATCCAATACTGGTCTCCCAGGAACCGCTCAAAGCACAAACTCTGAGAATATTCACTCTTCTTGTACTTAAGTCGGCACTGAGCCTTTTATATTCAATTCCGATGCGATTTCTGTGTTTCATCGTCAATGTGAAGGTCCAAGGGATACAGTAAACTTGCACTGGTGCATCGGAATCTAATAGAGGTCTCCCAGGAGCCGCTCAAACCACAAACTCTTAGGAGACTCACTATTCTAGTACTTAAGTGGTATTGTGCCTTTTATATTCAATTCCGATGCGATTTCTGTGTTTCATTGTCAATGGGAAGGTCGAAGGGATAGAGTAAAACTGCACTGGTGCATCGGAATCCAATACTGGTCTCCCAGGAGCCGCTCAAAGCACAAACTCTTAGGAGACTCACTCTTCTTGCACTTAAGTCGGTATTGTGCCTTTTACATTCAATTCCGATGCGATTTCTGTGTTTCATCGTCAATGTGAAGGTCCAAGGGATACAGTAAACCTGCACTGGTGAATCGGAATCCAATTCTGGTCTCCCAGGAGCCGCTCAAAGCACAAACTCTTTGGAGACTAACTCTTCTTGTACTTAAGTCGGAACTGTGCCTTTTATATTCATTTCCGATGCGATTTCTGTGTTTCATCGTCAATGTGAAGGTCCAAGGGATACAGTAAACATGCACTGGTGCATCGGAATCCAATACTGGTCTCCCAGGAGCCGCTCAAACCACAAACTCTTAGGAGACTCACTCTTCTTGTACTTATGTCGGCACTGTGCCTTTTATATTCAATTACGATGCGATTTCTGTGTTTCATCGTCAATGTGAAGGTCCAAGGGATACAGTAAACCTGCACTGGTGCATCGGAATCCAATACTGGTCTCCCAGGACCCCCTCAAACCACAATCTCTTAGGAGACTCACTCTTCTTGTACTTAAGTCGTTATTGTGCCTTTTATATTCAATTCCGATGCGATTTCTGTGTTTCATCGTCAATGTGAAGGTCCAAGGGATAGAGTAAACCTGGACTGGTGCATCAGAATCCAATACTGGTCTCCCAGGTGCCGCCCAAAGCACAAACCCTTAGAACATTCACTCTTCTTGTACTTAAGTCGGCATTGTGCCTTTTATATTCAATTCCGATGCGATTTCTGTGTTTCATTGTCAATGTGACGGTCCAAGGGATACAGTATACCTGCACTGGTGCATCGGAATCTAATACTGGTCTCCCAGGAGCCGCTCAAAGCACAAACTCTGAGAAGATTCACTCTTCTTGTACTTAAGTCGGCACTGTGCCTTTTCTATTCGATTCCGATGTGATTTCTGTGTTTCATCGTCAATGTGAAGGTCCAAGGGATACAGTAAACCTGCACAGGTGCATCGGAATCTAATACTGGTCTCCCAGGAGCCGCTCAAACACAAACTCGTAGAAGATTCACTTTTCTTGTACTTAAGTCGGCACTGTGTCTTTTATATTCAATTCCGATGCGATTTCTGTGTTTCATTGTCAATGTGAAGGTCCAAGGGATACAGTAAACCTGCACTGGTGCATCGGAATCCAATACTGGTCTCCCAGGAGCCGCTCAAACCACAATCTCTTAGGAGATTCACTCTTCTTGTACTTAAGTCGGCATTGTGCCTTTTATATTCAATTCCGATGCGATTTCTGTGTTTCATCGTCAATGTGAAGGTCCAAGGGATACAGTAAAACTGCACTGGTGCATCGGAATCCAATACTGGTCTCCCAGGATCCGCTCAAAGCACAAACTCTTAGAAGATTCACTCTTCTTGTACTTAAGTTGGCATTGTGCCTTTTATATACAAATTCCGATGCGATTTCTGTGTTTCATCGTCAATGTGAAGGTCCAAGGGATACAGTAAACCTGCACTGGTGCATCGGAATCCAATACTGGTCTCCCAGGAGCCGCCCAAAGCACAAACTCGTAGAAGATTCACTCTTCTTGTACTTAAGGCGGCACTGGGCATATTATATTCAATTCCGATGCGATTTCTGTGTTTCATCGTCAATGTGAAGGTTCAAGGGATACAGTAAACCTGCACTGGTGCACCGGAATCTAATACTGGTCTCCCAGGAGCCGCTCAAACCACAAACTCTTAGGAGACTCACTCTTCTTGTACTTAAGTCGGCACTGTGCCTTTGATATTCAATTCCGATGCGATTTCTGTGTTTCATCGTCAATGTCAAGGTCCAAGGGATACAGTAAACCTGCACTGGTGCATCGGAATCCAATACTGGTCTCCCAGGATCCGCTCAAAGCACAAACTCTTAGGAGACTCACTCTTCTTGTACTTAAGGCGGCATTGTGCCTTTTATATTCAATTCCGATGCGATTTCTGTGTTTCATTGTCAATGTGAAGGTCCAAGGGATACAGTAAACCTGCACTGGTGAATCGGAATCCAATACTGGTCTCCCAGGAGCCGCTCAAAGCACAAACTCTGAGAAGATTCACTCTTCTTGTACTTAAGTCGTCACTGTGCCTTTTATATTCAATTCCGATGCGATTTCTGTGTTTCATCGTCAATGTGAAGGTCCAAGGGATACAGTAAACCTGCACTGGTGCATCGGAATCTAATACTGGTCTCCCAGGAGCCGCTCAAACCACAAATTCTTAGGAGACTCACTCTTCTTGTACTTAAGTGGTATTGTGACTTTTATATTCAATTCCGATGCGATTTCTGTGTTTCATTGTCAATGGGAAGGTCCAAGGGATAGAGTAAAACTGCACTGGTGCATCGGAATCCAATACTGGTCTCCCAGGAGCCGCTCAAAGCACAAACTCTGAGAATATTCACTCTTCTTGTACTTAAGTCGTCACTGTGCCTGTTATATTCAATTCCGATGCGATTTCTGTGTTTCATCGTCAATGTGAAGGTCCAAGGGATGCAGTAAACTTGCACTGGTGCATCGGAATCCAATACTGGTCTCCCAGGATCTGCTCAAAGCACAAACTCTTAGGAGACTCACTCTTCTTGTACTTAAGTCGGCATTGTGCCTTTTATATTCAATTCCGATGCGATTTCTGTGTTTCATCGTAAATGTGAAGGTCCAAGGGATACAGTAAACCTGCACTGGTGCATCGGAATCCAATACTGGTCTCCCAGGTGCCGCTCAAAGCACAAACCCTTAGAAGATTCACTCTTCTTGTACTTGAGACGGCATTGTGCCTTTTATATTCAATTCCGATGCGATTTCTGTGTTTCATTGTCAATGTGACGGTCCAAGGGATACAGTAAACCTGCACTGGTGCATCGGAATCTAATACTGGTCTCCCAGGAGCCGCTCAAAGCACAAACTCTGAGAAGATTCACTTTTCTTGTACTTAAGTCGGCACTGTGCCTTTTATATTCAATTCCGATGCGATTTCTGTGTTTCATTGTCAATGTGAAGATCCAAGGGATACAGTAAACCTGCACTGGTGCATCGGAATCCAATACTGGTCTCCCAGGAGCCGCTCAAACCACAAACTCTTAGGAGACTCACTCTTCTTGTACTTAAGTCGGCATTGTGCCTTTTATATTCAATTCCGATGCGATTTCTGTGTTTCATCGTCAATGTGAAGGTCCAAGGGATACAGTAAACCTGCACTGGTGCATCGGAATCCAATACTGGTCTCCCAGGATCCGCTCAAAGCACAAAACCTTAGAAGATTCACTCTTCTTGTACTTAAGTCGGCATTGTGCCTTTTATATACAAATTCCGATGCGATTTCTGTGTTTCATCGTCAATGTGAAGGTCCAAGGGATACAGTAAACCTGCACTGGTGCATCGGAATCCAATACTGGTCTCCCAGGAGCCGCCCAAAGCACAAACTCGTAGAAGATTCACTCTTCTTGTACTTAAGTCGGCACTGTGCCTTTTATATTCAATTCCGATGCGATTTCTGTGTTTCATCGTCAATGTGAAGGTTCAAGGGATACAGTAAACCTGCACTGGTGCATCGGAATCCAATACTGGTCTCCCAGGAGCCGCTCAAACCACAAACTCTTAGGAGACTCACTCTTCTTGTACTTAAGTCGGCACTGTGCCTTTGATATTCAATTCCGATGCGATTTCTGTGTTTCATCGTCAATGTGAAGGTCCAAGGGTAGAGTAAACCTGCACAGGTGCATCGGAATCTAATACTGGTCTCCCAGGAGCCGCTCAAAGCACAAACTCTGAGAATATTCACTCTTCTTGTACTTAAGTCGGCACTGTGCCTGTTATATTCAATTCCGATGCGATTTCTGTGTTTCATCGTCAATGTGAAGGTCCAAGGGATGCAGTAAACTTCCACTGGTGCATCGGAATCCAATACTGGTCTCCCAGGATCTGCTCAAAGCACAAACTCTTAGGAGACTCACTCTTCTTGTACTTAAGTCGGCATTGTGCCTTTTATATTCAATTCCGATGCGATTTCTGTGTTTCATCGTCAATGTGAAGGTCCAAGGGATACAGTAAACCTTCACTGGTGCATCGGAATTCAATACTAATCTCCCAGGAGCCGCTCAAAGCACAAACTGTTAGGAGACTCACTCTTCTTGTACTTAAGTCGGTATTGTGCCTTTTATATTCAATTCCGATGCGATTTCTGTGTTTCATCGTCAATGTGAAGGTCCAAGGGATAGAGTAAACCTGCACTGGTGCATCGGAATCCAATACTGGTCTCCCAGGAGCCGCTCAGACCACAAATTCTTAGGAGACTCACTCTTCTTGTACTTAAGTCGGTATTGTGCCTTTTATATTCAATTCCGATGCGATTTCTGTGTTTCATCGTCAATGTGAAGGTCCAAGGGATACAGTAAACCTGCACTGGTGCATTGGAATCCAATACTGGACTCCCAGTATCCGCTCATAGCACAAACTCTAAGGAGACTCACTCTACTTGTACTTAAGTCGGCATTGTGCCTTTATATTCAATTCCGATGCGATTTCTGTGTTTCATCGTCAATGTGAAGGTCCAAGGGATACAGTAAACCTGCACTGGTGCATCGGAATCCAATACTGGTCTCCCAGGAGGCGCTCAAAACACAAACTCTTAGGAGACTCACTCTTCTTGTACTTAAGTCGGTATTGTGCCTTTTATATTCAATTCCGATGCGATTTCTGTGTTTCATCGTCAATGTGAAGGTCCAAGGGATACAGTAAACCTGCACTGGTGAATCGGAATCCAATACTGGTCTCCCAGTAGCCGCTCAAAGCACAAACTCTGAGAAGATTCACTCTTCTTGTACTTAAGTCGGCACTGAGCCTTTTATATTCAATTCCGATGCGATTTCTGTGTTTCATCGTCAATGTGAAGGTTCAAGGGATACAGTAAACCTGCACTGGTGCATCGGAATCCAATACTGGTCTCCCAGGAGCCGCTCAAACCACAAACTCTTAGGAGACTCACTCTTCGTGTACTTAAGTCGGCACTGTGCCTTTGATATTCAATTCCGATGCGATTTCTGTGTTTCATCGTCAATGTGAAGGTTCAAGGGATACAGTAAACCTGCACTGGTGCATCGGAATATAATACTGGTGTCCCAGGAGCCGCTCAAACCACAAACTCTTAGGAGACTCACTCTTCTTGTACTTAAGTCGGCATTGTGCCTTTTATATTCAATTCCGATGCGATTTCTGTGTTTCATCGTCAATGTGAAGGTCCAAGGGATACAGTAAACCTGCACTGGTGCATCGGAATCTAATACTGGTCTCCCAGGATCCGCTCAAACCACAAACTCTTAGGAGACTCACTCTTCTTGTACTTAAGTCGGCATTGTGCCTTTTATATTCAATTCCGATGCGATTTCTGTGTTTCATCGTCAATGTGAAGGTCCAAGGGATACAGTAAACCTGCACTGGTGCATCGGAATCTAATACTGGTCTCCCAGGAGCCGCTCTAACCACAATTCTTAGGAGACTCACTCTTCCTTTACTTAAGTCGGCATTGTGCCTTTTATATTCAATTCCGATGCGATTTCTGTGTTTCATCGTCAATGTGAAGGTCCCAGGGATAGAGTAAACCGGCACTGGTGCATCGGAATCTAATACTGGTCTCCCAGGAGCCGCTCAAACACAAACTCTGAGAAGATTCACTCTTCTTGTACTTAAGTCGGCACTGTGCCTTTTATATTCAATTCCGATGCGATTTCTGTGTTTCATCGTCAATGTGAAGGTCCAAGGGATACAGTAAACCTGCACTGGTGCATCGGAATCCAATACTGGTCTCCCAGGATCCGCTCAAAGCACAAACTCTTAGGAGACTCACTCTTCTTGTACTTAAGTCGGCATTGTGCCTTTTATATTCAATTCCGATGCGATTTCTGTGTTTCATTGTCAATGTGAAGGTCCAAGGGATACAATAAACCTGCACTGGTGAATCGGAATCCAATACTGGTCTCCCAGGAGCCGCTCAAAGCACAAACTCTGAGAAGATTCACTCTTCTTGTACTTAAGTCGTCACTGTGCCTTTTATATTCAATTCCGATGAGATTTCTGTGTTTCATCGTCAATGTGAAGGTCCAAGGGATACAGTAAACCTGCACTGGTGCATCGGAATCTAATACTGGTCTCCCAGGAGCCGCTCAAACCACAAATTCTTAGGAGTCTCACTCTTCTTGTTCTTAAGTGGTATTGTGCCTTTTATATTCAATTCCGATGCGATTTCTGTGTTTCATTGTCACTGGGAAGGTCCAAGGGATAGAGTAAAACTGCACTGGTGCATCGGAATCCAATACTGGTCTCCCAGGAGCCGTTCAAAAGCACAAACTCTGAGAATATTCACTCTTCTTGTACTTAAGTCGGCACTGTGCCTGTTATATTCAATTCCGATGCGATTTCTGTGTTTCATCGTCAATGTGAAGGTTCCAAGGCATGCAGTAAACTTGCACTGGTGCATCGGAATCCAATACTGGTCTCCCAGGAGCCGCTCAAAGCACAAACTCTTAGGAGACCCACTCTTCTTGTACTTAATTCGGCATTGTGCCTTTTATATTCAATTCCGATGCGATATCTGTGTTTCATCGTCAATGTGAAGGTCCAAGGGATACAGTAAACCTGCACTGGTGCATCGGAATTCAATACTAATCTCCCAGGAGCCGCTCAAAGCACAAACTGTTAGGAGACTCACTCTTCTTGTACTTAAGTCGGCATTGTGCCTTTATATTCAATTCCGATGCGATTTCTGTGTTTCATCGTCAATGTGAAGGTCCAAGGGATACAGTAAACCTGCACTGGTGCATCGGAATCCAATACTGGTCTCCCAGGAGCCGCTCAGACCACAAACTCTTAGGAGACTCACTCTTCTTGTACTTAAGTCGGTATTGTGCCTTTTACATTCAATTCCGATGCGATTTCTGTGTTTCATCGTCAATGTGAAGGTCCAAGGGATACAGTAAACCTGCACTGGTGCATCGGAATCCAATACTGGTCTCCCAGGAGCCGCTCAAACCACAAACTCTTAGGAGACTCACTCTTCTTGTACTTAAGTCGGCATTGTGCCTTTTATATTCAATTCCGATGCGATTTCTGTGTTTCATCGTCAATGTGAAGGTCCAAGGGATACAGTTAACCTGCACTGGTGCATCGGAATCCAATACTGGTCTCCCAGGATCCGCTCAAAGCACAAACTCTTAGAAGATTCACTCTTCTTGTACTTAAGTCGGCATTGTGCCTTTTATATACAAATTCCGATGCGATTTCTGTGTTTCATCGTCAATGTGAATGTCCAAGGGTTACAGTAAACCTGCACTGGTGCATCGGAATCCAATACTGGTCTCCCAGGAGCCGCCCAAAGCACAAACTCGTAGAAGATTCACTCTTCTTGTACTTACGTCGCACTGGGCCTTTTATATTCAATTCCGATGCGATTTCTGTGTTTCATCGTCAATGTGAAGGTCCAAGGGATACAGTAAACCTGCACTGGTGCATCGGAATCTAATACTGGTCTCCCAGGAGCCGCTCAAACCACAAACTCTTAGGAGACTCACTCTTCTTGTACTTAAGTCGGCATTGTGCCTTTTATATTCAATTCCGATGCGATTTCTGTGTTTCA
Organism: Schistocerca nitens; assembly: GCF_023898315.1. Classification (NCBI taxonomy): domain Eukaryota; kingdom Metazoa; phylum Arthropoda; class Insecta; order Orthoptera; family Acrididae; genus Schistocerca; species Schistocerca nitens. Next base: position 1,262,713 of record NW_026045908.1, on the reverse strand, counting down.
TCGTCAATGTGAAGGTCCAAGGGATACAGTAAACCTGCTCTGGTGCATCGGAATCCAATACTGGTCTCCCAGGATCCGCTCATAGCACAAACTCTAAGGAGACTCACTCTTCTTGTACTTAAGTCGGCACTGTGCCTTTTATATTCAATTCCGATGCGATTTCTGTGTTTCATCGTCAATGTGAAGGTTCAAGGGATACAGTAAACCTGCACTGGTGCATCGGAATCCAATACTGGTCTCCCAGGAGCCGCTCAAACCACAAACTCTTAGGAGACTCACTCTTCTTGTACTTAAGTCGGCACTGTGCCTTTGATATTCAATTCCGATGCGATTTCTGTGTTTCATCGTCAATGTGAAGGTTCAAGGGATACAGTAAACCTGCACTGGTGCAACGGAATCTAATACTGGTCTCCCAGGAGCCGCTCAAACCACAAACTCTTAGGAGACTCACTCTTCACGTACTTAAGTCGGCATTGTGTCTTTTATATTCAATTCCGATGGGATTTCTGTGTTTCATCGTCAATGTGAAGGTCCAAGGGATAGAGTAAACCTGCACTGGTGCATCGGAATCTAATACTGGTCTCCCAGGAGCCGCTCAAAGCACAAACTCTGAGATGATTCACTTTTCTTGTACTTAAGTCGGCACTGTGCCTTTTATATTCAATTCCGATGCGATTTCTGTGTTTCATTGTCAATGTGAAGGTACAAGGAATAGAGTAAACCTGATGTGGTGCATCGGAATCCACTACTGGTCTCCCAGGTGCCGCTCAAACCACAAACTCTTAGGAGACTCACTCTTCTTGTACTTAAGTCGGTATTGTGCCTTTTATATTCAATTCCGATGCGATTTCTGTGTTTCATTGTCAATGTGAAGGTCCAAGGGATACAGTAAACCTGCACTGGTGCATCGGAATCCTATACTGGTCTCCCAGGAGCCGATCAAAGCACAAACTCTGAGAAGATTCACTCTTCTTGTACTTAAGTCGTCACTGTGCCTTTTATATTCAATTCCGATGCGATTTCTGTGTTTCATCGTCAATGTGAAGGTCCAAGGAATACAGTAAACCTGCACTGGTGCATCGTAATCTAATACTGGTCTCCCAGGAGCCGCTCAAACCACAAATTCTTAGGAGACTCACTCTTCTTGTACTTAAGTGGTATTGTGCCTTTTATATTCAATTCCATTGCGATTTCTGTGTTTCATTGTCAATGGGAAGGTCCAAGGGATAGAGTAAAACTGCACTGGTGCATCGGAATCCAATACTGGTCTCCCAGGAGCCGCTCAAAGCACAAACTCTGAGAATATTCACTCTTCTTGTACTTAAGTCGGCACTGTGCCTGTTATATTCAATTCCGATGCGATTTCTGTGTTTCATCGTCAATGTGAAGGTCCAAGGGATACAGTAAACCTGCACTGGTGCATCGGAATTCAATACTAATCTCCCAGGAGCCGCTCAAAGCACAAACTGTTAGGAGACTCACTCTTCTTGTACTTAAGTCGGTATTGTGCCTTTTATATTCAATTCCGATGCGATTTCTGTGTTTCATCGTCAATGTGAAGGTCCAAGGGATACAGTAAACCTGCACTGGTGCATCGGAATCCAATACTGGTCTCCCAGGAGCCGCTCAGACCACAAACTCTAAGGAGACTCACACTTCTTGTACTTAAGTCGGTATTGTGCCTTTTATATTCATTTCCGATGCGATTTCTGTTTTTCATCGTCAATGTGAAGGTCCAAGGGATGCAGTAAACCTGCACTGGTGCATCGGAATCCAATACTGGTCTCCCAGGATCCGCTCATAGCACAAACTCTTAGGAGACTCACTCTTCTTGTACTTAAGTCGGCATTGTGCCTTTATATTCAATTCCGATGCGATTTCTGTGTTTCATCGTCAATGTGAAGGTCCAAGGGATACAGTAAACCTGCACTGGTGCATCGGAATCCAATACTGGTCTCCCAGGAGCCGCTCAAAGCACAAACTCTTAGGAGACTCACTCTTCTTGTACTTAAGTCGGTATTGTGCCTTTTATATTCAATTCCGATGCGATTTCTGTGTTTCATTGTCAATGTGAAGGTCCAAGGGATACAGTAAACCTGCACTGGTGAATCGGAATCCAATACTGGTCTCCCAGGAGCCGCTCAAAGCACAAACTCTTAGGAGACTCACTCTTCTTGTACTTAAGTCGGCACTGTGCCTTTTATATTCAATTCCGATGCGATTTCTGTGTTTCATCGTCAATGTGAAGGTCCAAGGGATACAGTAAACCTGCACTGGTGCATCGGAATCCAATACTGGTCTCCCAGGAGCCGCTCAAACCACAAACTCTTAGGAGACTCACTCTTCTTGTACTTAAGTCGGCACTGTGCCTTTTATATTCTGTTCCGATGCGATTTCTGTGTTTCATCGTCAATGTGAAGGCCCAAGGGATACAATAAACCTGCACTGGTGCATCGGAATCCAATACTGGTCTCCCAGGATCCGCTCAAAGCACAAACTCTTAGGAGACTCACTCTTCTTGTACTTAAGTCGGCATTGTGCCTTTATATTCAATTCCGATGCGATTTCTGTGTTTCATCGTCAATGTGAAGATCCAAGGGATACAGTAAACCTGCACTGGTGCATCGGAATCCAATACTGGTCTCCCAGGAGCCGCTCAAACCACAAACACTTAGGAGACTCACTCTTCTTGTACTTAAGTCGGTATTGTGCCTTTTATATTCAATTCCGATGCGATTTCTGTGTTTCATCGTCAATGTGAAGGTCCAAGGGATACAGTAAACCTGCATTGGTGAATCGGAATCCAATACTGGTCTCCCAGGAGCCGCTCAAATCACAAACTCTTAGGATTCTCACTCTTCTTGTACTTAAGTCGCACTGTGCCTTTTATATTCAATTCCGATGCGATTTCTGTGTTTCATCGTCAATGTGAAGGTCCAAGGGATACAGTAAACCTGCACTGGTGCATCGGATTCCAATACTGGTCTCCCAGGAGCCGCTCAAACCACAAACTCTTAAGAGACTCACTCTTCTTGTACTTAAGTCGGCACTGTGTCTTTTATATTCAATTCCGATGCGATTTCTGTGTTTCATCGTCAATGTGAAAGTCCAAGGGATACAGTAAACCTGCACTGGTGCATCGGAATCCAATACTGGTCCCCCAGGAGCCGCTCAAACCACAAACTCTTAGGAGACTCACTCTTCTCGTACTTAGGTCGGCACTGTGCCTTTTATATTCAATTCCGATGCGATTTCTGTGTTTCATCGTCAATGTGAAGGTCCAAGGGATAGAGTAAACCTGCACTGGTGCATCGGAATCCAATACTGGTCTCCCAGGAGCCGCTCAAAGCACAAACTCTGAGAAGATTCACTCTTCTTGTACTTAAGTCGGCACTGTGACATTTATAATCAATGCCGATGCGATTTCTGTGTTTCATCGTCAATGTGAAGGTCCAAGGGATACAGTAAACCTGCACTGGTGCATCGGATTCCAATACTGGTCTCCCAGGAGCCGCTCAAACCACAAACTCTCAAGAGACTCACTCTTCTTGTACTTAAGTCGGCACTGTGCCTTTTATATTCAATTCCGATGCGATTTTTGTGTTTCATCGTCAATGTGAAAGTCCAAGGGATACAGTAAACCTGCACTGGTGCATCGGAATCCAATACTGGTCTCCCAGGAGCCGCTCAAACCACAAACTCTTAGGAGACTCACTCATCTTGTACTTAAGTCGGCATTGTGCCTTTTATATTCAATTCCGATGCGATTTCTGTGTTTCATCGTCAATGTGAAGGTCCAAGGGATAGAGTAAACCTGCACTGGTGCATCGGAATCCAATACTGGTCTCCCAGGAGCCGCTCAAAGCACAAACTCTGAGAAGATTCACTCTTCTTGTACTTAAGTCGGCACTGTGACTTTTATATTCAATGCCGATGCGATTTCTGTGTTTCATCGTCAATGTGAAGGTCCAAGGGATACAGTAAACCTGCACTGGTGCATCGGAATCCAATACTGGTCTCCCAGGATCCCCTCAAAGCACAAACTCTTAGGAGACTCACTCTTCTTGTACTTAAGTCGGCATTGTGCCTTTTATATTCAATTCCGATGCGATTTCTGTGTTTCATTGTCAATGTGAAGGTACAAGGGATAGAGTAAACCTGATGTGGTGCATCGGAATCCAATACTGGTCTCCCAGGTGCCGCTCAAACCACAAACTCTTAGGAGACTCACTCTTCTTGTACTTAAGTCGGTATTGTGCCTTTTATATTCAATTCCGATGCGATTTCTGTGTTTCATTGTCAATGTGAAGGTCCAAGGGATACAGTAAACCTGCACTGGTGCATCGGAATCCAATACTGGTCTCCCAGGAGCCGCTCAAGGCACTAACTCTGAGAAGATTCACTCTTCTTGTACTTAAGTCGTCACTGTGCCTTTTATATTCAATTCCGATGCGATTTCTGTGTTTCATCGTCAATGTGAAGGTCCAAGGGATACAGTAAACCTGCACTGGTGCATCGGAATCTAATACTGGTCTCCCAGGAGCCGCTCAAACCACAAATTCTTAGGAGACTCACTCTTCTTGTACTTAAGTGGTATTGTGCCTTTTATATTCAATTCCGATGCGATTTCTGTGTTTCATTGTCAATGGGAAGGTCCAAGGGATAGAGTAAAACTGCACTGGTGCATCGGAATCCAATACTGGTCTCCCAGGAGCCGCTCAAAGCACAAACTCTCAGAATATTCACTCTTCTTGTACTTAAGTCGGCACTGTGCCTGTTATATTCAATTCCGATGCGATTTCTGTGTTTCATCGTCAATGTGAAGGTCCAAGGGATACAGTGAACTTGAACTGGTGCATCTGAATCCAATACTGGTCTCCCAGGATGTGCTCAAAGCACAAACTCTTAGGAGACTCACTCTTCTTGTACTTAAGTCGGCATTGTGCCTTTTATATTCAATTTCGACGCGATTTCTGTGTTTCATCGTCAATGTGAAGGTCCAAGGGATACAGTAAACCTGCACTGGTGAATCGGAATCCAATACTGGTCTCCCAGGAGTCGCTCAAAGCACAATCTGTTAGGAGACTCACTCTTCTTGTACTTATGTCGGTATTGAGCCTTTTATATTCAATTCCGATGCGATTTCTGTGTTTCATCGTCAATGTGAAGGTCCAAGGGATACAGTAAAGCTGCACTGGTGCATCGGAATCCAATACTGGTCTCCCAGGTGCCGCTCAGACCACAAACTCTTAGGAGACTCACTCTTCTTATACGTAAGTCGGTATTGTGCCTTTTATATTCAATTCCGATGCGATTTCTGTGTTTCATCGTCAATGTGAAGGTCCAAGGGATACAGTAAACCTGCACTGGTGCATCGGAATCCAATACTGGTCTCCCAGGATCCGCTCGTAGCACAAACTCTTAGGAGACTCACTCTTCTTGTACTTAAGTCGGCATTGTGCCTTTATATTCAATTCCGATGCGATTTCTGTGTTTCATCGTCAATGTGAAGGTCCAAGGGATACAGTAAACCTGCACTGGTGCATCGGAATCCAATACTGGTCTCCCAGGAGCCGCTCAAACCACAAACTCTTAAGAGACTCACTCTTCTTGTACTTAAGTCGGCACTGTGCCTTTTATATTCAATTCCGATGCGATTTCTGTGTTTCATCGTCAATGTGAAAGTCCAAGGGATACAGTAAACCTGCACTGGTGCATCGGAATCCAATACTGGTCTCCCAGGAGCCGCTCAAACCACAAACTCTTAGGAGACTCACTCTTCTCGTACTTAGGTCGGCACTGTGCCTTTTATATTCAATTCCGATGCGATTTCTGTGTTTCATCGTCAATGTGAAGGTCCAAGGGATAGAGTAAACCTGCACTGGTGCATCGGAATCCAATACTGGTCTCCCAGGAGCCGCTCAAAGCACAAACTCTGAGAAGATTCACTCTTCTTCTACTTAAGTCGGCACTGTGACTTTTATATTCAATGCCGATGCGATTTCTGTGTTTCATCGTCAATGTGAAGGTCCAAGGGATACAGTAAACCTGCACTGGTGCATCGGATTCCAATACTGGTCTCCCAGGAGCCGCTCAAACCACAAACTCTTAAGAGACTCACTCTTCTTGTACTTAAGTCGGCACTGTGCCTTTTATATTCAATTCCGATGCGATTTCTGTGTTTCATCGTCAATGTGAAAGTCCAAGGGATACAGTAAACCTGCACTGGTGCATCGGAATCCAATACTGGTCTCCCAGGAGCCGCTCAAACCACAAACTCTTAGGAGACTCACTCATCTTGTACTTAAGTCGGCATTGTGCCTTTTATATTCAATTCCGATGCGATTTCTGTGTTTCATCGTCAATGTGAAGGTCCAAGGTATAGAGTAAACCTGCACTGGTGCATCGGAATCCAATACTGGTCTCCCAGGAGCCGCTCAAAGCACAAACTCTGAGAAGATTCACTCTTCTTGTACTTAAGTCGGCACTGTGACTTTTATATTCAATGCCGATGCGATTTCTGTGTTTCATCGTCAATGTGAAGGTCCAAGGGATACAGTAAACCTGCACTGGTGCATCGGAATCCAATACTGGTCTCCCAGGATCCCCTCAAAGCACAAACTCTTAGGAGACTCACTCTTCTTGTACTTAAGTCGGCATTGTGCCTTTTATATTCAATTCCGATGCGATTTCTGTGTTTCATTGTCAATGTGAAGGTACAAGGGATAGAGTAAACCTGATGTGGTGCATCGGAATCCAATACTGGTCTCCCAGGTGCCGCTCAAACCACAAACTCTTAGGAGACTCACTCTTCTTGTACTTAAGTCGGTATTGTGCCTTTTATATTCAATTCCGATGCGATTTCTGTGTTTCATTGTCAATGTGAAGGTCCAAGGGATACAGTAAACCTGCACTGGTGCATCGGAATCCAATACTGGTCTCCCAGGAGCCGCTCAAGGCACAAACTTTGAGAAGATTCACTCTTCTTGTACTTAAGTCGTCACTGTGCCTTTTATATTCAATTCCGATGCGATTTCTGTGTTTCATCGTCAATGTGAAGGTCCAAGGGATACAGTAAACCTGCACTGGTGCATCGGAATCTAATACTGGTCTCCCAGGAGCCGCTCAAACCACAAATTCTTAGGAGACTCACTCTTCTTGTACTTAAGTGGTATTGTGCCTTTTATATTCAATTCCGATGCGATTTCTGTGTTTCATTGTCAATGGGAAGGTCCAAGGGATAGAGTAAAACTGCACTGGTGCATCGGAATCCAATACTGGTCTCCCAGGAGCCGCTCAAAGCACAAACTCTGAGAATATTCACTCTTCTTGTACTTAAGTCGGCACTGTGCCTGTTATATTCAATTCCGATGCGATTTCTGTGTTTCATCGTCAATGTGAAGGTCCAAGGGATACAGTAAACTTGAACTGGTGCATCTGAATCCAATACTGGTCTCCCAGGATGTGCTCAAAGCACAAACTCTTAGGAGACTCACTCTTCTTGTACTTAAGTCGGCATTGTGCCTTTTATATTCAATTTCGATGCGATTTCTGTGTTTCATCGTGAATGTGAAGGTCCAAGTGATACAGTAAACATGCACTGGTGCATCGGAATCCAATACTGGTCTCCCAGGAGCCGCTCAAACCACAAACTCTTAGGAGACTCACTCTTCTTGTACTTAAGTCGGCACTGTGCCTTTTATATTCAATTACGATGCGATTTCTGTGTTTCATCGTCAATGTGAAGGTCCAAGGGATAGAGTAAACCTGCACTGGTGCATCGGAATCCAATACTGGTCTCCCAGGAGCCGCTCAAAGCACAAACTCTGAGAAGATTCACTCTTCTTGTACTTAAGTCAGCACTGTGCCTTTTATATTCAATTGCGATGCGATTTCTGTGTTTCATCGTCAATGTGAAGGTCCAAGGGATACAGTAAACCTGCACTGGTGCATCGGAATCCAATACTGGTCTCCCAGGAGCCGCTCAAAGCACAAAATCTTAGGAGACTCACTCTTCTTGTACTTAAGTCGGCACTGTGCCTTTTATATTCATTTCCGATGCGATTTCTGTGTTTCATCGTCAATGTGAAGGTCCAAGGGATACAGTAAACCTGCACTGGTGCATCGGAATCCAATACTGGTCTCCCAGGAGCCGCTCAAAGCACAAACTCTTAGGAGACTCACTCTTCTTGTACTTAAGTCGGTATTGTGCCTTTTATATTCAATTCCGATGCGATTTCTGTGTTTCATCGTCAATGTGAAGGTCCAAGGGATACAGTAAACCTGCACTGGTGAATCGGAATTCAATACTGGTCTCCCAGGAGCCGCTCAAAGCACAAACTCTTAGGAGACTCACTCTTCTTGTACTTAAGTCGGCACTGTGCCTTTTATATTCAATTCCGATGCGATTTCTGTGTTTCATCGTCAATGTGAAGGTCCAAGGGATACAGTAAACCTGCACTGGTGCATTGGAATCCAATACTGGTCTCCCAGGAGCAGCTCAAACCACAAACTCTTAGGAGACTCACTCTTCTTGTACTTAAGTCGGCACTGTGCCTTTTATATTCAATTCCGGTGCGATTTCTGTGTTTCATCGTCAATGTGAAGGCCCAAGGGATACAGTAAACCTGCACTGGTGCATCGGAATCCAATACTGGTCTCCCAGGATCCGCTCAAAGCACAAACTCTTAGGAGACTCACTCTTCTTGTACTGAAGTCGGCATTGTGCCTTTATATTCAATTCCGATGCGATTTCTGTGTTTCATCGTCAATGTGAAGGTCCAATGGATACAGTAAACCTGCACTGGTGCATCGGAATCCAATACTGGTCTCCCAGGAGCCGCTCAAAGCACAAACTCTTAGGAGACTCACTCTTCTTGTACTTAAGTCGGTATTGTGCCTTTTATATTCAATTCCGATGCGATTTCTGTGTTTCATCGTCAATGTGAAGGTCCAAGGGATACAGTAAACCTGCATTGGTGAATCGGAATCCAATACTGGTCTCCCAGGAGCCGCTCAAAGCACAAACTCTTAGGATTCTCACTCTTCTTGTACTTAAGTCGCACTGTGCCTTTTATATTCAATTCCGATGCGATTTCTGTGTTTCATTGTCAATGTGAAGGTCCAAGGGATACAGTAAACCTGCACTGGTGCATCGGAATCCAATACTGGTCTCCCAGGAGCCGCTCAAACCACAAACTCTTAAGAGACTCACTCTTCTTGTACTTAAGTCGGCACTTTGCCTTTTATATTCAATTCCGATGCGATTTCTGTGTTTCATCGGCAATGTGAAAGTCCAAGGGATACAGTAAACCTGCACTGGTGCATCGGAATCCAATACTGGTCTCCCAGGAACCGCTCAAACCACAAACTCTTAGGAGACTCACTCTTCTTGTACTTAAGTCGGTATTGTGCCTTTTATATTCAATTCCGATGCGATTTCTGTGCTTCATCGTCAATGTGAAGGTCCAAGGGATAGAGCAAACCTGCACTGGTGCATCGGAATCCAATACTGGTCTCCCAGGAGCCGCTCAAAGCACAAACTCTGAGAAGATTCACTCTTCTTGTACTTAAGTCGGCACTGTGCCTTTTATATTCAATTCCGATGCGATTTCTGTGTTTCATTGTCAATGTGAAGGTCCAAGGGATACAGTAAACCTGCACTGGTGCATCGGAATCTAATACTGGTCTCCCAGGAGCCGCTCAAACCACAAACTCTTAGGAGACTCACTCTTCTTGTACTTAAGTCGGCATTGTGTCTTTTATATTCAATTCCGATGCGATTTCTGTGTTTCATCGTCAATGTGAAGGTCCAAGGGATAGAGTAAACCTGCACTGGTGCATCGGAATCTAATACTGGTCTCCCTAGGAGCCGCTCAAAGCACATACTCTGAGATGATTCACTCTTCTTGTACTTAAGTCGGCACTGTGCCTTTTATATTCAATTCCGATGCGATTTCTGTGTTTCATCGTCAATGTGAAGGTCCAAGGGATACAGTAAACCTGCACTGGTGCATCGGAATCCAATACTGGTCTCCCAGGATGCGCTCAAAGCACAAACTCTTAGGAGACTCACTCTTCTTGTACTTAAGTCAGCATTGTGCCTTTTATATTCAATTCCGATGCGATTTCTGTGTTTCATTGTCAAAGTGAAGGTCCAAGGGATACAGTAAACCTGCACTGGTGCATCGGAATCTAATACTGGTCTCCCAGGAGCCGCTCAAAGCACAAACTCTGAGAATATTCACTCTTCTTGTACTTAAGTCGGCACTGTGCCTGTTATATTCAATTCCGATGCGATTTCTGTGTTTCAACGTCAATGTGAAGGTCCAAGGGATACAGTAAACTTGCACTGGTGCATCGGAATCCAATACTGGTCTCCCAGGATCTGCTCAAAGCACAAACTCTTAGGAGACTCACTCTTCTTGTACATAAGTCGGCATTGTGCCTTTTATATTCAATTCCGATGCGATTTCTGTGTTTCATCGTCAATGTGAAGGTCCAAGGGATACAGTAAACCTGCACTGGTGCATCGGAATTCAATACTAATCTCCCAGGAGCCGCTCAAAGCACAAACTGTTAGGAGACTCACTCTTCTTGTACTTAAGTCGGTATTGTGCCTTTTATATTCAATTCTGATGCGATTTCTGTGTTTCATCGTCAATGTGAAGGTCCAAGGGATACAGTAAACCTGCACTGGTGCATCGGAATCCAATACTGGTCTCCCAGGAGCCGCTCAAAGCACAAACTCTTAGGAGACTCACTCTTCTTGTACTTAAGTCGGCACTGTGCCTTTTATATTCAATTCCGATGCGATTTCAGTGTTTCATCGTCAATGTGAAGGTCCAAGGGATACAGTAAACCTGCACTGGTGCATCGGAATCCAATACTGGTCTCCCAGGAGCCGCTCAAACCACAAACTCTTAGGAGACTCACTCTTCTTGTACTTATGTCGGCACTGTGCCTTTTATATTCAATTCTGATGCGATTTCTGTGTTTCATCGTCAATGTGAAGGCCCAAGGGATACAGTAAACCTGCACTGGTGCATCGGAATCCAATACTGGTCTCCCAGGATCCGCTGAAAGCACAAACTCTTAGGAGACTCACTCTTCTTGTACTTAAGTCGGCATTGTGCCTTTATATTCAATTCCGATGCGATTTCTGTGTTTCATCGACAATGTGAAGATCCAAGGGATACAGTAAACCTGCACTGGTGCATCGGAATCCAATACTGGTCTCCCAGGAGCCGAGCAAAAACACAAACTCTTAGGAGACTCACTCTTCTTGTACTTAAGTCGGTATTGTGCCTTTTATATTCATTTCCGATGCGATTTCTGTGTTTCATCGTCAATGTGAACGTCCAAGGGATACAGTAAACCTGCATTGGTGAATCGGAATCCAATACTGGTCTCCCAGGAGCCGCTCAAAGCACAAACTCTTAGGATTCTCACTCTTCTTGTACTTAAGTCGCACTGTGCCTTTTATATTCAATTCCGATGCGATTTCTGTGTTTCATCGTCAATGTGAAGGTCCAAGGGATACAGTAAACCTGCACTGGTGCATCGGATTCCAATACTGGTCTCCCAGGAGCCGCTCAAACCACAAACTCTTAAGAGACTCACTCTTCTTGTACTTAAGTCGGCACTGTGCCTTTTATATTCAATTCCGATGCGATTTCTGTGTTTCATCGTCAATGTGAAAGTCCAAGGGATACAGTAAACCTGCACTGGTGCATCGGAATCCAATACTGGTCTCCCAGGAGCCGCTCAAACCACAAACTCTTAGGAGACTCACTCTTCTTGTACTTAAGTCGGTATTGTGCCTTTTATATTCAATTCCGATGCGATTTCTGTGTTTCATCGTCAATGTGAAGGCCCAAGGGATACAGTAAACCTGCACTGGTGCATCGGAATCCAATACTGGTCTCCCAGGATCCGCTCAAAGCACAAACTCTTAGGAGACTCACTCTTCTTGTACTTAAGTCGGCATTGTGCCTTTATATTCAATTCCGATGCGATTTCTGTGTTTCATCGACAATGTGAAGATCCAAGGGATACAGTAAACCTGCACTGGTGCATCGGAATCCAATACTGGTCTCCCAGGAGCCGGTCAAAAACACAAACTCTTAGGAGACTCACTCTTCTTGTACTTAAGTGGTATTGTGCCTTTTATATTCAATTCCGATGCGATTTCTGTGTTTCATCGTCAATGTGAAGGTCCAAGGGATACAGTAAACCTGCATTGGTGAATCGGAATCCAATACTGGTCTCCCAGGAGCCGCTCAAAGCACAAACTCTTAGGATTCTCACTCTTCTTGTACTTAAGTCGCACTGTGCCTTTTATATTCAATTCCGATGCGATTTCTGTGTTTCATCGTCAATGTGAAGGTCCAAGGGATACAGTAAACCTGCACTGGTGCATCGGATTCCAATACTGGTCTCCCAGGAGCCGCTCAAACCACAAACTCTTAAGAGACTCACTCTTCTTGTACTTAAGTCGGCACTGTGCCTTTTATATTCAATTCCGATGCGATTTCTGTGTTTCATCGGCAATGTGAAAGTCCAAGGGATACAGTAAACCTGCACTGGTGCATCGGAATCCAATACTGGTCTCCCAGGAGCCGCTCAAACCACAAACTCTTAGGAGACTCACTCTTCTTGTACTTAAGTCGGCACTGTGCCTTTTATATTCAATTCCGATGCGATTTCTGTGTTTCATCGTCAATGTGAAGGCCCAAGGGATACAGTAAACCTGCACTGGTGCATCGGAATCCAATACTGGTCTCCCAGGATCCGCTCAAAGCACAAACTCTTAGGAGACTCACTCTTCTTGTACTTAAGTCGGCATTGTGCCTTTATATTCAATTCCGATGCGATTTCTGTGTTTCATCGACAATGTGAAGATCCAAGGGATACAGTAAACCTGCACTGGTGCATCGGAATCCAATACTGGTCTCCCAGGAGCCGGTCAAAAACACAAACTCTTAGGAGACTCACTCTTCTTGTACTTAAGTCGGTATTGTGCCTTTTATATTCAATTCCGATGCGATTTCTGTGTTTCATCGTCAATGTGAAGGTCCAAGGGATACAGTAAACCTGCATTGGTGAATCGGAATCTAATACTGGTCTCCCAGGAGCCGCTCAAAGCACAAACTCTTAGGATTCTCACTCTTCTTGTACTTAAGTCGCACTGTGCCTTTTATATTCAATTCCGATGCGATTTCTGTGTTTCATCGTCAATGTGAAGGTCCAAGGGATACAGTAAACCTGCACTGGTGCATCGGATTCCAATACTGGTCTCCCAGGAGCCGCTCAAACCACAAACTCTTAAGAGACTCACTCTTCTTGTACTTAAGTCGGCACTGTGCCTTTTATATTCAATTCCGATGCGATTTCTGTGTTTCATCGTCAATGTGAAAGTCCAAGGGATACAGTAAACCTGCACTGGTGCATCGGAATCCAATACTGGTCTCCCAGGAGCCGCTCAAACCACAAACTCTTAGGAGACTCACTCTTCTTGTACTTAAGTCGGTATTGTGCCTTTTATATTCAATTCCGATGCGATTTCTGTGTTTCATCGTCAATGTGAAGGCCCAAGGGATACAGTAAACCTGCACTGGTGCATCGGAATCCAATACTGGTCTCCCAGGATCCGCTCAAAGCACAAATTCTTAGGAGACTCACTCTTCTTGTACTTAAGTCGGCATTGTGCCTTTATATTCAATTCCGATGCGATTTCTGTGTTTCATCGACAATGTGAAGATCCAAGGGATACAGTAAACCTGCACTGGTGCATCGGAATCCAATACTGGTCTCCCAGGAGCCGGTCAAAAACACAAACTCTTAGGAGACTCACTCTTCTTGTACTTAAGTCGGTATTGTGCCTTTTATATTCAATTCCGATGCGATTTCTGTGTTTCATCGTCAATGTGAAGGTCCAAGGGATACAGTAAACCTGCATTGGTGAATCGGAATCCAATACTGGTCTCCCAGGAGCCGCTCAAAGCACAAACTCTTAGGATTCTCACTCTTCTTGTACTTAAGTCGCACTGTGCCTTTTATATTCAATTCCGATGCGATTTCTGTGTTTCATCGTCAATGTGAAGGTCCAAGGGATACAGTAAACCTGCACTGGTGCATCGGATTCCAATACTGGTCTCCCAGGAGCCGCTCAAACCACAAACTCTTAAGAGACTCACTCTTCTTGTACTTAAGTCGGCACTGTGCCTTTTATATTCAATTCCGATGCGATTTCTGTGTTTCATCGGCAATGTGAAAGTCCAAGGGATACAGTAAACCTGCACTGGTGCATCGGAATCCAATACTGGTCTCCCAGGAGCCGCTCAAACCACAAACTCTTAGGAGACTCACTCTTCTTGTACTTAAGTCGGTATTGTGCCTTTTATATTCAATTCCGATGCGATTTCTGTGCTTCATCGTCAATGTGAAGGTCCAAGGGATAGAGCAAACCTGCACTGGTGCATCGGAATCCAATACTGGTCTCCCAGGAGCCGCTCAAAGCACAAACTCTGAGAAGATTCACTCTTCTTGTACTTAAGTCGGCACTGTGCCTTTTATATTCAATTCCGATGCGATTTCTGTGTTTCATTGTCAATGTGAAGGTCCAAGGGATACAGTAAACCTGCACTGGTGCATCGGAATCTAATACTGGTCTCCCAGGAGCCGCTCAAACCACAAACTCTTAGGAGACTCACTCTTCTTGTACTTAAGTCGGCATTGTGTCTTTTATATTCAATTCCGATGCGATTTCTGTGTTTCATCGTCAATGTGAAGGTCCAAGGGATAGAGTAAACCTGCACTGGTGCATCGGAATCTAATACTGGTCTCCCTAGGAGCCGCTCAAAGCACATACTCTGAGATGATTCACTCTTCTTGTACTTAAGTCGGCACTGTGCCTTTTATATTCAATTCCGATGCGATTTCTGTGTTTCATCGTCAATGTGAAGGTCCAAGGGATACAGTAAACCTGCAGTGGTGCATCGGAATCCAATACTGGTCTCCCAGGATGCGCTCAAAGCACAAACTCTTAGGAGACTCACTCTTCTTGTACTTAAGTCAGCATTGTGCCTTTTATATTCAATTCCGATGCGATTTCTGTGTTTCATTGTCAAAGTGAAGGTCCAAGGGATACAGTAAACCTGCACTGGTGCATCGGAATCTAATACTGGTCTCCCAGGAGCCGCTCAAAGCACTAACTCTGAGAAGATTCACTCTTCTTGTACTTAAGTCGTCACTGTGCCTTTTATATTCAATTCCGATGCGATTTCTGTGTTTCATCGTCAATGTGAAGGTCCAAGGGATACAGTAAACCTGCACTGGTGCATCGGAATGTAATACTGGTCTCCCAGTAGCCGCTCAAACCCCAAATTCTTAGGAGACTCACTCTTCTTGTACTTAAGTGGTATTGTGCCTTTTATATTCATTTCCGATGCGATTTCTGTGTTTCATTGTCAATGGGAAGGTCCAAGGAATAGAGTAAAACTGCACTGGTGCATCGGAATCCAATACTGGTCTCCCAGGTGCCGCTCAAAGCACAAACTCTGAGAATATTCACTCTTCTTGTACTTAAGTCGGCACTGTGCCTTTTATATTCAATTCCGATGCGATTTCTGTGTTTCAACGTCAATGTGAAGGTCCAAGTGATACAGTAAACTTGCACTGGTGCATCGGAATCCAATACTGGTCTCCCAGGATCTGCTCAAAGCACAAACTCTTAGGAGACTCACTCTTCTTGTACTTAAGTCGGCATTGTGCCTTTTATATTCAATTCCGATGCGATTTCTGTGTTTCATCGTCAATGTGAAGGTCCAAGGGATACAGTAAACCTGCACTGGTGCATCGGAATTCAATACTAATCTCCCAGGAGCCGCTCAAAGCACAAACTGTTAGGAGACTCACTCTTCTTGTACTTAAGTCGGTATTGTGCCTTTTATATTCAATTCTGATGCGATTTCTGTGTTTCATCGTCAATGTGAAGGTCCAAGGGATACAGTAAACCTGCACTGGTGCATCGGAATCCAATACTGGTCTCCCAGGAGCCGCTCAAAGCACAAACTCTTAGGAGACTCACTCTTCTTGTACTTAAGTCGGCACTGTGCCTTTTATATTCAATTCCGATGCGATTTCAGTGTTTCATCGTCAATGTGAAGGTCCAAGGGATACAGTAAACCTGCACTGGTGCATCGGAATCCAATACTGGTCTCCCAGGAGCCGCTCAAACCACAAACTCTTAGGAGACTCACTCTTCTTGTACTTAAGTCGACACTGTGCCTTTTATATTCAATTCCGATGCGATTTCTGTGTTTCATCGTCAATGTGAAGGCCCAAGGGATACAGTAAACCTGCACTGGTGCATCGGAATCCAATACTGGTCTCCCAGGATCCGCTCAAAGCACAAACTCTTAGGAGACTCACTCTTCTTGTACTTAAGTCGGCATTGTGCCTTTATATTCAATTCCGATGCGATTTCTGTGTTTCATCGACAATGTGAAGATCCAAGGGATACAGTAAACCTGCACTGGTGCATCGGAATCCAATACTGGTCTCCCAGGAGCCGGTCAAAAACACAAACTCTTAGGAGACTCACTCTTCTTGTACTTAAGTCGGTATTGTGCCTTTTATATTCAATTCCGATGCGATTTCTGTGTTTCATCGTCAATGTGAAGGTCCAAGGGATACAGTAAACCTGCATTGGTGAATCGGAATCCAATACTGGTCTCCCAGGAGCCGCTCAAAGCACAAACTCTTAGGATTCTCACTCTTCTTGTACTTAAGTCGCACTGTGCCTTTTATATTCAATTCCGATGCGATTTCTGTGTTTCATCGTCAATGTGAAGGTCCAAGGGATACAGTAAACCTGCACTGGTGCATCGGATTCCAATACTGGTCTCCCAGGAGCCGCTCAAACCACAAACTCTTAAGAGACTCACTCTTCTTGTACTTAAGTCGGCACTGTGCCTTTTATATTCAATTCCGATGCGATTTCTGTGTTTCATCGTCAATGTGAAAGTCCAAGGGATACAGTAAACCTGCACTGGTGCATCGGAATCCAATACTGGTCTCCCAGGAGCCGCTCAAACCACAAACTCTTAGGAGACTCACTCTTCTTGTACTTAAGTCGGTATTGTGCCTTTTATATTCAATTCCGATGCGATTTCTGTGTTTCATCGTCAATGTGAAGGTCCAAGGGTTACAGTAAACCTGCACTGGTGCATCGGAATCCAATACTGGTCTCCCAGGAGCCGCTCAAACCACAAACTCTTAGGAGACTCACTATTCTTGTACTTAAGTCGGCATTGTGCCTTTTATATTCAATTCCGATGCGATTTCTGTGTTTCATCGTCAATGTGAAGGTCAAAGGGATAGAGTAAACCTGCACTAGTGCATCGGAATCCAATACTGGTCTCCCAGGAGCCGCTCAAAGCACAAACTCTGAGAAGATTCACTCTTCTTGTACTTAAGTCGGCACTGTGACTTTTATATTCAATGCCGATGCGATTTCTGTGTTTCATCGTCAATGTGAAGGTCCAAGGGATACAGTAAACCTGCACTGGTGCATCGGAATCCAATACTGGTCTCCCAGGATCCGCTCAAAACACAAACTCTTAGGAGACTCACTCTTCTTGTATATAAGTCGGCATTGTGCCTTTTATATTCAATTCCGATGCGATTTCTGTGTTTCATTGTCAATGTGAAGGTCCAAGGGATACAGTAAACCTGCACTGGTGCATCGGAATCCAATACTGGTCTCCCAGGAGCCGCTCAAAGCACTAACTCTGAGAAGATTCACTCTTCTTGTACTTAAGTCGTCACTGTGCCTTTTATATTCAATTCCGATGCGATTTCTGTGTTTCATCGTCAATGTGAAGGTCCAAGGGATACAGTAAACCTGCACTGGTGCATCGGAATCTAATACTGGTCTCCCAGAAGCCGCTCAAACCACAAATTCTTAGGAGACTCACTCTTCTTGTACTTAAGTGGTATTGTGCCTTTTATATTCAATTCCGATGCGATTTCTGTGTTTCATTGTCACTGGGAAGGTCCAAGGGATACAGTAAAACTGCACTGGTGCATCGGAATCCAATACTGGTCTCCCAGGAGCCGCTCAAACCACAAACTCTGAGAATATTCACTCTTCTTGTACTTAAGTCGGCACTGTGCCTGTTATATACAATTCCGATGCGATTTCTGTGTTTGATCGTCAATGTGAAGGTCCAAGGGATACAGTAAACTTGCACTGGTGCATCGGAATCCAATACTGGTCTCCCAGGATCTGCTCAAAGCACAAACTCTTAGGAGACTCACTCTTCTTGTACTTAAGTCGGCATTGTGCCTTTTATATTCAATTCCGATGCGATTTCTGTGTTTCATCGTCAATGTGAAGGTCCAAGGGATACAGTAAACCTGCACTGGTGCATCGGAATTCAATACTAATCTCCCAGGAGCCGCTCAAAGCACAAACTGTTAGGAGACTCACTCTTCTTGTACTTAAGTCGGTATTGTGCCTTTTATATTCAATTCTGATGCGATTTCTGTGTTTCATCGTCAATGTGAAGGTCCAAGGGATACAGTAAACCTGCACTGGTGCATCGGAATCCAATACTGGTCTCCCAGGAGCCACTAAGACCACAAACTCTAAGGAGACTCACTCTTCTTGTACTTAAGTCGGTATTGTGCCTTTTATATTCATTTCCGATGCGATTTCTGTGTTTCATCGTCAATGTGAAGGTCCAAGGGATACAGTAAACCTGCACTGGTGCATCGGAATCCAATACTGGTCTCCCAGGATCCGCTCATAGCACAAACCCTTAGGAGACTCACTCTTCTTGTACTTAAGTCGGCATTGTGCCTTTATATTCAATTCCGATGCGATTTCTGTGTTTCATCGTCAATGTGAAGGTCCAAGGGATACAGAAAACCTGCACTGGTGCATCGGAATCCAATACTGGTCTCCCAGGAGCCGCTCAAAGCACAAACTCTTAGGAGACTCACTCTTCTTGTACTTAAGTCGGTATTGTGCCTTTTATATTCAATTCCGATGCGATTTCTGTGTTTCATCGTCAATGTGAAGGTCCAAGGGATACAGTAAACCTGCACTGGTGAATCGGAATCCAATACTGGTCTCCCAGGAGCCGCTCAAAGCACAAACTCTTAGGAGACTCACTCTTCTTGTACTTAAGTCGGCACTGTGCCTTTTATATTCAATTCCGATGCGATTTCAGTGTTTCATCGTCAATGTGAAGGTCCAAGGGATACAGTAAACCTGCACTGGTGCATCGGAATCCAATACTGGTCTCCCAGGAGCCGCTCAAACCACAAACTCTTAGGAGACTCACTCTTCTTGTACTTAAGTCGGCACTGTGCCTTTTATATTCAATTCCGATGCGATTTCTGTGTTTCATCGTCAATGTGAAGGCCCAAGGGATACAGTAAACCTGCACTGGTGCATCGGAATCCAATACTGGTCTCCCAGGATCCGCTCAAAGCACAAACTCTTAGGAGACTCACTCTTCTTGTACTTAAGTCGGCATTGTGCCTTTATATTCAATTCCGATGCGATTTCTGTGTTTCATCGTCAATGTGAAGATCCAAGGGATAGAGTAAACCTGCACTGGTGCATCGGAATCCAATACTGGTCTCCCAGGAGCCGGTCAAAAACACAAACTCTTAGGAGACTCACTCTTCTTGTACTTAAGTCGGTATTGTGCCTTTTATATTCAATTCCGATGCGATTTCTGTGTTTCATCGTCAATGTGAAGGTCCAAGGGATACAGTAAACCTGCATTGGTGAATCGGAATCCAATACTGGTCTCCCAGGAGCCGCTCAAAGCACAAACTCTTAGGATTCTCACTCTTCTTGTACTTAAGTCGCACTGTGCCTTTTATATTCAATTCCGATGCGATTTCTGTGTTTCATCGTCAATGTGAAGGTCCAAGGGATACAGTAAACCTGCACTGGTGCATCGGATTCCAATACTGGTCTCCCAGGAGCCGCTCAAACCACAAACTCTTAAGAGACTCACTCTTCTTGTACTTAAGTCGGCACTGTGCCTTTTATATTCAATTCCGATGCGATTTCTGTGTTTCATCGTCAATGTGAAAGTCCAGGGGATACAGTAAACCTGCACTGGTGCATCGGAATCCAATACTGGTCTCCCAGGAGCCGCTCAAACCACAAACTCTTAGGAGACACACTCTTCTTGTACTTAAGTCGGTATTGTGCCTTTTATATTCAATTCCGATGCGATTTCTGTGTTTCATCGTCAATGTGAAGGTCCAAGGGTTACAGTAAACCTGCACTGGTGCATCGGAATCCAATACTGGTCTCCCAGGAGCCGCTCAAACCACAAACTCTTAGGAGACTCACTCTTCTTGTACTTAAATCGGCATTGTGCCTTTTATATACAATTCCGATGCGATTTCTGTGTTTCATCGTCAATGTGAAGGTCCAAGGGATAGAGTAAACCTGCACTGGTGCATCGGAATCCAATACTGGTCTCCCAGGAGCCGCTCAAAGCACAAACTCTGAGAAGATTCACTCTTCTTGTACTTAAGTCAGCACTGTGACTTTTATATTCAATGCCGATGCGATTTCTGTGTTTCATCGTCAATGTGAAGGTCCAAGGGATACAGTAAACCTGCACTGGTGCATCGGAATCCAATACTGGTCTTCCAGGATCCGCTCAAAACACAAACTCTTAGGAGACTCACTCTTCTTGTATATAAGTCGGCATTGTGCCTTTTATATTCAATTCCGATGCGATTTCTGTGTTTCATTGTCAATGTGAAGGTCCAAGGGATACAGTAAACCTGCACTGGTGCATCGGAATCCAATACTGGTCTCCCAGGAGCCGCTCAAAGCACTAACTCTGAGAAGATTCACTCTTCTTGTACTTAAGTCGGCATTGTGCCTTTTATATACAATTCCGATGCGATTTCTGTGTTTCATCGTCAATGTGAAGGTCCAAGGGATAGAGTAAACCTGCACTGGTGCATCGGAATCCAATACTGGTCTCCCAGGAGCCGCTCAAAGCACAAACTCTGAGAAGATTCACTCTTCTTGTACTTAAGTCGTCACTGTGCCTTTTATATTCAATTCCGATGCGATTTCTGTGTTTCATCGTCAATGTGAAGGTCCAAGGGATACAGTAAACCTGCACTGGTGCATCGGAATCTAATACTGGTCTCCCAGAAGCCGCTCAAACCACAAATTCTTAGGAGACTCACTCTTCTTGTACTTAAGTGGTATTGTGCCTTTTATATTCAATTCCGATGCGATTTCTGTGTTTCATTGTCACTGGGAAGGTCCAAGGGATACAGTAAAACTGCACTGGTGCATCGGAATCCAATACTGGTCTCCCAGGAGCCGCTCAAACCACAAACTCTGAGAATATTCACTCTTCTTGTACTTAAGTCGGCACTGTGCCTGTTATATACAATTCCGATGCGATATCTGTGTTTCATCGTCAATGTGAAGGTCCAAGGGATACAGTAAACTTGCACTGGTGCATCGGAATCCAATACTGGTCTCCCAGGATCTGCTCAAAGCACAAACTCTTAGGAGACTCACTCTTCTTGTACTTAAGTCGGCATTGTGCCTTTTATATTCAATTCCGATGCGATTTCTGTGTTTCATCGTCAATGTGAAGGTCCAAGGGATACAGTAAACCTGCACTGGTGCATCGGAATTCAATACTAATCTCCCAGGAGCCGCTCAAAGCACAAACTGTTAGGAGACTCACTCTTCTTGTACTTAAGTCGGTATTGTGCCTTTTATATTCAATTCTGATGCGATTTCTGTGTTTCATCGTCAATGTGAAGGTCCAAGGGATACAGTAAACCTGCACTGGTGCATCGGAATCCAATACTGGTCTCCCAGGAGCCGCTAAGACCACAAACTCTAAGGAGACTCACTCTTCTTGTACTTAAGTCGGTATTGTGCCTTTTATATTCATTTCCGATGCGATTTCTGTGTTTCATCGTCAATGTGAAGGTCCAAGGGATACAGTAAACCTGCACTGGTGCATCGGAATCCAATACTGGTCTCCCAGGATGCGCTCATAGCACAAACCCTTAGGAGACTCACTCTTCTTGTACTTAAGTCGGCATTGTGCCTTTATATTCAATTCCGATGCGATTTCTGTGTTTCATCGTCAATGTGAAGGTCCAAGGGATACAGAAAACCTGCACTGGTGCATCGGAATCCAATACTGGTCTCCCAGGAGCCGCTCAAAGCACAAACTCTTAGGAGACTCACTCTTCTTGTACTTAAGTCGGTATTGTGCCTTTTATATTCAATTCCGATGCGATTTCTGTGTTTCATCGTCAATGTGAAGGTCCAAGGGATACAGTAAACCTGCACTGGTGAATCGGAATCCAATACTGGTCTCCCAGGAGCCGCTCAAAGCACAAACTCTTAGGAGACTCACTCTTCTTGTACTTAAGTCGGCACTGTGCCTTTTATATTCAATTCCGATGCGATTTCTGTGTTTCATCGTCAATGTGAAGGCCCAAGGGATACAGTAAACCTGCACTGGTGCATCGGAATCCAATACTGGTCTCCCAGGATCCGCTCAAAGCACAAACTCTTAGGAGACTCACTCTTCTTGTACTTAAGTCGGCATTGTGCCTTTATATTCAATTCCGATGCGATTTCTGTGTTTCATCGTCAATGTGAAGATCCAAGGGATACAGTAAACCTGCACTGGTGCATCGGAATCCAATACTGGTCTCCCAGGAGCCGGTCAAAAACACAAACTCTTAGGAGACTCACTCTTCTTGTACTTAAGTCGGTATTGTGCCTTTTATATTCAATTCCGATGCGATTTCTGTGTTTCAACGTCAATGTGAAGGTCCAAAGGATACAGTAAACCTGCATTGGTGAATCGGAATCCAATACTGGTCTCCCAGGAGCCGCTCAAAGCACAAACTCTTAGGATTCTCACTCTTCTTGTACTTAAGTCGCACTGTGCCTTTTATATTCAATTCCGATGCGATTTCTGTGTTTCATCGTCAATGTGAAGGTCCAAGGGATACAGTAAACCTGCACTGGTGCATCGGAATCCAATACTGGTCTCCCAGGAGCCGCTCAAACCACAAACTCTTAGGAGACGCACTCTTCTTGTACTTAAGTCGGTATTGTGCCTTTTATATTCAATTCCGATGCGATTTCTGTGTTTCATCGTCAATGTGAAGGTCCAAGGGTTACAGTAAACCTGCACTGGTGCATCGGAATCCAATACTGGTCTCCCAGGAGCCGCTCAAACCACAAACTCTTAGGAGACTCACTCTTCTTGTACTTAAGTCGGCATTGTGCCTTTTATATACAATTCCGATGCGATTTCTGTGTTTCATCGTCAATGTGAAGGTCCAAGGGATAGAGTAAACCTGCACTGGTGCATCGGAATCCAATACTGGTCTCCCAGGAGCCGCTCAAAGCACAAACTCTGAGAAGATTCACTCTTCTTGTACTTAAGTCGGCACTGTGACTTTTATATTCAATGCCGATGCGATTTCTGTGTTTCATCGTCAATGTGAAGGTCCAAGGGATACAGTAAACCTGCACTGGTGCATCGGAATCCAATACTGGTCTTCCAGGATCCGCTCAAAACACAAACTCTTAGGAGACTCACTCTTCTTGTATATAAGTCGGCATTGTGCCTTTTATATTCAATTCCGATGCGATTTCTGTGTTTCATTGTCAATGTGAAGGTCCAAGGGATACAGTAAACCTGCACTGGTGCATCGGAATCCAATACTGGTCTCCCAGGAGCCGCTCAAAGCACTAACTCTGAGAAGATTCACTCTTCTTGTACTTAAGTCGTCACTGTGCCTTTTATATTCAATTCCGATGCGATTTCTGTGTTTCATCGTCAATGTGAAGGTCCAAGGGATACAGTAAACCTGCACTGGTGCATCGGAATCTAATACTGGTCTCCCAGAAGCCGCTCAAACCACAAATTCTTAGGAGACTCACTCTTCTTGTACTTAAGTGGTATTGTGCCTTTTATATTCAATTCCGATGCGATTTCTGTGTTTCATTGTCACTGGGAAGGTCCAAGGTATAGAGTAAAACTGCACTGGTGCATCGGAATCCAATACTGGTCTCCCAGGAGCCGCTCAAACCACAAACTCTGAGAATATTCACTCTTCTTGTACTTAAGTCGGCACTGTGCCTGTTATATGCAATTCCGATGCGATTTCTGTGTTTCATCGTCAATGTGAAGGTCCAAGGGATACAGTAAACTTGCACTGGTGCATCGGAATCCAATACTGGTCTCCCTGGATCTGCTCAAAGCACAAACTCTTAGGAGACTCACTCTTCTTGTACATAAGTCGGCATTGTGCCTTTTATATTCAATTCCGATGCGATTTCTGTGTTTCATCGTCAATGTGAAGGTCCAAGGGATACAGTAAACCTGCACTGGTGAATCGGAATCCAATACTGGTCTCCCAGGAGCCGCTCAAAGCACAAACTGTTAGGAGACTCACTCTTCTTGTACTTATGTCGGTATTGAGCCTTTTATATTCAATTCCGATGCGATTTCTGTGTTTCATCGTCAATGTGAAGGTCCAAGGGATACAGTAAGGCTGCACTGGTGCATCGGAATCCAATACTGGTCTCCCAGGTGCCGCTCAGTCCACAAACTCTTAGGAGACTCACTCTTCTTATACTTAAGTCGGTATTGTGCCTTTTATATTCAATTCCGATGCGATTTCTGTGTTTCATCGTCAATGTGAAGGTCCAAGGGATACAGTAAACCTGCACTGGTGCATCGGAATCCAATACTGGTCTCCCAGGATCCGCTCGTAGCACAAACTCTTAGGAGACTCACTCTTCTTGTACTTAAGTCGGCATTGTGCCTTTATATTCAATTCCGATGCGATTTCTGTGTTTCATCGTCAATGTGAAGGTCCAAGGGATACAGTAAACCTGCACTGGTGAATCGGAATCCAATACTGGTCTCCCAGGAGCCGCTCAAAGCACAAACTCTTAGGAGACTCACTCTTCTTGTACTTAAGTCGGCACTGTGCCTTTTATATTCAATTCCGATGCGATTTCAGTGTTTCATCGTCAATGTGAAGGTCCAAGGGATACAGTAAACCTGCACTGGTGCATCGGAATCCAATACTGGTCTCCCAGGAGCCGCTCAAACCACAAACTCTTAGGAGACTCACTCTTCTTGTACTTAAGTCGGCACTGTGCCTTTTATATTCAATTCCGATGCGATTTCTGTGTTTCATCGTCAATGTGAAGGCCCAAGGGATACAGTAAACCTGCACTGGTGCATCGGAATCCAATACTGGTCTCCCAGGATCCGCTCAAAGCACAAACTCTTAGGAGTCTCACTCTTCTTGTACTTAAGTCGGCATTGTGCCTTTATATTCAATTCCGATGCGATTTCTGTGTTGCATCGTCAATGTGAAGATCCAAGGGATACAGTAAACCTGCACTGGTGCATCGGAATCCAATACTGGTCTCCCAGGAGCCGGTCAAAAACACAAACTCTTAGGAGACTCACTCTTCTTGTACTTAAGTCGGTATTGTGCCTTTTATATTCAATTCCGATGCGATTTCTGTGTTTCATCGTCAATGTGAAGGTCCAAGGGATACAGTAAACGTGCATTGGTGAATCGGAATCCAATACTGGTCTCCCAGGAGCCGCTCAAAGCACAAACTCTTAGGATTCTCACTCTTCTTGTACTTAAGTCGCACTGTGCCTTTTATATTCAATTCCGATGCGATTTCTGTGTTTCATCGTCAATGTGAAGGTCCAAGGGATACAGTAAACCTGCACTGGTGCATCGGATTCCAATACTGGTCTCCCAGGAGCCGCTCAAACCACAAACTCTTAAGAGACTCACTCTTCTTGTACTTAAGTCGGCACTGTGCCTTTTATATTCAATTCCGATGCGATTTCTGTGTTTCGTCGTCAATGTGAAAGTCCAAGGGATACAGTAAACCTGCACTGGTGCATCGGAATCCAATACTGGTCTCCCAGGAGCCGCTCAAACCACAAACTCTTAGGAGACTCACTCTTCTTGTACTTAAGTCGGTATTGTGCCTTTTATATTCAA
The DNA here is from genome assembly GCF_023898315.1 of Schistocerca nitens. Taxonomy (NCBI): domain Eukaryota; kingdom Metazoa; phylum Arthropoda; class Insecta; order Orthoptera; family Acrididae; genus Schistocerca; species Schistocerca nitens. The sequence continues at coordinate 1,236,616 of NW_026045908.1, read as the reverse complement.
TTCCGATGCGATTTCTGTGTTTCATCGTCAATGTGAAGGTCCAAGGGTTACAGTAAACCTGCACTGGTGCATCGGAATCCAATACTGGTCTCCCAGGAGCCGCTCAAACCACAAACTCTTAGGAGACTCACTCTTCTTGTACTTAAGTCGGCATTGTGCCTTTTATATACAATTCCGATGCGATTTCTGTGTTTCATCGTCAATGTGAAGGTCCAAGGGATAGAGTAAACCTGCACTGGTGCATCGGAATCCAATACTGGTCTCCCAGGAGCCGCTCAAAGCACAAATTCGTAAAAGATTCACTCTTCTTGTACTTAAGTCGGCACTGTGACTTTTATATTCAATGCAGATGCGATTTCTGTGTTTCATCGTCAATGTGAAGGTCCAAGGGATACAGTAAACCTGCACTGGTGCATCGGAATCCAATACTGGTCTCCCAGGATCCGCTCAAAACACAAACTCTTAGGAGACTCACTCTTCTTGTATATAAGTCGGCATTGTGCCTTTTATATTCAATTCCGATGCGATTTCTGTGTTTCATTGTCAATGTGAAGTTCCAAGGGATACAGTAAACCTGCACTGGTGCATCGGAATCCAATACTGGTCTCCCAGGAGCCGCTCAAAGCACTAACTCTGAGAAGATTCACTCTTCTTGTACTTAAGTCGTCACTGTGCCTTTTATATTCAATTCCGATGCGATTTCTGTGTTTCATCGTCAATGTGAAGGTCCAAGGGATACAGTAAACCTGCACTGGTGCATCGGAATCTAATACTGGTCTCCCAGAAGCCGCTCAAACCACAAATTCTTAGGAGACTCACTCTTCTTGTACTTAAGTGGTATTGTGCCTTTTATATTCAATTCCAATGCGATTTCTGTGTTTCAGTGTCAATGGGAAGGTCCAAGGGATAGAGTAAAACTGCACTGGTGCATCGGAATCCAATACTGGTCTCCCAGGATCCGCTCAAAGCACAAACTCTTAGGAGACTCACTCTTCTTGTACTTAAGTCGGCATTGTGCCTTTATATTCAATTCCGATGCGATTTCTGTGTTTCATCGTCAATGTGAAGATCCAAGGGATACAGTAAACCTGCACTGGTGCATCGGAATCCATTTCTGGTCTCCCAGGAGCCGGTCAAAAACACAAAGTCTTAGGAGACTCACTCTTCTTGTACTTAAGTCGGTATTGTGCCTTTTATATTCAATTCCGATGCGATTTCTGTGTTTCATCGTCAATGTGAAGGTCCAAGGGATACAGTAAACCTGCATTGGTGAATCGGAATCCAATACTGGTCTCCCAGGAGCCGCTCAAAGCACAAACTCATAGGATTCTCACTCTTCTTGTACATAAGTCGCACTGTGCCTTTTATATTCAATTCCGATGCGATTTCTGTGTTTCATCGTCAATGTGAAGGTCCAAGGGATACAGTAAACCTGCACTGGTGCATCGGATTCCAATACTGGTCTCCCAGGAGCCGCTCAAACCACAAACTCTTAAGAGACTCACTCTTCTTGTACTTAAGTCGGCACTGTGCCTTTTATATTCAATTCCGATGCGATTTCTGTGTTTCATCGTCAATGTGAAAGTCCAAGGGATACAGTAAACCTGCACTGGTGCATCGGAATCCAATACTGGTCTCCCAGGAGCCGCTCAAACCACAAACTCTTAGGAGACCCACTCTTCTTGTACTTAAGTCGGTATTGTGCCTTTTATATTCAATTCCGATGCGATTTCTGTGTTTCATCGTCAATGTGAAGGTCCAAGGGTTACAGTAAACCTGCACTGGTGCATCGGAATCCAATACTGGTCTCCCAGGAGCCGCTCAAACCACAAACTCTTAGGAGACTCACTCTTCTTGTACTTAAGTCGGCATTGTGCCTTTTATATACAATTCCGATGCGATTTCTGTGTTTCATCGTCAATGTGAAGGTCCAAGGGATAGAGTAAACCTGCACTGGTGCATCGGAATCCAATACTGGTCTCCCAGGAGCCGCTCAAAGCACAAACTCTGAGAAGATTCACTCTTCTTGTACTTAAGTCGGCACTGTGACTTTTATATTCAATGCCGATGCGATTTCTGTGTTTCATCGTCAATGTGAAGGTCCAAGGGATACAGTAAACCTGCACTGGTGCATCGGAATCCAATACTGGTCTCCCAGGATCCGCTCAAAACACAAACTCTTAGGAGACTCACTCTTCTTGTATATAAGTCGGCATTGTGCCTTTTATATTCAATTCCGATGCGATTTCTGTGTTTCATTGTCAATGTGAAGGTCCAAGGGATACAGTAAACCTGCACTGGTGCATCGGAATCCAATACTGGTCTCCCAGGAGCCGCTCAAAGCACTAACTCTGAGAAGATTCACTCTTCTTGTACTTAAGTCGTCACTGTGGCTTTTATATTCAATTCCGATGCGATTTCTGTGTTTCATCGTCAATGTGAAGGTCCAAGGGATACAGTAAACCTGCACTGGTGCATCGGAATCTAATACTGGTCTCCCAGAAGCCGCTCAAACCACAAATTCTTAGGAGACTCACTCTTCTTGTACTTAAGTGGTATTGTGCCTTTTATATTCAATTCCGAAGCGATTTCTGTGTTTCATTGTCACTGGGAAGGTCCAAGGGATAGAGTAAAACCGCACTGGTGCATCGGAATCCAATACTGGTCTCCCAGGAGCCGCTCAAACCACAAACTCTGAGAATATTCACTCTTCTTGTACTTAAGTCGGCACTGTGCCTGTTATATACAATTCCGATGCGATTTCTGTGTTTCATCGTCAATGTGAAGGTCCAAGGGATACAGTAAACTTGCACTGGTGCATCGGAATCCAATACTGGTCTCCCTGGATCTGCTCAAAGCACAAACTCTTAGGAGACTCACTCTTCTTGTACATAAGCCGGCATTGTGCCTTTTATATTCAATTCCGATGCGATTTCTGTGTTTCATCGTCAATGTGAAGGTCCAAGGGATACAGTAAACCTGCACTGGTGCATCGGAATCCAATACTGGTCTCCCAGGTGCCGCTCAGTCCACAAACTCTTAGGAGACTCACTCTTCTTATACTTAAGTCGGTATTGTGCCTTTTATATTCAATTCCGATGCGATTTCTGTGTTTCATCGTCAATGTGAAGGCCCAAGGGATACAGTAAACCTGCACTGGTGCATCGGAATCCAATACTGGTCTCCCAGGATCCGCTCGTAGCACAAACTCTTAGGAGACTCACTCTTCTTGTACTTAAGTCGGCATTGTGCCTTTATATTCAATTCCGATGCGATTTCTGTGTTTCATCGTCAATGTGAAGGTCCAAGGGATACAGTAAACCTGCACTGGTGAATCGGAATCCAATACTGGTCTCCCAGGAGCCGCTCAAAGCACAAACTCTTAGGAGACTCACTCTTCTTGTACTTAAGTCGGCACTGTGCCTTTTATATTCAATTCCGATGCGATTTCAGTGTTTCATCGTCAATGTGAAGGTCCAAGGGATACAGTAAACCTGCACTGGTGCATCGGAATCCAATACTGGTCTCCCAGGAGCCGCTCAAACCACAAACTCTTAGGAGACTCACTCTTCTTGTACTTAAGTCGGCACTGTGCCTTTTATATTCAATTCCTATGCGATTTCTGTGTTTCATCGTCAATGTGAAGGCCCCAGGGATACAGTAAACCTGCACTGGTGCATCGGAATCCAATACTGGTCTCCCAGGATCCGCTCAAAGCACAAACTCTTAGGAGACTCACTCTTCTTGTACTTAAGTCGGCATTGTGCCTTTATATTCAATTCCGATGCGATTTCTGTGTTTCATCGTCAATGTGAAGATCCAAGGGATACAGTAAACCTGCACTGGTGCATCGGAATCCAATACTGGTCTCCCAGGAGCCGGTCAAAAACACAAACTCTTAGGAGACTCACTCTTCTTGTACTTAAGTCGGTATTGTGCCTTTTATATTCAATTCCGATGCGATTTCTGTGTTTCATCGTCAATGTGAAGGTCCAAGGGATACAGTAAACCTGCATTGGTGAATCGGAATCCAATACTGGTCTCCCAGGAGCCGCTCAAAGCACAAACTCTTAGGATTCTCACTCTTCTTGTACTTAAGTCGCACTGTGCCTTTTATATTCAATTCCGATGCGATTTCTGTGTTTCATCGTCAATGTGAAGGTCCAAGGGATACAGTAAACCTGCACTGGTGCATCGGATTCCAATACTGGTCTCCCAGGAGCCGCTCAAACCACAAACTCTTAAGAGACTCACTCTTCTTGTACTTAAGTCGGCACTGTGCCTTTTATATTCAATTCCGATGCGATTTCTGTGTTTCGTCGTCAATGTGAAAGTCCAAGGGATACAGTAAACCTGCACTGGTGCATCGGAATCCAATACTGGTCTCCCAGGAGCCGCTCAAACCACAAACTCTTAGGAGACTCACTCTTCTTGTACTTAAGTCGGTATTGTGCCTTTTATATTCAATTCCGATGCGATTTCTGTGTTTCATCGTCAATGTGAAGGTCCAAGGGTTACAGTAAACCTGCACTGGTGCATCGGAATCCAATACTGGTCTCCCAGGAGCCGCTCAAACCACAAACTCTTAGGAGACTCACTCTTCTTGTACTTAAGTCGGCATTGTGCCTTTTATATTCAATTCCGATGCGATTTCTGTGTTTCATCGTCAATGTGAAGGTCCAAGGGATAGAGTAAACCTGCACTGGTGCATCGGAATCCAATACTGGTCTCCCAGGAGCCGCTCAAAGCACAAACTCTGAGAAGATTCACTCTTCTTGTACTTAAGTCGGCACTGTGACTTTTATATTCAATGCCGATGCGATTTCTGTGTTTCATCGTCAATGTGAAGGTCCAAGGGATACAGTAAACCTGCACTGGTGCATCGGAATCCAATACTGGTCTCCCAGGATCCGCTCAAAACACAAACTCTTAGGAGGCTCACTCTTCTTGTATATAAGTCGGCATTGTGCCTTTTATATTCAATTCCGATGCGATTTCTGTGTTTCATTGTCAATGTGAAGTTCCAAGGGATACAGTAAACCTGCACTGGTGCATCGGAATCCAATACTGGTCTCCCAGGAGCCGCTCAAAGCACTAACTCTGAGAAGATTCACTCTTCTTGTACTTAAGTCGTCACTGTGGCTTTTATATTCAATTCCGATGCGATTTCTGTGTTTCATCGTCAATGTGAAGGTCCAAGGGATACAGTAAACCTGCACTGGTGCATCGGAATCTAATACTGGTCTCCCAGAAGCCGCTCAAACCACAAATTCTTAGGAGACTCACTCTTCTTGTACTTAAGTGGTATTGTGCCTTTTATATTCAATTCCGATGCGATTTCTGTGTTTCATTGTCACTGGGAAGGTCCAAGGGATAGAGTAAAACTGCACTGGTGCATCGGAATCCAATACTGGTCTCCCAGGAGCCGCTCAAAGCACAAACTCTTAGGATTCTCACTCTTCTTGTACTTAAGTCGGCACTGTGCTTGTTATATACAATTCCGATGAGATTTCTGTGTTTCATCGTCAATGTGAAGGTCCAAGGGATACAGTAAACTTGCACTGGTGCATCGGAATCCAATACTGGTCTCCCAGGATCTGCTCAAAGCACAAACTCTTAGGAGACTCACTCTTCTTGTACATAAGTCGGCATTGTGCCTTTTATATTCAATTCCGATGCGATTTCTGTGTTTCATCGTCAATGTGAAGGTCCAAGGGATACAGTAAACCTGCACTGGTGAATCGGAATCCAATACTGGTCTCCCAGGAGCCGCTCAAAGCACAAACTGTTAGGAGACTCACTCTTCTTGTACTTATGTCGGTATTGAGCCTTTTATATTCAATTCCGATGCGATTTCTGTGTTTCATCGTCAATGTGAAGGTCCAAGGGATACAGTAAGGCTGCACTGGTGCATCGGAATCCAATACTGGTCTCCCAGGTGCCGCTCAGTCCACAAACTCTTAGGAGACTCACTCTTCTTATACTTAAGTCGGTATTGTGCCTTTTATATTCTATTCCGATGCGATTTCTGTGTTTCATCGTCAATGTGAAGGTCCAAGGGATACAGTAAACCTGCACTGGTGCATCGGAATCCAATACTGGTCTCCCAGGATCCGCTCGTAGCACAAACTCTTAGGAGACTCACTCTTCTTGTACTTAAGTCGGCATTGTGCCTTTATATTCAATTCCGATGCGATTTCTGTGTTTCATCGTCAATGTGAAGGTCCAAGGGATACAGTAAACCTGCACTGGTGCATCGGAATGCAATACTGGTCTCCCAGGAGCCGCTCAAAGCACAAACTCTTAGGAGACTCACTCTTCCTGTACTTATGTCGGTATTGTGCCTTTTATATTCAATTCCGATGCGATTTCTGTGTTTCATCGTCAATGTGAAGGTCCAAGGGATACAGTAAACCTGCACTGGTGCATCGGAATTCAATACTGGTCTCCCAGGAGCCGCTCAAAGCACAAACTCTTAGGAGACTCACTCTTCTTGTACTTAAGTCGGCACTGTGCCTTTTATATTCAATTCCGATGCGATTTCTGTGTTTCATCGTCAATGTGAAGGTCCAAGGGATACAGTAAACCTGCACTGGTGCATCGGAATCCAATACTGGTCTCCCAGGAGCCGCTCAAACCACAAACTCTTAGGAGACTCACTCTTCTTGTACTTAAGTCGGCACTGTGCCTTTTATATTCAATTCCGATGCGATTTCTGTGTTTCATCGTCAATGTGAAGGCCCAAGGGATACAGTAAACCTGCACTGGTGCATTGGAATCCAATACTGGTCTCCCAGGATCCGCTCAAAGCACAAACTCTTAGGAGACTCACTCTTCTTGTACTTAAGTCGGCATTGTGCCTTTATATTCAATTCCGATGCGATTTCTGTGTTTCATCGTCAATGTGAAGTTCCAAGGGATACAGTAAACCTGCACTGGTGCATCGGAATCAAATACTGGTCTCCCAGGAGCCGCTCAAAGCACAAACTCTTAGAAGATTCACTCTTCCTGTACTTAAGTCGGCATCGTGCCTTTTATATTCAATTACGATGCGATTTCTGTGTTTCATCGTCAATGTGAATGTCCTAGGAATACAGTAAACCTGCACTGGTGCATCGGAATCTAATACTGGTCTCCCAGGAGCCGCTCAAAGCACAAACTCTTAGAAGATTCACTCTTCTTGTACATAAGACGGCACTGTGCCTTTGATATTCAATTCCGATGCGATTTCTGTGTTTCATCGTCAATGTGAAGGTCCAAGGGATACAGTAAACCTGCACTGGTGATTCGGAATCCAATACTGGTCTCCCAGGAGCCGCTCAAAGCACAAACTGTTAGGAGACTCACTCTTCTTGTACTTATGTCGGTATTGAGCCTTTTATATTCAATTCCGATGCGATTTCTGTGTTTCATCGTCAATGTGAAGGCCCAAGGGATACAGTAAACCTGCAGTGGTGCATCGGAATCCAATACTGGTCTCCCAGGATCCGCTCAAAGCACAAACTCTTAGGAGACTCACTCTTCTTGTACTTAAGTCGGCATTGTGCCTTTATATTCATTTCCGATGCGATTTCTGTGTTTCATCGTCAATGTGAAGGTCCAAGGGATACAGTAAACCTGCATTGGTGAATCGGAATCCAATACTGGTCTCCCAGGAGCCGCTCAAAGCACAAACTCTTAGGATTCTCACTCTTCTTGTACTTAAGTCGCACTGTGCCTTTTATATTCAATTCCGATGCGATTTCTGTGTTTCATCGTCAATGTGAAGGTCCAAGGGATACAGTAAACCTGCACTGGTGCATCGGAATCCAATACTGGTCTCCCAGGATCCGCTCAAAGCACAAACTCTTAGAAGATTCACTCTTCTTGTACTTAAGTCGGCATTGTGCCTTTTACATTCAATTCCGATGCGATTTCTGTGTTTCATCGTCAATGTGAAGGTCCAAGGGATACAGAAAACCTGCACTGGTGCATCGGAATCCAATACTGGTCTCCCAGGAGCCACTCAAAGCAGAACTCTTAGAAGATTCACTCTTCTTGTACTTAAGTCGGCACTGGGCCTTTTATATTCAATTCCGATGCGATTTCTGTGTTTCATCGTCAATGTGAAGGTCCAAGGGATACAGTAAACCTGCAGTGGTGCATCGGATTCTAATACTGGTCTCCCAGGAGCCGCTCAAAGCACAAACTCTTAGAAGATTCACTCTTCCTGTACTTAAGTCGCAACAGTGCCTTTTACATTCAATTCCGATGCGATTTCTGTGTCTCATCGTCAATGTGAAGGTCCAAGGGATAGAGTAAAGCTGCACTGGTGCATCGTAATCTAATACTGGTCTCCCAGGAGCCGCTCAAAGCACAAACTCTTAGAAGATTCACTCTTCCTGTACTTAAGTCAGCATTGTGCCTTTTATATTCAATTCCGATGCGATTTCTGTGTTTCATCGTCAATGTGAAGGTCCAAGGGATACAGTAAACCTGCACTGGTGCATCGGAATCTCATACTGGTCTCCCAAGAGCCGCTCAAACCACAAACTCTTAGAAGATTCACTCTTCTTGTACTTAAGTCGGCATTGTGCCTTTTATATTCAATTCCGATGCGATTTCTGTGTTTCATTGTCAATGTGAAGGTCCAAGGGATACAGTAAACCTGCACTGGTGCATCGGAATCCAATACTGGTCTCCCAGGAGCCGCTCAAAGCACAAACGGTTAGAAGACTCACTCTTCTTGTACTTAAGTCAGCATTGTGCCTTTTATATTCACATCCGATGTGATTTCTGTGATTCATCGTCAATGTGAAAGCCCAAGGGATACAGTAAACCTGCACTGGTGCATCGGAATCTAATACTGGTCTCCCAGGAGCCGCTCAAAGGACAAACTCTTAGAAGATTCACTCTTCTTGTACTTAAGTCGGTATTGTGCCTTTTATATTCAATTCCGATGTGATATCTCTGTTTCATCGTCAATGTGAAGGTCCGAGGGGTACAGTAAACCTGCACTGGTGCATCGGAATCCAAGACTGGTCTCCCAGGAGCCGCTCAAACCACAAACTCTAAGAGAATTCACTCTTCTTGTACTTAAGTCGGCATTGTGCCTTTTATATTCAATTCCGATGCGATTTCTGTGTTTCATCGTCAATGTGGAGGTCCAAGGGATACAGTAAACCTGCACTGGTGCATCGGAATCCAATACTGGTCTCCCAGGAGCCGCTCAAAGGACAAACTCTTAGAAGATTCACTCTTCTTGTACTTAAGTCGGTATTGTGCCTTTTATATTCAATTCCGATGTGATTTCTGTGTTTCATCGTCAATGTGAAGGTCCGAGGGGTACAGTAAACCTGCACTGGTGCATCGGAATCCAAGACTGGTCTCCCAGGAGCCGCTCAAACCACAAACTCTAAGAAAATTCACTCTTCTTGTACTTAAGTCGGCATTGTGCCTTTTATATTCAATTCCGATGCGATTTCTGTGTTTCATCGTCAATGTGAAGGTCCAAGGGATACAGTAAACCTGCACTGGTGCATCGGAATGTAATACTGGCCTCCCAGGAGCCGCTCAAAGCACAAACTCTTCGAAGATTCACTCTTCTTGTACTTAAGTCGGCATTGTGCCTTTTATATTCAATTCCGATGTGATTTCTGTGATTCATCGTCAATGTGAAAGCCCAAGGGATACAGTAAACCTGCACTGGTGCATCGGAATCTAATACTGGTCTCCCAGGAGCCGCTCAAAGGACAAACTCTTAGAAGATTCACTCTTCTTGTACTTAAGTCGGTATTGTGCCTTTTATATTCAATTCCGATGTGATTTCTGTGTTTCATCGTCAATGTGAAGGTCCGAGGGGTACAGTAAACCTGCACTGGTGCATCGGAATCCAATACTGGTCTCCCAGGAGCCGCCAAAAGCACAAACTCTGAGAAGATTCACTCTTCTTGTACTTAAGTCTGCACTGTGCCTTTTATATTCAATTCCGATGCGATTTCTGTGTTTCATCGTCAATGTGAAGGTCCAAGGGAAACAGTAAACCTGCACTCGTGCATCGGAATCCAATACTGGTCTCCCAGGAGCCGCTCAAAGCACAAACTCTTAGAAAATTCACTCTTCTTGTACTTAAGTCGGCATTATGCATTTGATATTCAATTCCGAATCCATTTCTGTGTTTCATCGTCAATGTGAAGGTCCAAGGGATACAGTAAACCTGCACTGGTGCATCGGAATCCAATACTGGTCTCCCAGGTGCCGCTCAAAGCACAAACCCATAGAAGATTCACTCTTCTTGTACATAAGTCGGCATTGTGCGTTTTATATTCAATTCCGATCCGATTTCTGTGTTTCATCGTCAATGTGAAGGTCCAAGGGATACAGTAAAACAGCACTGGTGCATCGGAATCCAATACTGGTCTCCCAGGAACCGCCCAAAGCACAAACTCTTAGGAGACTCACTCTTCTTGTACTTAAGTCGGCACTGAGCCTTTTATATTCAATTCCGATGCGATTTCTGTGTTTCATCGTCAATGTGAAGGTCCAAGGGATACAGTAAACCTGCAATGGTGCATCGGAATCCAATACTGGTCTCCCAGGAGCCGCCAAAAGCACAAACTCTGAGAAGATTCACTCTTCTTGTACTTAAGTCGGCACTGTGCCTTTTATATTCAATTCCGATGCGATTTCTGTGTTTCATCGTCAATGTGAAGGTCCAAGGGATACAGTAAACCTGCAATGGTGCATCGGAATCCAATACTGGTCTCCCAGGGGCCGCCAAAAGCACAAACTCTGAGAAGATTCACTCTTCTTGTACTTAAGTCGGCACTGTGCCTTTTATATTCAATTCCGATGCGATTTCTGTGTTTCATCGTCAATGTGAAGGTCCAAGGGATACAGTAAACCTGCACTGGTGCATCGGAATCCAATACTTGTCTCCCAGGAGCCGCCCAAAGCACAAACTCTTAGGAGACTCACTCTTCTTGTACCTAAGTCGGCACTGTGCCTTTTATATTCAATTCCGATGCGATTTCTGTGTTTCATCGTCAATGTGAAGGTCCAAGGGATACAGTAAACCTGCACTGGTGCATCGGAATCCAATACTGGTCTCCCAGGATCCGCTCAAAGCACAAACTCTGAGAAGATTCACTCTTCTTGTACTTACGTCGGCACTGTGCCTTTTATGTTCAATTCCGATGCGATTTCTGTGTTTCATCGTCAATGTGAAGGCCCAAGGGATACAGTAAACCTGCACTGGTGCATCGGAATCCAATACTGGTCTCCCAGGATCCGCTCAAAGCACAAACTCGTAGAAGATTCACTCTTCTTGTACTTAAGTCGGCACTGTGCATTTTATATTCAATTCCGATGCGATTTCTGTGTTTCATCGTCAATGTGAAGGTCCAAGGGATACAGTAAACCTGCACTGGTGCATCGGAATCCAATACTGGTCTCCCAGGATCCGCTCAAAGCACAAACTCTTAGGAGACTCACTCTTCTTGTACTTAAGTCGGCATTGTGCCTTTTATATGCAATTCCGATGCGATTTCTGTGTTTCATCGTCAATGTGAAGGTCCAAGGGATACAGTAAACCTGCACTGGTGCATCGGAATCCAATACTGGTCTCCCAGGATCCGCTCAAAGCACAAACTCTTAGGTGACTCACTCTTCTTGTACTTAAGTCGGCATTGTGCCTTTTATATGCAATTCCGATGCGATATCTGTGTTTCATTGTGAATGTGAAGGTCCAAGGGATACAGTAAACCTGCACTGGTGCATCTGAATCCAATACTGGTCTCCCAGGATCCGCTCAAAGCACAAACTCTTAGGAGACTCACTCTTCTTGTACTTAAGTCGGCATTGTGCCTTTTATATTCAATTCCGATGCGATTTCTGTGTTTCATCGTCAATGTGAAGGTCCAAGGGATACAGTAAACCTGCACTGGTGCATCGGAATCCAATACTGGTCTCCCAGGAGCCGCCCAAAGCACAAACTCTTAGGAGACTCACTCTTCTTGTACTTAAGTCGGCACTGTGCCTTTTATATTCAATTCCGATGCGATTTCTGTGTTTCTTCGTCAATGTGAAGGTCCAAGGGATACAGTAAACCTGCACTGGTGCATCGGAATCCAATACTGGTCTCCCAGGAGCCGCTCAAAACACAAACTCTTAGAAAATTCACTCTACATGTACTTAAGTCTGCACTGTGCCTTTTATATTCAATTCCGATGCGATTTCTGTGTTTCATTGTCAATGTGAAGGTCCAAGGGATACAGTAAACCTGCACTGGTGCATCGGAATCTAATACTGGTCTCCCAGGATCCGCTCAAAGCACAAACTCTTAGGAGACTCACTCTTCTTGTACTTAAGTCGCAATTGTGCCTTTTATATTCAATTCCGATGCGATTTCTGTGTTTCATCGTCAATGTGAAGGTCCAAGGGATACAGTAAAAATGCACTGGTGCATCGGAATCCAATACTGGTCTCCCAGGAGCCGCCCAAAGCACAAACTCTGAGAAGATTCACTCTTCTTGTACTTACGTCGGCACTGTGCCTTTTATATTCAATTCCGATGCGATTTCTGTGTTTCATCGTCAATGTGAAGGTCCAAGGGATACAGTAAAATTGCACTGGTGCATCGGAAACCAATACTGGTCTCCCAGGATCCGCTCAAAGCACAAACTCTTACGAGACTCACTCTTCTTGTACTTAAGTCGGCACTGTGCCTTTTATATTCAATTCCGATGCGATTTCTGTGTTTCATTGTCAATGTGAAGGTCCAAGGGATACAGAAAACCTGCACTGGTGCATCGGAATCCAATACTGGTCTCCCAGGAGCCGCTCAAGCCACAAACTCTTAGGAGACTCACTCTTCTTGTACTTAAGTCGGCACTGTGTCTTTTATATTCAATTCCGATGCGATTTCTGTGTTTCATTGTCAATGTGAAGGTCCAAGGGATACAGTAAACCTGCAATGGTGCATCGGAATCCAATACTGGTCTCCCAGGAGCCGCCAAAAGCACAAACTCTGAGAAGATTCACTGTTCTTGTACTTAAGTCGGCACTGTGCCTTTTATATTCAATTCCGATGCGATATCTGTGTTTCATCGTCAATGTGAAGGTCCAAGGGATACAGTAAACCTGCACTGGTGCATCGGAATCCAATACTGGTCTCCCAGGATCCGCTCAAAGCACAAACTCTGAGAAGATTCACTCTTCTTGTACTTAAGTCGGCACTGTGCCTTTCATATTCAATTCCGATGCGATTTCTGTGTTTCATCGTCAATGTGAAGGTCCAAGGGATACAGTAAACCTGCACTGGTGCATCGGAATCCAATACTGGTCTCCCAGGAGCCGCCCAAAGCACAAACTCTTAGGAGACTCACTCTTCTTGTACCTAAGTCGGCACTGTGCCTTTTATATTCAATTCCGATGCAATTTCTGTGTTTCATTGTCAATGTGAAGGTCCAAGGGATACAGTAAACCTGCACTGGTGCATCGGAATCCAATACTGGTCTCCCAGGAGCCGCCCAAAACACAAACTCTGAGAAGATTCACTCTTCTTGTACTTAAGTCGGCACTGTGCCTTTTCTATTCAATTCCGATGCGATTTCTGTGTTTCATCATCAATGTGAAGGTCCAAGGGATACAGTAAACCTGCACTGGTGCATCGGAATCCAATACTGGTCTCCCAGGAGCCGCCCAAAGCACAAACTCTTAGAAGATTCACTCTTCTTGTACTTCAGTCGGCACTGTGCCTTTTATATTCAATTCCGATGCGATTTCTGTGTTTCATCGTCAATGTGAAGGCCCAAGGGATACAGTAAACCTGCACTGGTGCATCGGAATCCAATACTGGTCTCCCAGGAGCCGCTCAAACCACAAACTCTTAGGACACTCACTCTTCTTGTACTTAAGTCGGCACTGTGCCTTTTATATTCAATTCCGATGCGATTTCTGTGTTTCATTGTCAATGTGAAGGTCCAAGGGATACAGTAAACCTGCACTGGTGCATCGGAAACTAATACTGGTCTCCCAGGAGCCGCTCAAACCACAAACTCTTAGGAGACTCACTCTTCTTGTACTTAGGTCGGCACTGTGCCTTTTATATTCAATTCCGATGCGATTTCTGTGTTTCATCGTCAATGTGAAGGTCCAAGGGATACAGTAAACCTGCACTGGTACATCGGAATCCAATACTGGTCTCCCAGGATCCGCTCAAAGCACAAACTCTTAGGAGACTCACTCTTCTTGTACTTAAGTCGGCATTGTGCCTTTTATATGCAATTCCGATGCGATATCTGTGTTTCATTGTGAATGTGAAGGTCCAAGGGATACAGTAAACCTGCACTGGTGCATCGGATTCCAATACTGGTCTCCCAGGATCCGCTCAAAGCACAAACTCTTAGGAGACTCACTCTTCTTGTACTTAAGTCGGCATTGTGCCTTTTATATTCAATTCCGATGCGATTTCTGTGTTTCATCGTCAATGTGAAGGTCCAAGGGATACAGTAAACCTGCACTGGTGCATCGGAATCCAATACTGGTCTCCCAGGAGCCGCCCAAAGCACAAACTCTGAGAAGATTCACTCTTCTTGTACTTACGTCGGCACTGTGCCTTTTATATTCAACTCCGATGCGATTTCTGTGTTTCATCGTCAATGTGAAGGTCCAAGGGATACAGTAAAATTGCACTGGTGCATCGTAAACCAATACTGGTCTCCCAGGATCCGCTCAAAGCACAAACTCTTACGAGACTCACTCTTCTTGTACTTAAGTCGGCACTGTGCCTTTTATATTCAATTCCGATGCGATTTCTGTGTTTCATTGTCAATGTGAAGGTCCAAGGGATACAGAAAACCTGCACTGGTGCATCGGAATCCAATACTGGTCTCCCAGGAGACGCCCAAAGCACAAATTCTGAGAAGATTCACTCTTCTTGTACTTACGTCGGCACTGTGCCTTTTATATTCAATTCCGATGCGATTTCTGTGTTTCATCGTCAATGTGAAGGTCCAAGGGATACAGTAAACCTGCACTGGTGCATCGGAATCCAGTACTGGTCCCCCAGGAGCCGCCCAAAGCACAAACTCTGAGAAGATTCACTCTTCTTGTACTTAAGTCGGCACTGTGCCTTTTATATTCAATTCCGATGCGATTTCTGTGTTTCATCGTCGATGTGAAGGTCCAAGGGATACAGTAAACCTGCACTGGTGCATCGGAATCCAATACTGGTCTCCCAGGATCCGCTCGTAGCACAAACTCTTAGGAGACTCACTCTTCTTGTACTTAAGTCGGCATTGTGCCTTTATATTCAATTCCGATGCGATTTCTGTGTTTCATCGTCAATGTGAAGGTCCAAGGGATACAGTAAACCTGCACTGGTGCATCGGAATGCAATACTGGTCTCCCAGGAGCCGCTCAAAGCACAAACTCTTAGGAGACTCACTCTTCCTGTACTTAAGTCGGTATTGTGCCTTTTATATTCAATTCCGATGCGATTTCTGTGTTTCATCGTCAATGTGAAGGTCCAAGGGATACAGTAAACCTGCACTGGTGCATCGGAATTCAATACTGGTCTCCCAGGAGCCGCTCAAAGCACAAACTCTTAGGAGACTCACTCTTCTTGTACTTAAGTCGGCACTGTGCCTTTTATATTCAATTCCGATGCGATTTCTGTGTTTCATCGTCAATGTGAAGGTCCAAGGGATACAGTAAACCTGCACTGGTGCATCGGAATCCAATACTGGTCTCCCAGGAGCCGCTCAAACCACAAACTCTTAGGAGACTCACTCTTCTTGTACTTAAGTCGGCACTGTGCCTTTTATATTCAATTCCGATGCGATTTCTGTGTTTCATCGTCAATGTGAAGGCCCAAGGGATACAGTAAACCTGCACTGGTGCATTGGAATCCAATACTGGTCTCCCAGGATCCACTCAAAGCACAAACTCTTAGGAGACTCACTCTTCTTGTACTTAAGTCGGCATTGTGCCTTTATATTCAATTCTGATGCGATTTCTGTGTTTCATCGTCAATGTGAAGTTCCAAGGGATACAGTAAACCTGCACTGGTGCATCGGAATCAAATACTGGTCTCCCAGGAGCCGCTCAAAGCACAAACTCTTAGAAGATTCACTCTTCCTGTACTTAAGTCGGCATCGTGCCTTTTATATTCAATTACGATGCGATTTCTGTGTTTCATCGTCAATGTGAATGTCCTAGGGATACAGTAAACCTGCACTGGTGCATCGGAATCTAATACTGGTCTCCCAGGAGCCGCTCAAAGCACAAACTCTTAGAAGATTCACTCTTCTTGTACATAAGACGGCACTGTGCCTTTGATATTCAATTCCGATGCGATTTCTGTGTTTCATCGTCAATGTGAAGGTCCAAGGGATACAGTAAACCTGCACTGGTGATTCGGAATCCAATACTGGTCTCCCAGGAGCCGCTCAAAGCACAAACTGTTAGGAGACTCACTCTTCTTGTACTTATGTCGGTATTGAGCCTTTTATATTCAATTCCGATGCGATTTCTGTGTTTCATCGTCAATGTGAAGGCCCAAGGGATACAGTAAACCTGCAGTGGTGCATCGGAATCCAATACTGGTCTCCCAGGATCCGCTCAAAGCACAAACTCTTAGGAGACTCACTCTTCTTGTATTTAAGTCGGCATTGTGCCTTTATATTCATTTCCGATGCGATTTCTGTGTTTCATCGTCAATGTGAAGGTCCAAGGGATACAGTAAACCTGCATTGGTGAATCGGAATCCAATACTGGTCTCCCAGGAGCCGCTCAAAGCACAAACTCTTAGGATTCTCACTCTTCTTGTACTTAAGTCGCACTGTGCCTTTTATATTCAATTCCGATGCGATTTCTGTGTTTCATCGTCAATGTGAAGGTCCAAGGGATACAGTAAACCTGCACTGGTGCATCGGAATCCAATACTGGTCTCCCAGGATCCGCTCAAAGCACAAACTCTTAGAAGATTCACTCTTCTTGTACTTAAGTCGGCATTGTGCCTTTTACATTCAATTCCGATGCGATTTCTGTGTTTCATCGTCAATGTGAAGGTCCAAGGGATACAGAAAACCTGCACTGGTGCATCGGAATCCAATACTGGACTCCCAGGAGCCACTCAAAGCAGAACTCTTAGAAGATTCACTCTTCTTGTACTTAACTCGGCACTGGGCCTTTTATATTCAATTCCGATGCGATTTCTGTGTTTCATCGTCAATGTGAAGGTCCAAGGGATACAGTAAACCTGCACTGGTGCATCGGATTCTAATACTGGTCTCCCAGGAGCCGCTCAAAGCACAAACTCTTAGAAGATTCACTCTTCCTGTACTTAAGTCGGCATTGTGCCTTTTATATTCAATTCCGATGCGATTTCTGTGTTTCATCGTCAATGTGAAGGTCCAAGGGATGCAGTAAACCTGCACTGGTGCATCGGAATCTCATACTGGTCTCCCAAGAGCCGCTCAAACCACAAACTCTTAGAAGATTCACTCTTCTTGTACTTAAGTCGGCATTGTGCCTTTTATATTCAATTCCGATGCGATTTCTGTGTTTCATTGTCAATGTGAAGGTCCAAGGGATACAGTAAACCTGCACTGGTGCATCGGAATCCAATACTGGTCTCCCAGGAGCCGCTCAAAGCACAAACGGTTAGAAGACTCACTCTTCTTGTACTTAAGTCAGCATTGTGCCTTTTATATTCACATCCGATGTGATTTCTGTGATTCATCGTCAATGTGAAAGCCCAAGGGATACAGTAAACCTGCACTGGTGCATCGGAATCTAATACTGGTCTCCCAGGAGCCGCTCAAAGGACAAACTCTTAGAAGATTCACTCTTCTTGTACTTAAGTCGGTATTGTGCCTTTTATATTCAATTCCGATGTGATATCTCTGTTTCATCGTCAATGTGAAGGTCCGAGGGGTACAGTAAACCTGCACTGGTGCATCGGAATCCAAGACTGGTCTCCCAGGAGCCGCTCAAACCACAAACTCTAAGAGAATTCACTCTTCTTGTACTTAAGTCGGCATTGTGCCTTTTATATTCAATTCCGATGCGATTTCTGTGTTTCATCGTCAATGTGGAGGTCCAAGGGATACAGTAAACCTGCACTGGTGCATCGGAATCCAATACTGGTCTCCCAGGAGCCGCTCAAAGGACAAACTCTTAGAAGATTCACTCTTCTTGTACTTAAGTCGGTATTGTGCCTTTTATATTCAATTCCGATGTGATTTCTGTGTTTCATCGTCAATGTGAAGGTCCGAGGGGTACAGTAAACCTGCACTGGTGCATCGGAATCCAAGACTGGTCTCCCAGGAGCCGCTCAAACCACAAACTCTAAGAAAATTCACTCTTCTTGTACTTAAGTCGGCATTGTGCCTTTTATATTCAATTCCGATGCGATTTCTGTGTTTCATCGTCAATGTGAAGGTCCAAGGGATACAGTAAACCTGCACTGGTGCATCGGAATGTAATACTGGCCTCCCAGGAGCCGCTCAAAGCACAAACTCTTCGAAGATTCACTCTTCTTGTACTTAAGTCGGCATTGTGCCTTTTATATTCAATTCCGATGTGATTTCTGTGATTCATCGTCAATGTGAAAGCCCAAGGGATACAGTAAACCTGCACTGGTGCATCGGAATCTAATACTGGTCTCCCAGGAGCCGCTCAAAGGACAAACTCTTAGAAGATTCACTCTTCTTGTACTTAAGTCGGTATTGTGCCTTTTATATTCAATTCCGATGTGATTTCTGTGTTTCATCGTCAATGTGAAGGTCCGAGGGGTACAGTAAACCTGCACTGGTGCATCGGAATGCAATACTGGTCTCCCAGGAGCCGCCAAAAGCACAAACTCTGAGAAGATTCACTCTTCTTGTACTTAAGTCTGCACTGTGCCTTTTATATTCAATTCCGATGCGATTTCTGTGTTTCATCGTCAATGTGAAGGTCCAAGGGAAACAGTAAACCTGCACTCGTGCATCGGAATCCAATACTGGTCTCCCAGGAGCCGCTCAAAGCACAAACTCTTAGAAAATTCACTCTTCTTGTACTTAAGTCGGCATTATGCCTTTGATATTCAATTCCGAATCCATTTCTGTGTTTCATCGTCAATGTGAAGGTCCAAGGGATACAGTAAACCTGCACTGGTGCATCGGAATCCAATACTGGTCTCCCAGGTGCCGCTCAAAGCACAAACCCATAGAAGATTCACTCTTCTTGTACATAAGTCCGCATTGTGCGTTTTATATTCAATTCCGATCCGATTTCTGTGTTTCATCGTCAATGTGAAGGTCCAAGGGATACAGTAAAACAGCACTGGTGCATCGGAATCCAATACTGGTCTCCCAGGAGCCGCCCAAAGCACAAACTCTTAGGAGACTCACTCCTCTTGTACTTAAGTCGGCACTGAGCCTTTTATATTCAATTCCGATGCGATTTCTGTGTTTCATCGTCAATGTGAAGGTCCAAGGGATACAGTAAACCTGCAATGGTGCATCGGAATCCAATACTGGTCTCCCAGGAGCCGCCAAAAGCACAAACTCTGAGAAGATTCACTCTTCTTGTACTTAAGTCGGCACTGTGCCTTTTATATTCAATTCCGATGCGATTTCTGTGTTTCATCGTCAATGTGAAGGTCCAAGGGATACAGTAAACCTGCAATGGTGCATCGGAATCCAATACTGGTCTCCCAGGAGCCGCCAAAAGCACAAACTCTGAGAAGATTCACTCTTCTTGTACTTAAGTCGGCACTGTGCCTTTTATATTCAATTCCGATGCGATTTCTGTGTTTCATCGTCAATGTGAAGGTCCAAGGGATACAGTAAACCTGCACTGGTGCATCGGAATCCAATACTGGTCTCCCAGGAGCCGCCCAAAGCACAAACTCTTAGGAGACTCACTCTTCTTGTACCTAAGTCGGCACTGTGCCTTTTATATTCAATTCCGATGCGATTTCTGTGTTTCATCGTCAATGTGAAGGTCCAAGGGATACAGTAAACCTGCACTGGTGCATCGGAATCCAATACTGGTCTCCCAGGAGCCGCCCAAAACACAAACTCTGAGAAGATTCACTCTTCTTGTACTTAAGTCGGCACTGTGCCTTTTCTATTCAATTCCGATGCGATTTCTGTGTTTCATCGTCAATGTGAAGGTCCAAGGGATACAGTAAACCTGCACTGGTGCATCGGAATCCAATACTGGTCTCCCAGGATCCGCTCAAAGCACAAACTCTGAGAAGATTCACTCTTCTTGTACTTACGTCGGCACTGTGCCTTTTATGTTCAATTCCGATGCGATTTCTGTGTTTCATCGTCAATGTGAAGGCCCAAGGGATACAGTAAACCTGCACTGGTGCATCGGAATCCAATACTGGTCTCCCAGGATCCGCTCAAAGCACAAACTTGTAGAAGATTCACTCTTCTTGTACTTAAGTCGGCACTGTGCATTTTATATTCAATTCCGATGCGATTTCTGTGTTTCATCGTCAATGTGAAGGTCCAAGGGATACAGTAAACCTGCACTGGTGCATCGGAATCCAATACTGGTCTCCCAGGATCCGCTCAAAGCACAAACTCTTAGGAGACTCACTCTTCTTGTACTTAAGTCGGCATTGTGCCTTTTATATGCAATTCCGATGCGATTTCTGTGTTTCATCGTCAATGTGAAGGTCCAAGGGATACAGTAAACCTGCACTGGTGCATCGGAATCCAATACTGGTCTCCCAGGATCCGCTCAAAGCACAAACTCTTAGGAGACTCACTCTTCTTGTACTTAAGTCGGCATTGTGCCTTTTATATGCAATTCCGATGCGATATCTGTGTTTCATTGTGAATGTGAAGGTCCAAGGGATACAGTAAACCTGCACTGGTGCATCTGAATCCAATACTGGTCTCCCAGGATCCGCTCAAAGCACAAACTCTTAGGAGACTCACTCTTCTTGTACTTAAGTCGGCATTGTGCCTTTTATATTCAATTCCGATGCGATTTCTGTGTTTCATCGTCAATGTGAAGGTCCAAGGGATACAGTAAACCTGCACTGGTGCATCGGAATCCAATACTGGTCTCCCAGGAGCCGCCCAAAGCACAAACTCTTAGGAGACTCACTCTTCTTGTACTTAAGTCGGCACTGTGCCTTTTATATTCAATTCCGATGCGATTTCTGTGTTTCTTCGTCAATGTGAAGGTCCAAGGGATACAGTAAACCTGCACTGGTGCATCGGAATCCAATACTGGTCTCCCAGGAGCCGCTCAAAACACAAACTCTTAGAAAATTCACTCTACATGTACTTAAGTCTGCACTGTGCCTTATATATTCAATTCCGATGCGATTTCTGTGTTTCATTGTCAATGTGAAGGTCCAAGGGATACAGTAAACCTGCACTGGTGCATCGGAATCTAATACTGGTCTCCCAGGATCCGCTCAAAGCACAAACTCTTAGGAGACTCACTCTTCTTGTACTTAAGTCGCAATTGTGCCTTTTATATTCAATTCCGATGCGATTTCTGTGTTTCATCGTCAATGTGAAGGTCCAAGGGATACAGTAAAAATGCACTGGTGCATCGGAATCCAATACTGGTCTCCCAGGAGCCGCCCAAAGCACAAACTCTGAGAAGATTCACTCTTCTTGTACTTACGTCGGCACTGTGCCTTTTATATTCAATTCCGATGCGATTTCTGTGTTTCATCGTCAATGTGAAGGTCCAAGGGATACAGTAAAATTGCACTGGTGCATCGGAAACCAATACTGGTCTCCCAGGATCCGCTCAAAGCACAAACTCTTACGAGACTCACTCTTCTTGTACTTAAGTCGGCACTGTGCCTTTTATATTCAATTCCGATGCGATTTCTGTGTTTCATTGTCAATGTGAAGGTCCAAGGGATACAGAAAACCTGCACTGGTGCATCGGAATCCAATACTGGTCTCCCAGGAGCCGCTCAAGCCACAAACTCTCAGGAGACTCACTCTTCTTGTACTTAAGTCGGCACTGTGTCTTTTATATTCAATTCCGATGCGATTTCTGTGTTTCATTGTCAATGTGAAGGTCCAAGGGATACAGTAAACCTGCAATGGTGCATCGGAATCCAATACTGGTCTCCCAGGAGCCGCCAAAAGCACAAACTCTGAGAAGATTCACTGTTCTTGTACTTAAGTCGGCACTGTGCCTTTTATATTCAATTCCGATGCGATATCTGTGTTTCATCGTCAATGTGAAGGTCCAAGGGATACAGTAAACCTGCACTGGTGCATCGGAATCCAATACTGGTCTCCCAGGATCCGCTCAAAGCACAAACTCTGAGAAGATTCACTCTTCTTGTACTTAAGTCGGCACTGTGCCTTTCATATTCAATTCCGATGCGATTTCTGTGTTTCATCGTCAATGTGAAGGTCCAAGGGATACAGTAAACCTGCACTGGTGCATCGGAATCCAATACTGGTCTCCCAGGAGCCGCCCAAAGCACAAACTCTTAGGAGACTCACTCTTCTTGTACCTAAGTCGGCACTGTGCCTTTTATATTCAATTCCGATGCGATTTCTGTGTTTCATTGTCAATGTGAAGGTCCAAGGGATACAGTAAACCTGCACTGGTGCATCGGAATCCGATACTGGTCTCCCAGGAGCCGCCCAAAACACAAACTCTGAGAAGATTCACTCTTCTTGTACTTAAGTCGGCACTGTGCCTTTTCTATTCAATTCCGATGCGATTTCTGTGTTTCATCATCAATGTGAAGGTCCAAGGGATACAGTAAACCTGCACTGGTGCATCGGAATCCAATACTGGTCTCCCAGGAGCCGCCCAAAGCACAAACTCTTAGAAGATTCACTCTTCTTGTACTTCAGTCGGCACTGTGCCTTTTATATTCAATTCCGATGCGATTTCTGTGTTTCATCGTCAATGTGAAGGCCCAAGGGATACAGTAAACCTGCACTGGTGCATCGGAATCCAATACTGGTCTCCCAGGAGCCGCTCAAACCACAAACTCTTAGGAGACTCACTCTTCTTGTACTTAAGTCGGCACTGTGCCTTTTATATTCAATTCCGATGCGATTTCTGTGTTTCATTGTCAATGTGAAGGTCCAAGGGATACAGTAAACCTGCACTGGTGCATCGGAATCTAATACTGGTCTCCCAGGAGCCGCTCAAACCACAAACTCTTAGGAGACTCACTCTTCTTGTACTTAGGTCGGCACTGTGCCTTTTATATTCAATTCCGATGCGATTTCTGTGTTTCATCGTCAATGTGAAGGTCCAAGGGATACAGTAAACCTGCACTGGTGCATCGGAATCCAATACTGGTCTCCCAGGATCCGCTCAAAGCACAAACTCTTAGGAGACTCACTCTTCTTGTACTTAAGTCGGCATTGTGCCTTTTATATGCAATTCCGATGCGATATCTGTGTTTCATTGTGAATGTGAAGGTCCAAGGGATACAGTAAACCTGCACTGGTGCATCGGAATCCAATACTGGTCTCCCAGGATCCGCTCAAAGCACAAAATCTTAGGAGACTCACTCTTCTTGTACTTAAGTCGGCATTGTGCCTTTTATATTCAATTCCGATGCGATTTCTGTGTTTCATCGTCAATGTGAAGGTCCAAGGGATACAGTAAACCTGCACTGGTGCATCGGAATCCAATACTGGTCTCCCAGGAGCCGCCCAAAGCACAAACTCTGAGAAGATTCACTCTTCTTGTACTTACGTCGGCACTGTGCCTTTTATATTCAATTCCGATGCGATTTCTGTGTTTCATCGTCAATGTGAAGGTCCAAGGGATACAGTAAAATTGCACTGGTGCATCGTAAACCAATACTGGTCTCCCAGGATCCGCTCAAAGCACAAACTCTTACGAGACTCACTCTTCTTGTACTTAAGTCGGCACTGTGCCTTTTATATTCAATTCCGATGCGATTTCTGTGTTTCATTGTCAATGTGAAGGTCCAAGGGATACAGAAAACCTGCACTGGTGCATCGGAATCCAATACTGGTCTCCCAGGAGACGCCCAAAGCACAAATTCTGAGAAGATTCACTCTTCTTGTACTTACGTCGGCACTGTGCCTTTTATATTCAATTCCGATGCGATTTCTGTGTTTCATCGTCAATGTGAAGGTCCAAGGGATACAGTAAACCTGCACTGGTGCATCGGAATCCAATACTGGTCCCCCAGGAGCCGCCCAAAGCACAAACTCTGAGAAGATTCACTCTTCTTGTACTTAAGTCGGCACTGTGCCTTTTATATTCAATTCCGATGCGATTTCTGTGTTTCATCGTCGATGTGAAGGTCCAAGGGATACAGTAAACCTGCACTGGTGCATCGGAATCCAATACTGGTCTCCCAGGAGCCGCTCAAACCACAAACTCTTAGGAGACTCACTCTTCTTGTACTTAAGTCGGCACTGTGTCTTTTATATTCAATTCCGATGCGATTTCTATGTTTCATTGTCAATGTGAAGGTCCAAGGGATACAGTCAATTTGCACAGGTGCATCGGAATCCAATACTG